>NC_136509.1:104463654-104706154 GCF_053919585.1 Euprymna scolopes | reverse complement strand
TTAATATAGGTATTGGGATTTTTATAAGTTGGATTATATAGGGGTACGGTTCATCAAGAACTTGTTTACATTGGACTTGAAGACGATCAGATTGTAGTCACCTGAGAAGCAGGCCAAATGAAGAGAGTTCCACAGGCTTGCAGTTTTAAGAAAGAAACTCTGCTCATGGAATCTACATTTAGGTCCAGGCACAGATAAAGAGTGTGGGAAACTATTGGTGGTGGTTCTGGCTAGACAAGTGTTTTTCGTGAAAGTTTGTCGAGGGGAGGGGACATAGATTGAAGCTCAGACGAGCACTTCTTATGAAAATAACGATAAAGCAGAGACAGGCTCACAACGTCTCTTTTGCGGGGAAGAGAAAAGGGCATCCCGCACTAAGCTACGAAGTCTGTTTTAAAAACTGCCAAGGCAGGATAAGCAGCTTCTAGTAGCTCCAGCCCAGATGCGGCAACAGTACTCCATCATTGGCCATACCTGGCTTTTATATAAGTAGAGAATTGCATCAGCAGTGAGATATCTACTTGGTTGGTTGGTTGTTTTTGCTTTACGGCATATCAACCATTTTCAGGTTATTTAATGCCGAATCCAAAGATTTTGAAGAAAATTTTTTAATAGAATATATTTGTTGTTTTTAAGTCGGTTTCTATTTAACCCATAGTTGGGACCCTAACAGGTACTACAACTCCGGGTCAGAGTGGAGCTGGGAGCAATGGCAGTTAAAGGGTGGCTCCACACTCCCCAAAGCCCACAAGCTAGGGCCTCACCACTGGATATAGTTTAAGGTCATATCCAGAACCATGAGATATCTACTGGAGCGGTAAAAGGATGCTACCATTTTCAAAGTGGCCTTGGCAACGGATTTAATATACGTTTTCCATTTCAGATCGGGAGTAAAGGTCAGGCCCAGAAGCTTATCAAAACATGAAGCCTTCCCAAGACGAGAGCCATTCATTTCAATTGATGCCAAATTGGCATCAGAGCGTTGATGATGTAAAGATAGAAGCTTAGTTTTAGATGCATTAAAAGTAACCAGCCACCTCTTTCCTCATTGTACCACGCACTCAAGATCAGAGGAGAGAAAATCAGAGAGACCTCGGTCGTTTACGGTATTTGATGTGCTGCCATAGATGGTGGTGCCATCAGCATAAATGTCTATGAATGATGCAATGATGTGATTTGGAAGATCATTGATGTAGATTAGGAAGAGAGTTGGGCCCAGGATGGACCCCTGAGGGACCCCAGCGTTAATACCGAAAGCTTCTGATTTCTGCCCATCAACCACTACTCTTATGAACCTAAAGAAGAGAGAAATGATTTAATGATTGAGAAGACATTTCCAGCTATACCATAGCTAGCGATCTTGTGAAGTAGACCCTTGTGCCATACCTTATTAAAGGCCTTTGATATGTCAAGAGCAATTGCCCTGGAGAGGAAGCCTCCATCGAGAGATTTGCTAATCCTGTGAGATAAAACTGTAAGCACATCTGCTATAGATCTAGCAGAATGGAAACCATATTGCATGTCACTAAGGAAGTTATTTTTGCTGAGATGGTTGACTACTCCTCTATTTAACACAGATTCTAGTAATTTACTCATAACGCACAGAAGACTTATTGGCTTGTACTGAGAGGGATATGAACGATCACCTGAATTCTTAAATACAGGGCATGCTAATGAAATTTTCCATGGGGTGGGAAGCATTTCTCCTTAAGACAACGCTTAAATAACCCAGCTACTTTGGACTTGACGGACTGAGCATACAACTCTCTTGCGTTCTTTATCACTTTTTTACAGTAGTTGCTGGCTGTCCTGAAAGCAGCTTTAATCTCAGTACATCTATTACGTTGGAAGCAGTGAGAAAAAGTGATTTCTGTGCGCAATGGCAGCAGCACATTCTGGAGAGAACCACGGCTGGCTATAAGGTTTTTGCTGAAACTTTTTTGAGGGTATGAATCGTTCTATGACAACAATTAACCATTCTGTCTGGTCTGATAATATAGAGGACAAATCCTTTTTAAACATGGAACGCAGAGGTAGATCTGATATAAATGTATGGAAGCTCTCCCTGTCAGCCATAGAATATCGATATACTATACGATGGAGAGGTACGTCTGGGGACCTATTACGTTTCGTTTTTATCTTAACTGATACAACAGAGTGGACGGAAGATCCCAGTGGAGACAGAACAGAAGATGAACATAGCTCAGAGCAAGTGAGAAAAAGGGCTAGGAGACTTGCGTACTGGTCGTCAGTATCGGGCATGCGGGTAGGTTCGTGGACAATCTGAGTGAGGTCATAGGCAATGGAGAAATCGTGATAGAACCTCCCCTCATTGTCGATTTTGTTTGAGTGGGTTAAGCATTCCACATTGTGAACATTAAAGTCTCCACAGATGTGAATGTTTGCTGAAGGATACGCAGACAGGACGTGGTCAATTTTCTAAGATATGCTTTTAAATATAGTAACTCCACTGTTATGGGGACGATAGAGTGCAAATATGAATGCAGTAGTGTGGGGTAGTGCAACGCGGAAGCACATATAGGGTAAATTTGTATTTTCACTGAAGATGTCCCGGCCACATGGAAAGCCATCTTTAATGTAGGCACATACTCCATGCCCATGGCAATCTTGGAGGTCGAATTTAGAGGTTAAGTTAGGGCATCCTTTAATTACGAACTCATCGAGGGAAGTAGTCAGTCCAATGCCAGTTTTGCTTAGGAATAATAGGTCTGGTTTAATCTCCTGTAAAAGAGTTTGAACCTCTGGAAGGTTGGAACCTAGACCCCTGATGTTGCAGAAGGAAAGATGGTAATCGGGATCTACATTGGAAGTTGAAGGTCTGGGTTTAATCGAGTATTTTTTCTGGAGACCTTTCATGATTGAGATTTGGGATTTGTGAAATAGGTAGACAGACTTGCTTAGAGCAGAGCAGAGATGGAAAGTAAGAGAAAAAGAAGTGAAAAATTTTTTTTTGTAGCGCATGAACAGGTAAAGCCGTGACAATTACCCACTAATATGGCATCGAGAGGCCCCACTGGAAGCTACTGCATGGTCCAGACGCAGGCTCAACACTTGTTAGAATTATAAAGTAAACCTAAGGCAGCTGCGAAATAAAGTTCATTTTCCAAATTTTTTTTTTATATACAAGTAAGAAATTAAAAAATATATGGTTGTAGTGACTGAATCGTCTTCCATGCAGGTATATGGCGAGTGAAATCTGGAGAAAACTAATTTTGTTGACCAGATCTTATAGGATTTTCTAAGTTAGCACTGGCTTAACACTTTCACATGTATGTGTTACTTTTGGGTTTGTGAATGATTTTCATTGTTTTTTTTTATTATTATTCAATTTTCACCTCAGACAAAACACAGTGCCACTTTGAAGTAGGAGGCTACCATCAGGGACATGTTGCAGGGATATTATGAAGGGAGATGAGAAGAAAGATGTCTGTTCACATTACACTTGAACTTCTGCATCTCGGTACAGTTTGGAAAGCAGAGTCCCAGAAGGGAGTTTCAAAGTTGATCAGTTCTGTGGAAGAAACTATTGGAGTAGAAGGCTTTCTTACATCTAGGGATTTGTAAAAACTTGCTTTTGGGGGCAAGGAATAAAGTGAATTCCTACAAAGCTGAGAAATAAAGGGTAGCAATTAGAGCAATTTGCTTTTTAACGTTCATAGAAATCACTTTGCAATTCAACTACCACATAGTCTATAATGTATTCCTTATTAATGTGAGGATATTCTAAGTCTGACATGTTATTCATTAAAAAAATAATTAAATCCAATAACCAAGGAAATTACATTCGTTTATTTTTTCCTGTGAAAAAATAGTTTTTATTCACCGTATATACTTGCGCATAAGTCAATCTTTTTTCACTTTTTTCTGTTTTTCCTTTTTTTCTTCTTTTTACTCACTCCGAATCTTCTCACCAAAAAGAGAAATAAAAAGTAAAAATAATAAGAAAATAAAAAAAGAAAAACAGAAATACAAAATGGAAAAAGATCGACTTGTGCACAAGTATATACGGTAACTAATAAAAATATTTTCTTCGTTTCCATTTCAAAAGATTTTATAATTCAGAAAAAGCGGAATTCCATTTTTGTTGTCTTTTATTTTTAGTAAAAAAAGATCAAATTTCTCGAGCTGTGTGCTCTTACGTTTTTTTCCCATTTTATTTGATTTTATTTCTACCCCCCCCCCTCTCTCTCTCACTTTATATCTTCATATGTTTCCAACCTTTCAGACACTCCATAGTCATTTTCTGTAATACCAATCAATGTCAGTGAGTCTGCAATTTATTCAGATGTGAGATTTTTTTTCTATATCTATTAGTGATGGGACGATTTCAACGATTTTCTCGAATCTGATACAATTACCGATTCTGATATTTTCAATCTGCTTCTCTAAAGGAGTTACTGCAGAAACATGTATGCCCGTATGTAGCCAATGATGTTTGTACACTATAATTATGTTCTGTTTATTATTGAGCACTTTTTGATAAACACCAGAGCTTCAGTGAACTTACATATAGGAAATAACGATACAATCACATGCATAAGGCCACACACACACACACGTGTGTGTGTGTGTGTGTGTGTGTGTGTGTGTGTGTGTGTGTGTGTGTGTGTGTGTGGCCTTTAGTTAAACGATGCCGCCATATTTAAAATATGTTCCCTTGTGTTTTTTCCTTCTTCATGTGTGATCCTTAATAATAAACAAACAAAAAACAATACAAGTCGAATTGATTGTTATCACTTTTGTCTTTATCATTCATAACATTGTTGTTGTTGTTGCTTCTTTCTCTTTGTCAAGTTTTCATTGTCTCTACTTCAAACCTGCTGGGTTTTCATTGGTTGCGCCTTTGCAAAATGAAAATTCATAAATCGCGAGTCTCTCGTTCTGGTTTTTTTTTTTGTTTTTTTTTTGTTATTGTTTTCTTTTCTTCCTTTTATTTTTATTTTCCTTTATCTGTAAGCCCCCACCCTAATCCCGAATTAAAGATAATTATTTTTCAAACATTGTCATTTTTTTTTTTTTGTTAAATAAAATTCCAACAACCTCTGGCTTCAGAATGAGATTAGATTTTTTTAAGAGTTCTTAAAAATGTGGCTATGTGTCTATTATGCTCAAATTGTTCAAATTTCTATCTTTTTTATGAACTAATCAAGAAAAGAATGTTAAGATTACGTTACAAGAACGCATATCACGCTGCAAATAGATCATTATATGGTTTTTATAGCATTGAGTATAAAATAATATATATACACATACATATATGTATATATACACACACACATATATATATATGCACATATATATACACACATATATATATGCACATATATATACACACATATATATATGCACATATATATACACACATATATATACACACACATACATACACACATACATATATATACACACACACATACACACACACACATATATATATATATATATATATACCAGCTGACCTTTTTAGTATTATCAGAGTACCAAATATTTTCTTCACAAATGTTTTTTGTATTATCTTATAAAGTAAAGGCGGTCTGTTTCTTGAAAATTTGTGGTTAAAAATTTCTTTTTTTGTTTTACAAAATCAAATCGATGTTTGATTTTGTTTTACCATTTTTTGTGTAAGATTGTTTGGAAATTTTATTTTCTTGGCCATTTAGCAGTGTTAGAGTTAAAGGGTAGAGATCAACCTGCTGCCACAATGTATCCGCCTTTATTTCTCCTTTCCCCATCATCATCATCCCCTTCTGTAGAACATTCGCAACAAATACTCGTCTAGCTACAACCATTGCCAATAATTTCCTGTACTCTCTAGCTGCATCTTAAACTAAACGAAAACTCCATGAATAAAGTGTCTTTCCTAGAAATGCATGCCTTATATCTTGGAGTTTCTTTCCAGCTGACTACAATATGGTAGCTTTCAAGTCCAATGTAAACAAGTTCTTGTTCAGCCGTTCTCTTAAATAATCAAATTCTACCCAATTTCCACCACAACTAATCATTAGGGTGTTGTTTCATTGACCACCTTATACTCATTAACCCTTATCAACTCTGAAGTCTTTCTGTCTAACTTCATGAATCTGCACAGAATTTTGAATGAAACCTTTATTTAATCCACAGGGGTAGCATGCTCTCGTTCTGTCAACCATAACTGGGTAGAAGTCCTAATTGATTCGCAATTGTATTTTTTATGTCATCCACACTGAGGATTGAACCTTCAACACTTAGAAGAGTGTGACTTTATAACTGAAGTTTTCCAAGAACTTTATCCACTACGTCATGGGTCTTTGCAAGATTACAGAATTTGACAAGATGCACCTGAAAAAGGTCAGAGGTTACATCTGAAGAATACAAATTATACAAACTATTAACTTTGAAGAGGCTTTTATTAAAAAAAAAAATTTAGTCAGAAGAGACCAATTTAAAGAAAAATATATTTGAAGAGGAAGAATGTTGAATGGAAAGACAACTTTTAAAAAGCATTTCTCGTTTGTTTTTTTTCAGCCCATATTTCAGATATAACTGTTTTTCTTATTTTGATGGAAAAGTGAAGCAAGATCTCGGTTTTCCAATTTTTCTTTGTAGTTTTAAACATTTACTAGCAGGGCCTGTGGAAACTCCACAGGGAACTCATTCATATGTAATATATTGATATTGGCATTCTGTAGATGTTCAGCATAAATAACGGTCTGATATTATTGTAGTTCCTTTGTTAAAACTGCAAAAGTATTTATTTAAGCTAGCAGGGATGTTTGGTGTAGCCCGGTCGTAAAGTACGCTTAAATAGGATATTTTGATTATTGCAGATTCTATATATATTATTATAGAGTTAATGTTTTATCGATTTTTAGATATTAGGAAGTTGCGATTTAAAAAATTAAAAAATATATATCCATATCACTTGGGTGCATCAGCTTGAATCAAAAAGTTTCTTCAGCTGTAATCGAAAAAACTTGTGAAAAATCCTTTATAAAATGATTTATATAAAAAAAATGGATGACTTAAATGCCATCAGCTTTAATCAAAACCGAAACCAAAACTTATGAAAAATTCTTGGTAAAATCATTTATTACAAGAAATGCAAATCCATAACAATTAAACGACAGTCACTCGGATGTAAGCGTGACACACAAAATGAATAACACACACGCTATCCTATTAATATATAGATAGTACGAATAACTATTAATCTTTTATCGTTTAAAACGATTATAATTTTTGAAAGAAATGTTTCTTATGTAGATAGCCATTTTATATTTCTATATTGCTGAAATTGATTTATTTAACTTTTATATCTTTTAGATTAATGCAATTAACCCTTTAGTAGCTTTGCTTTAATAACGAAAGCATCACCTTTTTTAATATATAGTTTCGCTATATCTCACTCCCTATCACAAATGGTTACGTTTCCAATCCGTTTCCCTGACCAGCAAGAACAACACGCATCACTTCTAGATCTGTTTCTGACTACAGTTCCCGAGGATTGTATAACAAATGCTGACAGCCCACTCGGGAACGCTGACCATGCAGTGATAATGGTAGAAATCGCCCTAAATTCTAGACCCAAAACTGAAGAGCCAGTGCTCAAAATAACGAGATATTATAAAAAGGCTGACTGGGAAGCGATCAGAGATCTTATCAGAGATGCCCCATGGGGAAATATTTTTTCTCTTCCTGCTGAACAGTGCGCAAATGAGACTACTGAATGGTTCAAAACAGCAATTGAAGCACATGTTCCCATGCGGAAATTTTATAGCAAGCCCCACTCTCCCCAATGGTTTACTTCGACTTGCACAACTGCCATTGCTCAAAGGCAGCATGCATACCGCAGATTTAACCGACATAAGTCCAGTTCAAACAAACAGAAGTATATAGAAGCTAGAAGTAACATTAAGAAAGAAATAGCGACAGCTAAGAGAGAATTTACTGAAACCACTAAAAAACGCATCAAAGCACAAAAATTAGGAAATCATGACTTCTGGAAAATCTACAACAGTGTAGTAAATAATGGGCAATCAACAATTCCCCCACTAACCAACAATTACGAGGTTGTTTGCTCAGCAACCGAGAAGGCTAACATGCTTGCCAGCCGGTTTGCCTGAAACTCCACACTGGACCCTTCCAACCACCCTCTGCCTGACTTTCCTTTACGGACAGACGCCACGCTAGATGATTTAAAAATCACCCCTGCTCAGGTACACGCTATCATAAAAAACCTTCACACTTCAAAAGCATGTGGACCAGATCTCATCCCAGCTGTGGTATTAAAAAAGTGCTCAGCCGAAGTAGCTCCAGTTCTCTCCAAACTCTACAACAAATGCCTTAATGAATCATGCTTTCCGGGCTGTTGGAAAACTGCTTCTGTGGTACCAGTATTCAAGAATTCTGGCGAAAGGACTGACCCATCAAATTATCACCCCATTAGCCTCCTCCCACTTTTTGCCAAAATATTTGAGACAATAATTAACCATGCTCTAGTCCGGCATCTTACAGATACTAAACTTCTGACTGATAAAAATATGGATTTAGACAAGCCCGTTCCACAGCTGACATCCTAACTGTAATCTCTGAATGTATATACCATTCACTTACCAAAGCGGGGGAGGGCAGAGCGGTAGCTCTAGATATATCTAAAGCCTTTGACAGGGTATGGCATGAGGGTCTCCTCAGGAAAATTAAATCATACGGTATCACTGGTAGAATATTTAACATAATTAAATCCTTCTTAGATAAGAGAAAAATCCAGGTTGTCCTCGACAGTCGTACATCTAAACAGTGTGATATAAATGTGGGCGTACTTCAGGGGTCTATCCTTGGACCTCTATTGTTCCTAATATTTATTAATGACCTCCCCGACAAAACTGTCTCTGAGATGGGTATATATGCTCTATAACAGGCATGACAGGAAAACAAATGAACACATAACTAAAGAAATGGCAAAAACACTAGAGGATGACCTCCAATCTGTAGTGGAATGGGGACATAAATGGATGGTCATATTCAATGCTGCCAAGACTAAACTGGTTTCCTTCAATAATTACAAGAAACCTTTTCTGCCACCAATAGCAATGGCCAGTGACTCCTTGTCTGAGAGTACATCTTTCAAACTCCTTGGCCTAACGTTCACAGAAAACATGAGTTGGAACAATTATATTGAAAACATTGCCAGGGCCGCTGCGAAAAAGGTAGGCTCTCTCTACCGTGCTAGAAAACTACTGACACCTGAAAGTATCCTGTACCTCTATAAGGCCACCATTCGCCCATGTATGAAGTATTAGTGTAACATTTAGGCTGATGCATCTGTTGCTAGTCTTAGCTCCTAGACAAGGTTCAAAAGATAGTCGCCAATTTGATAGGCCCTGAACTGGCATCTAAGCTTCAGCCTCTGTCCCATCGACGAAATGTTGCATCTCTCTGCCTGTTCTACAAGTATTTTAATGGTGAATGCTCTGACAAACTGCAGACACTTGTGCCCCCACGACGTAGACACCCTCGACAAACCCGACAGGCAGCTAAATCCCATCCCCACACAGTAGAGATGTAAAAGATCTTTCTACTCCAGTAGTTTCTTCTCCAGAACCGCTAGACTCTGGAATTTCATTCCAGGTCCCTGCTTCCCTAACTGTACTGACATGCAGAAGTTCAAGTGTAATGTGAACCAACATCTTGCTGCCCAAATCCCAACATAGTGCCCCAGTAGTTGCTGCCCCTGATAGTAGCCTCCTACACCAAAGTGGCAATGTGCCTTGTTTGGGGTGAAAATGTAATAAAAAATTAAGGAAAAAAAAAATATTAATAAAAAAAAATCTTTTAGAATTACTTTATTTGGTCTACTTCACTATCGGCTCCTTTTTGTACCTTTGCTGTTTTTATTCCTTATTACCCCCAAAAATAAATTTTGGTAACGATCGAAAAATTTCGTCAACGTTCTTAAATCAAAGCACATTGTTTTTATTGTTTAATTTCTTTCAAAACATAATTTATTCACCTCGGAAGATTTTTAAAAATGGGTATATTTTTCAATAATAAATTATACCTTTTGACCTATACTGTCTCTGCCGAATTCTGTAGGTCCACTGGCACAATTTTGTCTCTAATACACAAATTTTGACACAATGTAGAATTTTTCCTCTTTAACCAAGTGCTTTTAAAGAGGAAACTTTGTTGGTTTAGTCACGCTATACACTGCAACACAGAAAAGTTCATCGATGAAGCAATAGCTCCAGAACCACTTCAACATCGACAAAGACGCCTGGGAGGCCAACTACAGACGTGGTTGCACACCATTAAAATTGGTTTTGAACCTACTTCTGGTTTATAGGTTTACAGTGTTCATCACTGTTCCCCAGACTGGCTGCCTATAATTATCTTGGCTGTTGCAGACTGTCGTGCGTGTTCTATATTCATATGGGACACTATGTGTTCTATGGGAGGAGCTGGCCCAATTCATCCTGAATGCCACCAAAGTCAGGTCAAGAAGGAGTAATAGTGGAAGGAAAATGTGAAGGGGAATTATTAACTTTGCAGAATCGTAAAGGTTTGTATGTTAAGGAAATAACATTACTTTGGGGGGGGGAGTGGATCTTGTTTACTTTTAATTAATTTATCGAATGTCTCACTTTTATCTAAACTGTTGTAAAGAAAGTACTGACACCCCTGTGTCCAAAATATTTTTGCTTCAATCAAAGGGAGGTAACTATGTATGAGCGAGTACATTAATTTTTTTTTAAGATGGCGGTCGAATGTGGCCGAAACTGGATAGTAACGTTCAATGCCACCAAAACTAAGCTTATTTCCTTTAACAATTACAATAAATCTTCTCAACCACTAATTGCCATGGCTAATGATACACTGCCTGAAAGTAATTCCTTCAAGCTCCTAGACTTAACATTCACAAACAACATGAATTGGAACAAACACATTGAGGTAATTTGCTAAGGCTGATGTGGGGAAGGTAGGCTCTCTCTACCAAACTAGAGGGTTATGCACACCTGAGAGTATCCTGTATCTCTACAAAGCCACTTTTTGCCCATGCATGGAGTATTGTTGTCGCATCGTTGCTGGTGCATCTGCCACTAGTTTGTCATTCTTAGATAGTGTTAAAAAAGTCGCCAACCTAATAGGTCTCGCACTGTTGGCCAAACTTCAACCTCTGTCCCATCGCTGAAATTCCTATGCCTATTTTACAAGTACTTTAATGGAATGTGCTCGGATGAACTCAAAACACTGGCCCCCTTGTTCTAAATGCCCCCAACAAACCTGAAAAGCAGCAAAATCCCACCCCTATTCTGTAGAAATCCCTAGATGACGTAAAGCCTCCTACTCAAATAGCTTCTTCTTTCGAACTGCTAGACTTGGGAATTCCCTTCCGGATTCCTGCTTCTCTGACTGTACTGACATGCAGATGTTCAATTGTAATGTGAACAGACGTCTTGCTTCCCAACTCCCTGCATAGTATCCCCAAATAGTAGCTCCTTATGACTTAGTCACACTGTGTCTTGTTTGGGGTGAAAAAAACACATGTAAAAAAAAAATTGAAAACTATTCCAACACAAACAAGATTTTCTAGAAGGAAATAAATCGAATTATGTTTTATTCTTAAGAATATGCTGCAAGGAAATAACAAGAAAAACACTTAGCACTTGTACCTCCCGATGTAAATAACCCTGGCTAATCCGACAAGTAGCAAAATCGCATCCCTTCACTCTAGAGATCTTTATATGTCATAAAAGCCTTTTACTCTAATAGTTCCATTCATCGAACTGCTAGACTTTGGAATTCCCTTCCAGTCTCCTGTTTCTCTGACTGTACTGGCATGCAGAAGTTTAAATATAATGTGACCAGACATCTTGTTGCTCAATTCCCTACATAGTGCTCCTGCAGATATGGTTCTAAATAGTAGACCCTTACGCCCAAGTAATATCTTCCTTGTTTGAGATGAATAAAAGTATAAAAAAAATGATTATCCAGAGTCAAATATCGATTTTGTAGGACGAAAAGATTACAAACAATAAATATATATATATATATATATATATATATATATATATATATATATATATATATATATATATATATATTACGCTGTGAAAATTACTCTTGTTATATAGTAAAAATAAGTGTATACTTCTTGAATATCCGTTCATCGTCATTTGCTTCAGGCTATTCATGGACGCATTTTGTTTTTATTATTCAACAGAAATGTTTAAAAAAAATCATAAAATGAACAAATTTTAAGCTGTAAACTGTAGTTGATGCCAAACGGCTGACTAGAATTTCGATGAGGTCGATTAAGTCGAAAGTATTCTTTCGGTTTCACTACTCAAATAAAAATGACGTTACAGAATAACGCGGATTTGAGTTAAATCTTACAAAATCACAAACTTGATCGGCTCGCAAATTTATTAAGAATAAAATAGTAACAAAAAAATGAAAAAAAAAAAAAATGGAAACCGTTTTAATCACCGATGGAAATTCCAAGCAAAAACCTCGTATTTTAAATTTTTACCATTTTTATTACCCCAAAAATCTTCCGTAAAACAAAAGAAAAATTCTTCCTCCATTCCGATTCTGCTAGCCTCTTCTCTACAGAACCAATTACGGTAATTCTCATCACTGTTTATTCAAGTGTGAATAACAGAATTGGAAAGACAATTCGATTGCTGCTGATGTTGATGGCGATAATGGTGATACTATTTTCTCTATTTTATACATAATGATTAGTTTTCGTATACCCTCTCTCCGCCTCATCCCACAAACAGTGTTAAAGATTTGGAAATTTTCTGCAGGCAATTCAAACCGGTCTGATGCTTACTCTTTGCCCTCGGCAAGAAATTAACAAATTGTAATTCCAATCAAGAAGAAAAATAAAAAATTTATAAAAATGTTTAAAAAAAAAGAAAAAAGAAAAAAGACAATCATTTTTGACGTGAAATTTTTGTCCAATCTTTGCTTGTCCATAGCTTAAATACATCCGGGCATTTTTACGAGAAAATTGTCCGTCCATCATTAAGTTTGTCACGCTTAAATCTAAAATTGCACGTTTCTCAGTCTGTCACACTTAAATCTGAAATTGCATTTCAATCGCTAAATATGCCTCTTGCTTTAAATGCATTTCGATTCATTAAATTTGTACATCTTAAGAATAGAGCCGTTCTAGTTCCAAAGAAGTTTTAACCTTTATCCTAGAGAGGCCTTAGGACTTGGTATATAGTGAATCATTGGTAAAAAATGAAATTTGCCAGAGACAACAAAGGTCAAGTCTTTTGATCTTTGACCCTTGGCAGCTAAATTTTCGGCCTCAAACCAATTAAAACGCTTGCCCTTTGTCTGAACATACTTTATGTAAAATTTCAAATGTTTAGGCCAAAAATTGTCTGAGTAATTTGGTAGAGATAGCAGAGGTCCAATTTTTTTTAAAAAACTTTGACGCCAATTTTGACCCCTTAACAGTCATTGTTTTGGGCTTAAATCAAATTAAAAAGTGTGATCCAAAATTGGCGGAGGAGTTTGGTAGAGTTTTCAAAAGTCAAATCGTTGAACTTTGACAGCCAAATTTCTGGCCGAAAACCAATTTAAAAGATTTTTCCAAATCTCAATACCTCTTATGTCAAACCTCGAGTCTGTAGACTGAAAATTGACAGAGCAGTTTGGTAGGGTAATGTACACACATACAGACAATTTCACTTATATATCTATCTATATATCTATACATACACACAAACACATATATACACTGATAGTTGTGAATATCAGCTTTTTAGCTGATTTTTGTTTTATTTGTATTTGTACACAATGCTAGAGACAATCTCAAATCTTTAATACTTAAAGCGATTGTGTGTGTGTGTGTGTGTGTGTGTGCGCGCGTGCGCGTGCACACACACACACACACACAACGCCAAACCAATCGGACAATTATGAGAAATTATGAATATGGTCTCTGTGTGTGTCTCTCTCTCATATATATATATATATATATATATATATATATATATATAGAGAGAGAGAGAGAGAGAGAGAGAGAGAGAGAAAGAGAAAGAGGGATAGATAGATAGAGAGAGATGATCTGAAGCCATGTACCTCCCATTTAATTTCTCTCTCTCTCTCTCATTATATATATATATATATATATATATATATATATATATATATATACAAACATTCATTAAAATGCTAAATTTTACACAATTTTTAATATTAAAATAAGTATTTGTTTTCGCAATGTAATAAAGTTTTTCCGTCATTTTAGTGAATTTTATTTTTGAATTAGACCGTTTTACTGTATTGCTTGCGTTGATTTTTTTTTTTTAATTAAATGCTTCCTCTGAAATGCTACGACAAGTTTAATTATGAGAAATAAGAAAAAAAAGAAAGTACTTTTATAGCTCGTTTGCAATTACGTAAGCAGTTTAAAATATTTTTCTTAAAACCTTAAATCTGCAAATCGATTGGTTAAGCATATAAATTCCCTTTTTGTAAGATAAATGGAAACGCGTTTCCACTTTTTATAGCATGAATATGAAACAAGCAAAAAGGGATGAAATTTGGCTGGTTTTGATGACATTCAGTCAGGATGGGTTAAGCCAGCTCCTCCCATAGAACACAGGGCACCCCAAATGAAGGCAGACCACACAGCAGCCAAGATAGTTACAATCAGCCAGTGATAAACACCATAGAACTGTGAAGCCGTGGGTGGGGGGCAGGTTCGCTGTCGGCTTTCATGATGTGTGACCACGTCCTCAGCTGGACCACGGCCACCGAGAGTAAGAAGAAGGCCTGTTAACTTAAAAATGTTTGCAGACAATGTAGGTAAGATTTGGCAAACTGTCAGTACTATATGAGAGTCATTTGAAAAAGAGCAATAGAACATTTTTTAAAAGAAAAAGGAACACAGTTCAACTAATACTTAAACTGAACTTATTCAATATAAAATATAAATATTATCTATGTAAAATTTAGTAATTTTATAGAAATATACACTTTAATACTGATAAAACTGAATTATGAATTTAGGGAACAAACAATTAAAGAAACATATTGAACAAATATTTTTTGGCCTTCGGAACAAGATCACAGTGTAGTATCTGTTTTGATGCTACACTTTACCTTTTCTGTCCTCAGTCGGTGGAGGAAAAATCTTTCATGATTGAGATTATTTTTGTTCCTATCCAGAGTGCACCTTATTGGGAAGCTGGATTTCCCCCCACAAGATTATATGTTGAGATATTTAAATAACTATTACTTTTAATACAGAAATTATATTTAAAGTTTTGGTTTTCTGTTCTTCTATGTCCATTTTTTCCCCATGTTTTTCATCAAAATGTGTAGCATATTAGTTGTTTCACATGCCACTATCAGTGATCGCTCAGTGGCAGTAATCTGTGGTGTCCCCTGGAGACCAAGTGACAACAAGTCTCCCCAGATTTCCAGTGTTCTCCACCCCTTGACCACTTGTGCAGATGATTGCGTGTTATCGCAACAGCCGTTGTCACTGATTTCTCATTGGCATTGGCCATTGATGTTTCCTGGAGTTTAGATGACAAAATGCCTCCCCAAAGTCCCAGATTTGAACTGCACACTTCCAATGGAGATTTGGTCAGTACACTCTCACCTCGGTCTTTCCATCCTCTCTGACCCTTCACAACTAGTTGGTGTGGTACCAGTCGATGTCATCTACACCAGTTTTCTTTTTTATTATTATTACTATTATTATTATGATAAGGGTGCTTGTGCAGTGTACACACGTGTATTTTAAATATTATTTTTAAGTTAAATTGAATTTTGGGTTTGTTTTACTATACACATAGATTCGAAAATGTTGTCAAAACAACAAATATATACCAAATAAATGTTATCAAAGGCAAGATAAGTTACTTTTCTACCTAACTGGATATGTTTTTAGGGTTTTGTATTATTATACACAGATTCGAAAAAGTGGTCAAAAATCAAATATATACCAAATAAATGTTATCAAAGGCAAGATAAGTTACTTTTTTACCTATCTTGAAAGGTTTTTAGTGTTTTTACTCACTTTAAAACGTGTAATCGCTTCGAAAATCGTACAATGCTTATCGATATATTTTTAAAATAAAAATTTCGGTATGTTTGGTAGAAAAGTAACTTATCTTGCCTTTGATAACATTTATTTGTTACATATTTGTTTTTTGACAACTTTTTCGAATCTACGTGTATAGTAAAACAAACCCATGTAAATTATTTACAGTTAAAATGTCATAAAAACAAAAAATTGAAATCTTAATTCAATTCAAAGAAATAAATTACGCCTGATGCTAAAATATTGATAATTCCCCGATCGTAAAAAAAATTAATTAATAAATAAATGAATAAAAAAACTGCCGTGAAAAATGCTTACTTTAAGATATTTGAAAATACTCAGTGAAAAGTTTTGTTTATTATTAATAGAACGGACTGAAAAATATATAAAAATTGTTTGCTTTGCAGTAAAAAAATAAATAAATAAATAAAATGAAATATTTGACTTTCTCTGATAAAAATAAAAGTTCAAACACGAATACACTTATGATATTTTGATTAAAATTATCCCAAATGTGCAATTATAATAATTATTATCCGAATGGAGAATTGTTCTTTTTCTTTAGAACATACATGCACAATCGGTAACACATATTGGAGCCATATTTTTTCATGCCAGTTAGCATGACCACGTGGTTGAATACCAGAAGCTGTCTATACCCACAACTTAATCAGGAAGTGACGTTACGCTGTCATATGCATCGGCCTTCTTTCTCGGTAGCCACAGCTGGACTCCCAAGCATCTTTGCCATTCTTAGAGCAGTGCTAGAGCTATTGCTTCGTGGTGTTGCAGTGTGTAGCATGACCAAACGAACGCAGTTTCCTCTTTAAAAAAGCTTGGTTAATGGGGATGATCCTGCATTGTGTCTAGATTTGTGTACTAGAGACAAAATGGTGCCAACAAAGCTGCAGAATTCAGCAGAGGCAGTATAGTTCAAACACTATCAGCCTTTTGAGATCTGCAGTTCTGATTGGCTAAAGGGATGAGGCAGAAAGGAATGATACAAAACTGAAGAAAGGTACTTATGCATTAGAATGTATTAGGTTGACGCGAAAGTTATTACGGAATTTTTAATTTTGATTTCAAATAAGTTTTCGTTATAACACATTTACTTTATGCATCATTTTAAAGAGCGTTTTGCGCTCTATCTAATCGTTTGAATTACAATCGTTATAAAACAATTTTGTCTTTTCAGAAAATTGAATATAAGATGGAAAAAAGGCTAATTGCACCATTTTCTTTTTCAATTCAAGCTAGGCCAAAAAAACTGCTGAAACAGCTTGCGATGTCAACGAAGCATTTGGTCCAAGAACCACCACTGAATGCACAACATAATAATGGTTTAAGAAATTTTGTGGTGGCAACGAGAGTCTTGAAGATGATGAGTATAGTAGTCGACCATCAGATGTTGACAACGATTAATTAAAAGCCTTAGTCGAAGCCAATCCATGCACAACTGTTTGAGAAACTGCTTCTGAATACGACGATTTCCAACTACTTGAGAGAGATTGAAAAGAAAAAAATACTTGATAAATGGGTGCTTCACTGATTGAAGAAGTTATGAAGTGTCATCTTCCCTTCTTTTACACAACAAGAACGCCCCGGTTCTTGACCAGATTGTGACTTGCAATCAAAAGTGAGTTCTTTATGACAATCGCCCATGCTCAGCTCAGTGGTTAGCTGCCAATGAAGCGAGAGAAGAAGGTCATGCTGACTGTTTGGTGGTTTGCGACCGGTCTCACCCATTATAGTTTTGTGAATGCAGATGAAAACGAGTACTGTAAATGAATGGATGAAATGCTTCAGAAACTTCGACAACAACACTCAGAAAAAGTGGCTTTACTGGAAACCAAACATATCAAAGATTGATGAAAGTTTGTCGAACTTATGAAAAGAAAGGAATGCAGTTTTGGGAAAGAGTAATCTGGACACTCACCTAAAAATTGGAAAGAAAGCTAGACAGCATGTACAACCATATGCTACAAACAGTGTTAAATATATCTTGACAAGATCATAGCACAAAGCAGCAACTTTATGGCAACCTGCCTGCCATACCTACTACCATCAAGGAATGACCTTTATGATTTGCCGGTCACTGCCAGATGAGCAAGCAAGAGCTGGTGCAAAATGTATTGCTGCAGATTCCACAGCGACCAAGCATAGGACGACCTAGATCCACATACATCCATCAAATTACACATGACACCAACTGTGATCCTGAAGATCTGAAGCAGTTGATGGAAGACAGGGAAATCTGGAGAGAGAGGCACACATTAGTCCGGGGAAAGAGACCGACTAGATATATACTCTGGCTCGATGAAACGAAACTTGAACTATTCCAAAGAATCACAGCTTTGATATGTGACGATTGGTTGCAGAGGTGTTGGTTGCGATTAACAACATTCATTCTCAGTTGTTGTACCGCATTCATTATTTGTTATTCATGATGTAAGTGTTGTCGATTTCATGTTGCAGATGGCTGATACTCTGTCCGACCAGGAACAATACATTAAACAACTGCTGCAAGATGTCGAGAATGCTGAGACGGAACGACAGAGACAAATCAAGGTCAGTTAATTTTTAAATTCTAATAATGTGTTGGTTACACACACAAAAAAAATTCATGCACTCTGCCATAAATGTGATACACCCTTTAAATGCTAATGTACCCATCCTCTCTTGGGTGTCACGCAAGGACCCCTCATCGTCTTTGTGTTACATGAAAAGGGATGTCCCCTTTTCATGTAAGTAAAAAAAAAAGAATTAGTCAAATGAAAATGATATCAGATAAAACGAGAATCGAACCCTACAGATAAGTTTTAAAGAAGAATAGGTTTTAAATGGAATGTCCAGTTAAATTGTTAATTCTTTTAAAATATTTTATAAATAACATTTGGCTGGAAAATCTATTTACATTCTTAGGAAGAATGCATAATAAAAATATCGGTTAGAGAATTAACAAGTAGGTTAAATTCCTTTGTAAAACAAAGAGAATGGGAAATTTCCTGGTCGTCAAAAATGGTTTCAAAATGGGAAAATCGCGCATTTTTGAAACACGTGAGTTGTGGTCTCGTTTGCCAGACATGCGGGTGACGTCATGGCAGAAATGATTTCTCAATATAGGAAAGGGTTCGAAGAGTTAACAAGGAGAAGCAGATAGAGACCAGAGAACCAGACAGGGTCATAGAACTTTGGAAGCAAGGTTAGAAGAAGAATCATGTAAGACTTCAATCCCTTGATGCAAAGCCATTGACCGATCACATCATATGGTATAATAAACAGAATCATCATCTTTTTGTATCTGCGTCTTCGAGTTATGTTTTCAACAGAAAAGGTATTGTCCATTTATATTATAAGAACTTGTGAAAATCACCATCTCAAAAATAGGTAAGAAATATATGTGTCAATGTTTATAGAAACACTTCCATTCACAGAACTGTCAGACGTAAATGCCAAACGTACTATCTCTCTGTCTATCTATCAATATATCATAAATCTCCTCTCATTGAATTACATGCTCGGCTCTCCTGTATTAGCCTGTACCCTGTCTCTTTATATATAAGACTGTCTCTATCTCATAATATGTCTCTCTCTTGATATATATATGCAATATATCTGCACACAACATGAACACTCTAAGACTCTCTACTAAGATGAACAACAGCAAATATATAAAATCAGTCCTTTTTTTTAATAAGAACTATGCAACATTCGAAACTTTGGCTTGTGATGCCTGGTTCCCTGAGAGGCAGTCACATCAGATTCCTGGTATGCTGAAAACGAATAGCAAAGCTCACGCAGACAAGAAAGAAAAACAGATACTTGAAATTCTATTCTACTAGAGTTAATTTCAAAAAAAAAAATATTTACAAACTTTTTACTAATATATTGTTCAGTTCTTAACAAGTTTTAAAAGTCTCAAATCTTTAGTCTTCGCAGACAGCACTCAAACGGGTTGGAGGAGGAGTGTGGTCAGTCATTGGGAATGGCGAGATTCCAAGCAATTCTGTACCCCTTGAAATCAATCTGGAATCTGCTTAATTTTCGAGCGGGATTAGCATTATATAGTGGGGTGTGTGTGTCAGGGTATAAGTCCCCTAAGCCAATCAAATTACGCCACACATCTGAGGAAACCCCAAAGGCAAAATTGCGGGTGTGCAATTCAGCTATATCACTAGCTTTGCAATCTGGGACAAAAATCAGCATTTAATTCCCATGACCTTAAAGGTTAAACCTTGTCATTCAGAACCCCTGGTACTGGGTTCTACAGGCCAACAAGTACAATATCGTTTCTACATTGTTTGGCATTTCCTGTTATCTAACGCAAAATAACAATTATATCCCTGATTTTCAAACAATAAAGCAAAATATATTTACATATTTTAATTCAAGTCTATGTGATATCCGCTGTCGTCCGAGATTAATTAAACAATCTTAGCATAGTTACCCAACCCTCTTCAGATCCTTTGGAAGTCTGAACCTCCCCAATCGGGAGCCAAACACTCCCTTAGGTCAATTAGGTCACACTAACGGCTATTTTTTGTTTGAAAATAGAATAATGACCTCCATTTCACATTAAAAACACAACAAGTATATTTTCCAATATTGTACTGGTATTTTATTTCTTCAAATCAATAATCCCAAAGAAGTTTTTAAATAAAGATGAAACATTGATAAACATATAATTTTGGTTTGTGTCCTTTTCATCTTTCCACCACATTGGAATATTTTTCCATAATTTCATACATTGCACAATATATATATATATATATATATATATTAGATAATGGTGTTCCTTTCTTTTTTTAAAAAATTTTTGGTGATTTACTCGGCATATTGAACAATTCTTTCAGTATCAGCTGATAAATTGTGTATTGCGGCACCGTGCGATCTTGTATTGACCATTTCTCATGTGCTTTCTTTTCCAAGTCATCTAGCATGGGACGAAGAATAGGTGTTATATACTGCTATTATTTTTGAAGTACCAAATATGCGTATATGTTTCGTTGTTCTTATTTAGTGTTGACTGTTCGTATTAGTAAGAGTCTTAGTGTGTTCATGTGTGTGATCATGTTGGATGTTAGATATTATAGATATTCATTGTGAGTGTTCATATTGTCTTAGGATGTTCATGTCTGTGGAGATAGCATATTGGAGACATAAACAGGTATATATAAGAGACAGACATATAAAGAGAGAGAGAGAGACCCGCATGTAATTCAGGGAGAGGAGATTTATGAATATCTTGATAGAGAGACCGAGAGTGCGTTTGACATTTACGTTTGACAGTTGTACATTGCACATTGGATGTGTTCAAGTCCAACGTTAACAAATTTCTAATGAACCGCCCCCTTAAGTAAACACTTCATCAAATCTCCACACTAAGGTAATGTACTTGCAATAACCCTTATCCCTGAGTGGCTTCCGGGCCTTGATAAGTGGTGATCACTGTGTAAAAAAAAAAATATAATATAAACATGTTACCTTTCTTGTAATGATGAACACAGAAAGACGGCAGTTATAAAAAACATGATGATCATTTATTCTTCGACCAGTCGGACATGATTTTGTATTTCAGGGATTCAAAGTTTTACATGGTTATCTCTAACCCTCTCGCTTCCAGAGGGTGCCTTGACTCTAACCGAGAATCGGTCTGAACCTCTCTGCTTCTTTGATCTGATTCCCCCTCTAACTAACTTCGAACTCTTTCCTATATTGAGAAATCACATGTAAGTTTGGTCAACATGACCATAACTTACGTGTTATCAACATGCGCGATTTACACGTTTTTGAAATTATTTCTGACAACCAGGAAATTTCCCATTCTCTTTGTTGTTTTACAAAGGAATTTAACCTACTTGTCTAATTCTGTAACCCATATTTTATTACGCATTATTTCTAAGAATGTGAATAGTTTCCAGCCAAATTTGTATTTATTAAATATTTTAACAAAATCAAAAATTTACTGGACATTCCATTTATAATAACATTCTGTGTTTATTTTAACTTATGATTGGAATTCTCAATTCCAAGTCTAGCTTCGCAAGTTCGAATCCTTGTCTATCCTTTTTCATATTTACATTTAACTAATTCCCTATTTTTTTACTTACATGAAAAGGGGACAGCCCTTATCATATAACATAAGGACGTGACAACTTGGAAAAGAATATAAAATCAAACAAAGAAAGCCTTTTCTGAAATGCTAATAATGATGACGATCACATAATCGAAAGTGCTCAAGAAATGGCCGAGACAGGATTGCTCGGTGCTACAATACATAATTTCCCAGCTGAGACTAAAAGAATTGCTTGTCAAGTGGAGAAAATCACCAGAAAAAAAAAGAGAAAATTCTGTCATATTTAATCAGACACACTTGAATTATGACTTGCAGCCTAAATAAATACATGCACACACACACACACACACACACACACACACACACACACACACACACACACACATATATAGTATAATGCTGAATGTGTGCGTGTGTGTGGTCACGAATAGGCTCCTATATGGTTGACTATTTTAAAAAACTGCTTACATATAATGATAGAAGATGTATTGAGACACAGGAATGGGTATGTTTGATCTGGCATAATGATGATTCATTAAAATTGTGGGGTCTGGTCCACAAAGTATGGAAATAAAAAATTTAAAAATTAAAATAAAAACGTTTACAAGTGTTTTTGATATTGATGTACATAAGAATACTTTGATAAGTATGTTTTAACTTAAATAGAGATGGTATAATAAAATTGTGGGGTCTGCGTTCGTGCCTGGCCTCCATAGAATGGAAATAGGCACAAACTTTATTAAAGACTTTTCATATCTATCTGCATAATTATACTTTGATAATTATGTTTCAGTTTGAAGAAATATGGTATAATAAAATTATGGGGTGTTCGTTCGCACCTGACCTCCATAGAATGGAAATATGTCACAAAGTTTAACAAGTTTATATATATATAATTACTAGTAGGCCGCCTGGCATTGCCCGGTCATAAAGTACACATAAATATTATATTTTAATTAATGCAGAATTCTTATTTATTATAGACGGAAATACCGTAGGTATTAAACATAACGTCCAATTTGTATAATTATTCATCGGACTACTGTTCTCATCTTGAGTGTGATTTTCACAACGTTTCGGTCGATATAACCTCCGACCTTCTTCAGGTGTATCTTGTTGAACTCGGGAATGTTTCTGCTGAACTCGGGAATTTGGACGGAATTTCAAGCGGAACCCTTTATTTACTTCACAGAGGTAGCATGCTCTTGTTCCGTCAGCCATAACTGGATAATGGTCTTAAGTAATTTGTAAATAATTCGTATAATAATATAAAGAAAGGAATCATCCGTTGCTTACAATACCAAGCAAAAGCAATATGTAGTAACATCAGGGCATATAAAGAGGGGATGGACAGTTTAAGAGAAAACCTCCACCGAAACAACTATCCAGAGAGCATGACATCAGCTCCAAGAAATCTGGACCAAACACAAAAGGACACGACTCAGAAATTCACCACAGTTTGTATATCATATATGAAAGGCTTGTCTGAAAAACTTCAACGGATATGTAATTCATATTACATCAGGATAGTATTCAAGAGTGATTCGACTCTCTGGAAACAGCTTGTGAGAGTCAATCCCTCTAAAGAGAAAAAAATCATGACTAAGAACTGTGTATATGAAATCCCATGTAAATGTGGAAAACTATGCAATGGTGAAACGTGTTGTCCTTTGAAAGTACGGTTAAAAAAACATCGAAAAGCCGTAGTATGTGGAGAGACTGAAAAGTCAGGTATAACTGACCATATCTGGAAAGAAAAGGGAAGCCATTTACCATTATGGGACAAAGTAAAAATTATAGACAGAGAGGAACGGTGGAGAGTAAGACGACTGAAAGAATCAGTACATATGCTGGGGAATAACCAACTGCTAAGTAGACCTATTGTAGAATTCAATACGATATTGTTGGAACCAGTTATTATAAACAATAGATAATACATACAAGTAATAAAAAAAATAAAAACATTAATATATACAAGTAATAAGTAAAAACATTAATATATACAAGTAATAAGTAAAAACATTAATATATACAAGTAATAAATAAAAACATTAATATATACAAGTAATAAGTATAGAGATAGATATACATTAATATATAGTAATAATTAGTTATAAAATGGTGATATTTACAACTAGAAATACAAAAGTAGGTTTAAGGCTTCTAAAATTCGTACTAGAATTGTCCACAAGGACCCGTGTCGCAGTGGTTAGAGTACTGGGAAAAATCAATTGTAAAAGTAATATTCTCCTGAAGGTTGAAGGTTCAATCCTCAGTGTGGGCGACCAAAAAATACAGTTGCAAATTACTTAGGATTGCTGACGGAACAAGAGCATGCTACCTCTGTGAAGTAAATAAAGGGTTCCGCTTGAAGTTCCGTCCAAATTCCCGAGTTCGACAGAAACATTTCCGTGTTCGACAAGATACACCTGAAGAAGGTCAGAGGTTATATAAACCGAAACGTTGTGAAAATCACACTCAAGATGAGAACAGTAGTCCGATGAATAATTATACAAGTAACCAATCCCCATCTCCAAAATTCAGAAATGTTCAATTTCTTTAAAAAATGAAGTAAAAAAAAAAAAATGGAAAGAAACCAGGAATTGTTTTTTCTAAGCAGTTCACTTCTTGTAAGTAAAAAAAAAATACTCGAGCTGCGATCGAAACCAAAACCTAAAGACAATGAGTCAAGTACGATAACCATTAGACCAGCTTGACATGATCTTTTAAAAGTGGTTTCAAACCTACTTATTCTTAACATAAGTAATATGGTATCTGGACGATTCATGAACCAGTTGACAAACAGACAAAAATCACATAACCTCCCCCACACACACCAATTGTTCCAATTTGACCCCTTCACAGCTTTTGATTGACAAGTCTTGCAGTTTTGCACTTTTAAACTGAGATGAACATATCTCAACGACAACAAAAATTTATTGATCAAAATAAGAACCATCAGAATCAACACACTTTTGCAAACGCAAAACAAGTTTATTTATGCCAGTAACGTAAAAATCATGTGTTCTGGTGGCGATGAAGTAGCTGAAGACATTTTTGATATTGCTTAGATTTTTTAAGCATTTCTCATGCAGAAAGTTGTTGAGATGCTTGAAAAAGTTGTAGTCGGTAGGTGAGAGGTCTGGAGAATATGGTGGATGAGGCAGAGTTTTGAAGCTCAATTTGTTTAACTTCTGCAGGGTCGGTTTAGCAATGTGCAGTTGGGCATTGTGGAGGAGAATTGGGCCTTTTCTGTTGACTAATGCTGAGTGTTGTCTAAGTTTCTGATGCATTTTATCCATTTGCTGACAGCACTTCACCGCCATAATGGTTTTGCCTGCGTTCAAAAAATCTGTAATGGGTGAGACTGGTCACAGACTACCAAACAGTCAGCATGACTTTCTTTTGGTGCAACTCTGACTTGAAGAAGTGCCACAGAGCTTCATCAGTATCTAACCACCAAGTTGAGCATCGTCAGCAATTGTCGTAAAGAACCCACTTTTCATTGCAAGTCACAACCCAGTAGAGAAATGAGTCGTTCTTGTTGCATAAAAGGGAAGTTTCTTTTGGTTGTGGTTCAATTTGTGAGGCACCCATTTATCAAGTTTTTTGTCTTTCCAATCTTTCTCAAGTGGTTGGAGATCGTTGTATATGTTATGTCAAATTCAGAAGCAAGTTCTCGAACAGTTGTGCATGGATTGGCTTCATTTAAGACTCTTAATTAATCATTGTACACATCCGATGATCAATTACTATGCTCATCATCTGTCGCCGCTAGTAGATTTCTTAAACCAGCATTGTGCTGTGCATTCAGCAGTGGTTTCTGGGCCAAAAGTTTTGTTAATATTGTGAGCTGTTTCAGCAGCTTTTCAGCCTAGCTTAAATTGAAATATGAAAATTGTGCGAATTTGCTTTTTTTCAATCGTGTATTCAACGTTCTGAAAAGAAAACAATTGTTTAAAAACGATTGTAATTTAGTTTTTAAGCCTTTGTAATATATAAAACAAAAATAACTTTATGTTTCAAGTCTCTTGTTGGAAAACTCTTTTGTTGTAAATCAATTAATTCTTTGTAATTACTGCATTAATTTGCTTCTAAGAATTGACGTTAATTTTAATATGAATGCTGGGATCATCAATTGTTTACCATAATTAAACTGTTTGGGTTTAAAAACAAAAAAAACAAAAAATACGTATTGCATCTCACAGCTCTCCAGCAGTGTTAATCAAATACCACTCAAAGGAGTTCTTTAACGACTCTTGGTCCAAAGGGTTCATCTTTGGCTTCTGAAAACTTTCCTTGGTATTGTATTAAATTTTTAAATCCAAATCTGATTGGTTTCCCTCGTATAAACATCTTACATGAATGACGTTCAAAATAAAAAAATAAAAACATTTGCTCGTCAATACTCAAGTGTTCAGAAAATAATCCAAACTAGATCAACTTTTGATTTGTGATGTCAGATAGAGGACGTAACTTAGCCTATTTATCATCAGCTGGTAGATTATTATCACGTACGTGTATGGAAGATTTGATTTTACGAAACCAATTTCTTGACATCAATTTTCGCGCAAAAGCACTGTCCAATTCAGCATCATTTGACAAGTACATACTAAATTGAGGAGATGTGTTATAGGCAGAAAATGTCCTTATTATAAAAAAGTCGCATAAATCACTTTTATTCATGCTGAAAGTAGCATCATTATTTTGTGTAGTAAAATAATTGGTTTTCAAGGAAAAGAGTGTCCACTTCTTCAGCAAAAAATAGTTTGTAAATATTTAACTCACTTTTATCTACAAGATCACTAAATTCCCCAACAATAATGAAGTCATCTTCATGATCATGACAGTCATCCTTTAAAAATTGTATCCCATCTCATCCTTTCATCTTGTTTTAACCAGACGCTGACATCGGTTCATCAACGACATCCTCATCGTCCAACGTGTCATCTTGTCTGTGAACTTATAATGTGCCAATGACATCTTATGGAAGGTTGATCTTGCCTGCCAGACCAGTTGTTATCACCTTCTTCGTCAGATGCAAAGAGATCGTTTGTGGGTGGTAGTAAAATTGTCCATGCAATCAGTTGCTTCAATAGCGTTTTCTAACGTAGTGAAAGTATTTCTGTTCATTTTTCTAGCTCTAAAAATTTATGTAAACAAGATAATGGGTTAAAAATAAAACTCTGACTTTATTACTTAAAGTCTGTTTAGTAATCATCGTTTGTCTGAATTGTGCTACTGTTTATGATAGCCATTACAGTTACACACCAGGTATTAGATTGATGCAAAAATTTTTGACATTCAACTGCAAAAGATCATAACGTCTTTCATAATAAACTTTATTAATCGAAATAAGAACCATTAGAATCGACACATTTTTTCCAACGAGAAACAAGTTTAATTATTCCATTAGCATAGAAATTCAGCATTTTTTGCGCAGGAAGCTGTTGAGATGCTTAAAAAAGTGATAATCAGTGGGCAAGAGGTCCGGTGAATATGGTGGATGAGGCTGAGTCTCGTAGCCCAATTTGTCCAGCTTCTACAGGGTCAGTTTAGCAACCTGTGGGCGAGTGTTGTCTTGGTGGAGAATTGGTCCCTTCATATTGACCAATCTCGGGCACATAAGTTGGAGATTCTGGTGCATTTCGTCAATTTGGTGGCAGTACTTCTCTGCCGTAATCGTTTCATCCGGATTCAAGAAGTTGTGATGGATGAGACTGGCCGCAGGCCACAAAACAGTCACCATAACCTTTTTTTGGTGCAATTTTGACTTTGGGAAGTGTTGTGGAGCTTCTCTGGCATCTAACCACTGTGCCAAACATCACCGGTTGTCACAGAGGATCCACTTGTCAGCACAATCCGCTCGAGAAATGGGTTGTTTTTGTTGCACAGAAGGAGCATAGAAGACACCTCAAAACAACGATTTTTTTTATTGTCGTTCAATTCATGCCGCACTCATTTATCCAACTTTTTTTGACTTCCCTATTTGCTTTAAATGGCGAACAACTGTTCAACAGTAACTTCTCGTAGTTTTGCGAGGATCGGCTTCAATTAAGGCTTTCAAATGTTTGTTATCAACCACAGTCGACTGGCAGTAACCATCTTCATCTTCGATGCTCTCATCACCATTGCGAAATATCTTGAACCACTGTTGTGCCACACGTTCATTAGTGGTTCCTGAGCCAAACGCATGATTGATATCATGAGCTGTCTCAGCAGCTTTTCGGCCTAGTTTGAACTGGAACAAGAAAATCGTTCGGATTTGAATTTTGTCCAAGCCTGCAAAAATGAATGAAGAGATTCAGAACTGTAACGCATAACACGATTCGATAAAGCGAGAAACGCGCTTCAAAATGATGTATAACATGGCTATATATATATATATATATATATATATATATATATATCAATGAATTAAATCAGAAATCATATATAAAAGTAACATGTGCGAAAACATATATAAAAGTAACATGTGTGAAAACATATATAAAAGTAACATGTGTGAAAACATATATAAAAGTAACATGTGTGAAAACATATGTAAAAGTAACATGTGTGAAAACATGTAAAAGTAACATGTGTGAAATCATATATAAAAGTAACATGTGTGAAATCATATATAAAAGTAACATGTATGAAATCATATATAAAAGTAACATGTGTGAAAACATATATAAAAGTAACATGTGTGAAGTCATATATAAAAGTAACATGTGTGAAAACATATAAAAGTAACATGTGTGAAAACATATAAAAGTAACATGTGTGAAAACATATAAAAGTAACATGTGTGAAAACATATAAAAGTAACATGTGTGAAAACATATATAAAAGTAACATGTGTGAAAACATATATAAAAGTAACATGTGTGAAAACATATATAAAAGTAACATGTGTGAAATCATATATAAAAGTAACATGTGTGAAAACATATATAAAAGTAACATGTGTGAAAACATATGTAAAAGTAACATGTGTGAAATCATATATAAAAGTAACATGTGTGAAATCATATATAAAAGTAAAATGTGTGAAAACATATATAAAAGTAACATGTGTGAAAACATATATAAAAGTAACATGTGTGAAAACATATATAAAAGTAACATGTGTGAAAACATATATAAAAGTAACATGTGTGAAAGAATATATAAAAGTAACATGTGTGAAAGAATATATAAAAGTAACATGTGTGAAAACATATATAAAAGTAACATATGTGAAATCATATATAAAAGTAACATATGTGAAATCATATAAAAGTAACATGTGTTAAATCATATATATAAGTAACATGTGTGAAATCATATATAAAAGTAACATGTGTGAAATCATATATAAAAGTAACATGTGTGAAAACATATATAAAAGTAACGTGTGAAAACATATATAAAAGTAACATGTGTGAAACGGTATTGTTTTTGCACCAAAAATATAATTCAGTTATAGAATGTACGTAAAATACAACTTATAATTTTAAAATCAAGAGTGTAAACCATAACTATTCGTTTATAAATTCCAACTTATTTTATTTTCTCTATATCTATTCTTCAGATAGTCCAATGTTCCCATTTGGGAACATCTAAAAACAATATTTCCCAGAACCATACAGGTGGTAAATAACCATTGATATAACTACAAGCATGTTCAATCTATTCAAAGCACCAACATCTAAAAAAATAAAAAAAGTAATAAATAAATTCAAGTACCTGTTATTACTAGGGCCCAATCCCCACTTACCTGAAAATCTAACATTTTGAGCAAATTGAGCACCTCTAGCAAAGAATCAAAAATATTCAGTGGTAAAAATGATGCCTTTCGATATTTTGTTACCTCTAATGTCATTGTTAACCAATAAAACACTTTACGTGATTCTTAGTAAACAAGTCGTAGATCGTTTAAATAATTTTCCCAAAAGGGAACATCGGCTTTAAATGGATTAATATCTCTCTCTCTCTCTATATATATATATATATATATATATAAATAAAATAAACTAATTTTATCTTCCACCAGACTATCCATTCACGTGTAATCACCTTTTTCTTCACCATATTCCCTCTGCTTCACTTTTTTGTTATCAAGTAAGATCTTTGACTTACTTGTTTCATCAAATACTTTTGCATGCAAAATCCGATCCCGCATTTTGCTAATTCCTACCCTTTGATGAGAAGGAAAGTATTTCTTCGAAACTCCGCGGATTAAGGACTATCCACTTATCTAGTGTTTCCTTTTCAGATTAAATATGTTTTTAACTCATTTCAAAGTGTTTTTTAACATGTTTTATTAACTGTTTGCTCATATATATATATATATATATATATATATATATATATATATATATATATATATAATTTGAGGTTGCTATTTTTCAGAGGTAAGGTAACCAGTGAAATATAACGAGATTGATACAAGAGTGCTTAATACCGAAGTAGAGCAAGTTACACTTTCAATTTGTCTTTAAATAAGCAGTAATGTGTTGCTGCTGCACAGTCATGAGTATGTTTCGATCTTCTAGTATTTAGTAACTAGAGACCTTTTCAGGCAACAACTCTCATATTAAAAAGCGGAATTCTTAATTGTTGTCTGAAGAGGTCTCTAGTTACTAAATACTGGAAGACCGAAACATGCTCATGACTGTGTAGCAACACATTACTGCTTATGTAGAGACAAATTGAAAGTATATATAATGTGCACAACGCTTTATAGAATCTGGTTTTCAAAACAGAATCTGTGATAAAACATTAGTAAAAGCTGAAAGGAAGTAAAAAAAAAAAAAAACATTGTAAAAATAATGACGAGTGTTAAAATAGTTTTTAAAAAAAGTAGAAAGAAATGATTTTGTTTTTTTTTTTGGTTTTTCATCAGAAAAGAATATATCAAATGATCAGTTCAATCCAAACGACATAAAAAAAAAGAATATACAGTATCAAAAGACTAGTTTCAGGATGGCGGCCAGTGGAGTGACGAAATAAATGATACTTAAAGTTAACGAGCCCCCTCCCCCCTCTTACACCCCCTCACGATAAAAATGTTAAATGGAAACAACAGAGGCGAAATATTAAGTATGTAATGATGAACGTTCAATGTATTTAAACAACTTCAAAGTCATCAATAAGTTGTCTTTTTTTAATTCGATCATTTTTTTGTTGTATTTTTTCCAAGTTGATTTCTACATTTGCGGCAATCGAACCAGGTTTATGGGTGGAAATGAGGGGTGCGTCGTCTCTACATGATCACATCCGCGATGAAAACCCACTTAAGCAAAAGGTGATATGCACAGCCTATTCTAATGCACCAGGATTCTTTTTTAATATTACTAACACGCTGCCCGGTGTTGCTTTGGTCATAAAATACGCATAAATGTTATATTTTAATTAATGCAAATTTCTAATTTATTATGAATGGAAATACCGTACGTATTAAATGTAACGTTAAATTCCTTTAAAAAAAAAAACAAAAAAAAAAAAAACCGGAAAGAAATTGAGACATGTGCATGCGAGTATTAGGCTTCTAAATTGTTTACTTCTTGTAAGTACAAAACAAAAAAAAAAAAAAATACTTGCGCTGAGATCGAAACCAAGATCTAAAGACAGTGAGTCAAATACGATAATCATTAGATCAGCTTAACATGATCTTTAAAAGGTGCTTGCAAGCGTACTTATTCTTAACAAATGTAATTTGTCATCTGAACGATTCACGCATGCGCATTTGTGAAACAGCTGACAAACATAAAAATCCGATGACCCTCCACATAACATTGTTTCAATTTTTACCCCTTAGTCCTTTTTCCAGATAAAAACTGATTAAAACCTTTTCCACATGCCTGAATACAATAAATATAAAATTTCAAGTCTGTAAATAAAAAATCGTCGAGTATATAGGTTGAGAATTGTCCTCACACACCCATTCTCACTTTTATAGATAGATTATTTGTACTCACTGTAAACAGTCTGCGGTGTTCTCTGGGGTGTAGGTGACAATAAGTCTCCCCAGATTTCCAGTACTTTCCACCTTTTCCAATAACCTTTACAAATGAATTTGCTTTATCGCAACAACCGTTTACCATTGATTTCTCACTGGCAACAATCATTGATCTTCCCTGAGATTTGGGTGGCAAAAAGCCTACCTAAGATTCCAGTCCTCTTCCCATTCACTCAGTGGAGGTCTGATTAGTGCTTTCTTTCTTTGGTCTTTCCATCCTCAATGACCCTTCATGACTATTCGGTGTGGTACCAATCGATGTAGATACATTTTTTGGACGGTGATCTGGGGGTTACTTTACAATTTTGCGGTTTCAGGTTATTATTTTCATTATCATCATTATTATTATTGTTGTTTTTATAAATACTACTACTACTACTACTACTACTACTACTACTACTATTAATAATAATAATAATAATAATAATAATAATAATATGTGGAGACCAAAAAGCAATGGGGGTGTGGTGGAAGAGCAAGGAGGGGGGTACTCCAATTGATATACAACAACGACGAAAAAAATCATCCCTTTGATATAAAAGCAATAAACTGGCGCAACTGAATCGTTGAGTTTTTTGGGGAGGAGGAGGGGGGGGCTTTTTGTGAAGAGGGGGGGGGGTGTAGATGTGCAACTTTTTGGACCGTTAGTCAAACGGCAGACGATGAACATAAATGCAAAGATTGAATGAGCAAAGAGAAAGATGAGATCATGACTGCTGCTGCTGATTGCTACACAGAAGAAGGAAAACACAGAACAAACAGTAAATATAAGTCACAGCCCTTCCCATCGTAAATGAGGAAGCAATATATATATATATATATATATCAAATGATAATAAATGCATTTAGCTTAACAGTTTGCTGCAGTTTCATAGATCATCAGAAGTTTTTGACTGAAATCAATAATATATGTGTGTGTGTGTGTACAGGGTTAAATGATACAATTATCGCCATAGAAAAGATGACAGGATTCCATTTCCGTTTGATGAAAACCGGTTTTCCTTTTTTGTTGCAGACCATCTACTAGTTGGCTAGTGGTATACAAACTCCAAGAGTGATAGGAGCCTTCTATCATGTCTGAAAGTGACACAATGTTAAACGAGCGAGATCGGTGATGCGCCGCTGTACAACTCATGCTCTCTACTGATCCAAGTTATGACAACAGGACCATTGCCAGCACCCTCGAAATGCATCACTGGATTGCCAGAAATAACAGGGACGTGCCCAGAGTTATAAAAATAAAATTTCCGGCCACGGTTATGGTCTTTGGTGGGGTTTCAAGTGAGGGCCACATCATGCCACCTCACATTTTCGAAGTCGGCTTCAAAATCAACACCAAAATGTACCTGAATGTGCTGATGAGTGTGGTGATCCCCTAGAGCAGTCAGGCTGACCCTGGTGTGGCCACAGGACTCGGTGCTGGCCCACAAGTCAAAAGAGATCCAGGCTTGGCTTCAGACGGAGTGCTACGACTTTGTATCCTTTTTTTCACTGACTCCTCCCCTCCTCTCTCGCCCTGAATCCGCTGGACTACTTCGTTTGGTCGAGAACATCACCAACATGACCTCCCACAACACCAAAGCCAGTCTAATCACTGGTATCTGCCACTTGTAGAAAAAGTATGCTTCCAGTTACCGACAATGACAGTTACTAATGAGAGTTTACACAAAGGCAAATTAAATAAACGCACAAATGCATAAAATATCACTTTACTAAAATTTCAAACAAAAGAATTGTTGAAGCAACTCTTAAAACCAACGGTGCAGCAAAAATCGATGTTGCACCTATGTGCATATATAAAAAACTGCAAAACTTGACGAAAGCTCTTATTGTTAAGCAACGATGCATGACAGAAAAGAATGGTAGAACATGCACTTGAGCGAACCATTTCTCGATGAATCTTTTGCATAACCAGGTAGAAATGGCAGAGCTGTTACAATCATTGTCAACCATAACTATTTCGATTTGTGAAATGTGAATACAAAAACATATTTGACCACACTAAACCTTTGAAATGAAATAAGTCGGTCACGTAAGCCTACATATGCATATTGTCAGATGAATAAGAAATGTACTTGCAATAACCCTTATCCCTGAGTGGCTTCCGGGCCTTGATAAGTGGTGATCACTGTGTAAAAAAAAAAAAAAGAACCAGACTTTAACATATAAATGTATATTTGTACATACGCATAAAAGCACTTTAAAGCGAGTTTCACTCACTGAGTTCTTATCTTTTTCAGTTTTGACCACTTAGTTATTTTCACTGGCTAAAAACCAAATTAAATTTGTTCCACAGGTCCAAATCCCCTGTATTTGAAGTTTCAAGTTGCAGACTAAAAATTGATAGACGAGTTTGATAGAGTCGTTCTTCAGATAGACAAACAAACAAGATCACTTGTACATATACACACAAACGATCAGATCAGAGATGCTCCATGGGGAAATATCTTTTCTCTTCCTGCTGAACAGTGTGCAAATTAGATCACTGAATGCTTCGAAATGGCAATTGAAGCACATGTTCCCATATGTAAGTTCTATAGCAAGCAATGGTTTACTTCTACTTGCGCAGCTGCCATTTCTCAAAGGCAGCATACATACCGCAGACTTATCTGACATAAATTCAGTACAAATAGACTAAAGTATATAGTAGTTAGAAGTAATTGTAAAAAGGAAATAGCCACAGCCAAGAAAGAATATACAAAAACCACCAGAAAAGGCATTGAAGCGCAGAAATTAGGAACTTGTGACTTCTGGAAAATCTATAACAGTGTAGTAAATAATGGGCAGTCAACAATACCTCCTCTATCCAGAAATCTTGAAGTTGTTCGTATGGTAATCGGCAAGGCTATATTACTTGCCCATTGGTTTGTCTCCAACTCTACTTTGAACCTAGCAAACCACTCCCTCCCAGGTTTTCTTCTGTGGACAGAAACCGCACTAGATGATCTGAAAATCAACTCTTATCAAGTACAAGATATCATAAAAAACCCAGACACCTCAAAAGGATGTGGACTTGATCTCATCCCAGCTGTACTATTAAAAAAAAATGCCCCAAACTCTTTAACAAATGCCTTAATTAATCTTGCTTTCCTGACTGTTGGAAAACTGATTCTGTAGTACAAGTTTACAAGAATTCTGCTGAAAGAACGAGCCCATTAAATTATCACCCCATTAACCTCCTCTTTCTTTTTGACAAAATGTTTGAGCCCATAATTAATCCAGCTCTAGTTAACCACTTCGCAGTTGCAAACTTTGTGTGTGACTAACAGTATGGATTAAGGCAAGCCCGTTATACTGCAGATATCCTGACTGTAATCTATGAACGTGTATACCATGTACTGAATAAAATAGAGGAGGCTAGGGCAGTAGCCCTAGATATATTTAAGGCCTTTGACAGGGTATGGCACAATCGTCTTCTTATGAAAATCAGATACTAAGGTATTACTGGACAAATACTTAACATGATTAAATCCTTCGTAAATAAGAGAAGAATCCAGGTTTTCCATGATGATAGTGCGTCAAAATAATGATATAAATTCGGATGACCGTCAGGGGGTGATCCTTGGGCCTTTATTATTCCTGATATTCTGAAATAACCTCCCTGATAAAATTGTCTATGAGACAGGTAAATTTGCTGACGATACCACGCTCTATAATATGTATGAGGAGAAAACAAATGAACACATATCCAAGGCAATGGCAGAAACCCTAGAGGAAGACCTCCAGTCTGTAGTGGAATGGGAACAAAAATGGATGGTAACATTCAATGCTGCCAAGATTAAACTTTTTTCCTTTAACAATTACAAGAAATCTTCTCAACCACTAATAGCCACAGCTAATGATACATTATCTGAAAATACTTCGTTCAAAATCCTCGGCTTAACGTTCATGAGGAATATGAGTTGGAACAGATACATTTAGGGCACTGCCAAGGCTGCTGCAAAGAAGATGGGCTCTCTATCATGCTTAAAAGTTACTTATGCCTGAGAGTATCCTGTACCTTTACAAGGCGACCATTCGCCCATGTATGGAGTACTGTTGTCATATTTGGGCTGGTGCATCTGCTACTAGTCTCTCCCTCTTAAACAGGGTTCAAAAGAGAGTCGTCAACCTAATACGTAACACATTATCAGCTAGGATTCAACCACTGTCCCATCGACGAAATGTTGCATCCCTCTGCTTGCTTTACAAGTATTTTAATGGTATATGCTCTGACGAACTAGAAGCCATTGTACACCCCCTCTATGTAAATACTCCCAACAAACAGCAAAATCCCACCCCTACACAGTAGACATCCCTAGATGTAAGAAAGCCTTCTACTATAATAGTTTCTTCCCTATGACTGCTAGACTTTGGAATTCCCTTCTGAGTTCCTGCTTCTCTGACTGTACAGACATGCAGAAGTTCAAGTCTAATGTAAACACATATTTTGCTGTTCAACTCCCTATATAGAATCCCTGAAAATTATGTCCCAGATAGTAGCCGCCTACATCAAAGTGGCACTGTGACTTGCTTGGGGTGGAAATGCAATATATATATATATATATATATATATATATATATATATATATATATATACACACACACATACACAATGCACATACTAATGTATATATATAGATATGCCTATATATATATATATATATATATATACCATGAATACATGCACACATTCATACCATAAATACGCTCACACGTGTGTGTTTATGTATGCGCGTTCATGTATTTATGGTATATATACATGTGTGTGTGCGTGTATTTATGGTATATACATACATACATACACACACGCACACTATAAATATATACACACGCCATAAATAAACACACACATAAAGACACACACGCACACATATATATATATATATATATATATATATACGCACACCTTTATATATAGCGAATTCCGAACCCACATCTAGTGCATCTGACATGATGTCAGTTTTTCTTCTGACACTCCGGTAGGAGAAACTCTGAATGTCTTCCTCTAAACCGCGAATATAACTAGAAATGTCTTCTAAGCAGACGAAGTGGTTGCACGGAGTTCGGTTGTGGGCGTGGAAGTAGAAAAATGTTTGACATAAAAATAACGCCGAGTGTTTTGTGTGTGTGTGTGTGTGTGTGTGTGTGTGTGTGTGTGTGTGTGTGTGTGTGTTTGGGTGGTGAGTGTTGCACGGTATACGGTGCCATCTACTAGCACCTGGGATTTGTCAATCACACAACGTTGGCACTGCATTATGGGACATGACAATTGAAAACCTCACACTTTCGACATTTACCCGTCAAAATTGAACAACTCTGCGAAAATGGTCTAAGTGGAAACCCGATTTCTATCGGGCAGACGTTACGGAAAAGCAACTTTTGTGAACTTTGGAAGACTGAAATTTTTCGATACTTTTAGAAAAGAAATCAACACTAAAATTAAAATGGCACTCGGTGGAGTGCCTTCTTTCACCATGGCACCGCTCGAAGTACTAATCTCATATTGTTATTTTGACAGCGTTTCATCGAATGTAAACCTAAACCTTCTTCATGTACATCTTTTCAAACTCAGGAACTTTTACAATATTTCGAACTAAACCCATTATTTAATCCATGGGATACATTGTTCCTTTTTCTGTCAACCATGACTCAGTAGAAATGTTTATTATTATGGTATTTTTAGTGATTTTTGTCTGTAATGATTTCTCAGTTCTTGTATCCCCTAAACGAAAATATCCCCGACCCACTCGACTAGCTGCTAAATCCAACCCCTTCACTGTATAGATACTGGAATTTTTTTTTTACTGTAATAGCTTCTTTTCATGGACCTTTTGTCTTTGAAATTGCTTCTCTGCTCCCTGTTTTCCCCCACGATACCGACTCCTCCTATAAATCTAAACCTCATCACAGTTGCCTCTTACACTTAGTAGCCTAATGCAAATGTAAAGGGATTGTGAAATAATTGATTCAGTTTTGCGGTTGAAATATTACGTTTGTAGGCGACAAGAGAAACGAGTTTTGATGAAAGGCAATACAACAGTGTAAAAATGTACAACATTCATAAGATGTGGAAAATCGTTGATAAGTTTAATGAAAATGGACACTTTTTTTTTTAATCGATATTAAAGAAATGGATCTATTTTTCTATTGCAGGAACTGGAATACAAATATGAGAAAGAAAAAAACAACTTGGAGATTCTTCATGAACAACAGGTAATTTTTTTAACACTCTTGTCCATTAAACCAATGAACAGTATGAATTGATATATATATATATATATATATATATATATATATATAATATTGAATAAAAGATGAGTAATAAAAGTTCTATCTAATTTTATTATATCATCAAAAGATCAAGGAAAAGTTAAGGGTGAAATTTAAGAAAAAATACCTCTTTAGGCCATGCCATTTTGATTTCCCCTCATATGTTGTACCTACTTTTAATTATTATTTACCATTTTATCCTATTCCTTCATTCTCATTTCATATCTAAATGTTATCAAGCCAGTTTTTTCTTCACATTTCGTATAATTCTGGCCAATCTCTTCTGATGAGAACGTTTAGCTTCGAAATGCTAGGTCCTAGAAAGTTTGTTTTTTTTCTTAAATTTCCCCTTAACTTTTCCTTATTGTTCTGATTACATAATAAAATTATATATAACTTCTATTCCTTATTTTTCATTTAATATTATTTCTTTGCTCTCCTTGATAATATTGAGCTTTTCTTATCATCTTGATAAGTTTTGCTTTGTTAAAGATTTACTCTTGGATAACATAATTATTTTATATATTTTTTTCTTTAAAGATACCAGGTTAATATGGCTAGATACACAAGTATTTACTTATTAACCGATGAAGTTATAAATTGCACAAACTTGGACTTCATCCGCACGTTAGTAAAAGACAATTTGTTAACTGGAAAAACTTTAAATATTTTGTTTTTCCATCGCACTGATGAAGTCAAAGTTGTGCAAATTATAATTTGATGAATAGTTATATTCTTATTTGCCAATGCGGGCGAGGTAGAGCTGAAACAATTGTATGCAATGTTGTGACCAATAAAAAAAAAAATTTCTGTAAATGAGTAAATACTTGTGTATCTATCCTCATTAACTTGGTATCGTTAAAGAAAATATTTATAGCTCTAGTATTGCACCATTGAGCTTTCTAAATAACAGTTGTGTTATTTATTCATATGTAATCTCTGTCCAAAGTAGTTGAATTATATATATATATATATATATATATATATATATATATATATATATTAAATTGTAATTCAATGAATTTCAAAAAACTCTCATTGAAATGAAATGAAGTGGTTGAGTTTCATATCAAAGAATTTTTATTATTCTAAGCAAGACAAAGAATGCTTTAGAAAATTAATCTCCTTAACCTATAGGGTTTCGATGTCTACCATCTCATCAGAGGAGAGAAAATATTAGCAAATACTTATAAAGGTATGCACTCTATTTGCTAAAGTCAGTGAGACATGGAAAGTCAAAGTCAAAATAATAAATTTTTTTGCTCTATCTTGCATATCGAGCAATTCTTGTTTAGATGGGATAACTTGTAGAATATTACTGCCAGTAATATTTTGTAAACCTTACAATCTCACGTTTCCATAACAACTGGTTGTTAAATAAAAAAGTATTCTGAAGTATATATATATATATATATATATATATATATATATATATATATATATATATATATATATATGAGAGAGAGAGAGAGAGAGAGAAAGAGAGAGAGAGAGAGAGAGAGAGAGGTTTGGGAGTTTTTCAACCTTTAAAACTATTTTCATTTTTTTATCCCAAGTTTCTCGTTGGAAAATTATTTTGCTAGTAACCTTTTGCATTGAAATCACTGTATTAGGTGCTTCCAAGCATTCACAGTAATCCTAATATTATTTTAGGGAACATTAGTTATTTACCATAAAACACTGTTTCGGGATTTAAAAACAGAACAGTATATTAAATCATTACTCTCTCATCAGTGTTTATCAAACACCACCTCCCTTAAAAAAAACAAGAACAGAGACGTTCCAGATATCGGATCTAGTTTCTTGCTTCAGACTAATTTTACTAACCTATTCATGTTATTAAAAAATGTCTTATAAACGCATTAATTTTTTTCCTCGTGGCATTCGTATTTAAAGTGTTTTTTTTTTTCTGGAAAGATCTCTAAATAACCTATAGTAAGTAAGGTTTTATGGTTTTACTCTTATGACTTACAAAGCACTACTTCCTCTTCCACCTTTGGTCCTTTTCATAAAAATAAATAAATAAAAAGGGACCTGCATTATGGATTTATATGGGTCTCTGATTAGTTGTTTGATCAATCTATACCATTCAACGAAACAGGTGCAAGACGTACTATACAACCAATAAAGTAATATGAAGGTTATATAAACATACTTGCGGTATTAGAATTGTTTATCAATGATAAATATAGTCTGAAAGTGCAAATCCATTTTTATTGAGCTTAAGTAAATGTGGCAATTTTTATAAAAATACCTTTCTTGAATATATGCATTAAAAGCATATATCTTTTACTATCAAGACATGCACACACACCCACCAATATATATATATATATATATATATATATATATATATATATATCGATTCAATAGTTGGTAGTTCGATCCCAGGCTTGAGATAGGTGTTAATCTGGCCACACTAAAGAGCTATGATACAGCAAAATAATGTCTATGGATGACGATGTAAGCCCCTCTTCCTGGATTAAACACTCTTGGTAGTGGTATTTCCTGCTATTATATCAGTGTAATGCAAACTCTTTGTAAACATGCACATAGAACGCTGTCAGAGTGGCAGCCAATTTTTATATAAAAAGCATTGTAGATTGTATACAGGATACGGAGGGTAGAACTACTGACTATTGACTGAATCTTTGTTAGTTCAATCCCGAGCTTGGTATGAATGCTGGTCCAGCAGATTGAAAAGCTGTGATACAACAAAACAGTGTCTGTAGTTGACCATGTGTATGCATGCGGAACGGTCTCTACCAACCAAACTGTCAATTTTTGGTCTACAGATTTGAAACAGGAAGCTGAAAATCCAATAGGAAGGTAAGGAGCTAGTAAATGAACCACATCCAGTCTACCTTAGCATCACACTCGACCGAACTCTCTCCTTCAAGACACACATAGACAAGCTCCGAAAGAAGATCGCGCCTCAAATTAACTTAGTCAACATACTGGCTAACTCGAGTTGGGGAGCAAACCCACACACGCTAAGGACAACATCATTAGCCCTATGTTACTTCACGGCTGAATATGGTGCTGCAGTATGGTCTCGCTCAGCCCATGCTCACCACATTGACGCAGATCTCCACAAAGCTTGCCGGATCATAACCGGAAACTTAAAAAGCACACCTCTACCAGCCCTATACCGATTAAGTGGCATACCACCACCTAAAGTCCGCCGGGATATAATTGCGAGAGTTGAGCGTACTAAACAACTCGAAGACCCCAGACACCCTCTCTATGGCTACTCGGAGGTGGCTAGACGACTTGTGTCCAGGCGAAGCTTTGCCACAGTGGAGGAACTACCGGACACTCCTACATCCTCTTACCGGCTGCAGATGTGGAGAGAGGTAGACCCTCAGTCTACATATATAGCACTGCCAGAGCCCAGTGAAACCTTACCACCTGTAACACATCTGTCCCGTTCGGAGTGGGTCACTCTGAATAGGGCAAGGGCAAAAGTTGCAAAAACTGGCGACAACCTCCTCATGTGGGGTTACTCTACAACTGCTGAATGCCCCTGTGGTGCCCAAGTTCAGACCATCGAGCACATTTTAACATTTTGCCCACTGGGGCCCAACTGCACGGACGAAGACCTTAGTGTTGGTAATGAAATCGCACGCCGCTGGTTGAAGAGATGGAGCGACAAGATATGAATGAACACCAGTAATTCTATTTATGATTAATAATTCGTTTTGTTTATAAATATCATCATCTCTCCCTCCCTAGACATTCGTGAATGTTTGTATAAATAAAGTGAAATTACTGTTGTTTCTATTAAATGATGGAAGCTTTTTTTTTTTTTTACAAAGAAGTCACCACTTATCAAGGTCCGGAGGCCACTCGGGGATAAGGATTATTGCGTGTACAGTAATCAGTGGGATAACGTCGTAGTAATCGGTATTAATGGAGATCTGATAAAGTATCTTACTTAAGAGGGTGGTTCAACAGGAACTTGTTTATGTTGAACTTGAAGACATCCAAGTTGCAGTCAGGTGGGAAACAGGTAAACGGAAGAGAGTTCCACAGGTGTGCACTTCTAAGAAAGAAGCTTTGTTCATGTAATCTACATTTTGATTTAGGCACAGATAAAGAGTGTGGACAATTACTGACAGTGGTTTCAGCTAGACAGGTATTTTTTGTGAAAGATTGGCGAGGGGTACCAGAGATTGGAGCTCAGACGAGCATTTCCCATGGAAATAACGATAAAACAACGAAGAGAGGTTGCAGGGAAGAGAAAAGGGCATCCCCCACTAGGCTACAAAGTCTATTTTGTACTCTGTCAAGGCAGGATAGGCTGTTTTTAGCAGCTCCTGTCCATATATGGCAGCAGTACTCCATCCTTGGGCATACTTGGGTTTTATATAGATAGAGAATTGCATCAGCAGTGAGGTATCTTCTGGAGCGGTAGAAGGATTCCACCATCTTTCCAGCGACCTTGGCAACAGATTAATATGAAATCTGCATAAATTAAAATATATTTAAGCATATTTTTTAAAACAGTTGAGAGAGAAAATTGAAAGAAAAGTAAAAGTTTATAGATAAAACGAAAGGGAATACTCCGCTTATTTTTTTTTAATCGAAAAATAAATAAATAAAAAAATAAATAAATAAATAAAACCATAATTAATTTTATTTTGGAATACCATCTCTCTCTTTCTCTCTTTATTGAAAACATTTTTCATGTTAGTCTGAAAAAAGTAAAACTACCTATGTCAATATTACACAGCAAAAGAGTAGTCAAAAATATGGTGGCCATATTGAAAATGTCTGAATGAAAGTAAAAAATTAGCCAATGATAATGCTTAAAGTATGATTAAAGTATGATTAAAAAGTATGATTATTTAAAAAAAAATGTGTCATTATTTTTAACGATATTGATGGAGCGAGAGTGAATCCTAGTTACTGAGTTTAGCTTCTTTTGAATTAGATAGAGAAATCAAATATCGATCAATATTAATTATAAAAATCGAACACATTGGTCGAAAATAGAATGTTGCTTTTAATAACAGACATACATTTGCCAGAAATCAGTAAATAGATTTATGCGTGTGCATGACCGACCAACAAAAGTTGCTATCTCAGACTTGAGCATGGCAAAAACAAAAACACAAGCAAAAAGTTGCTATCTCAAACTTGAGTATGACGAAACAACAAAAAACAAAAAACAAAAAAAAAACGTTTAAATGAAATACATTCTTTAAATCAGTATGTTTAAGGATGAAAACTATTTCAACCTTAAGCATGACAGATTAACTAACACACTACTTTAACTGTAAGCATGACAGATTAACGAACGTACTATTTTAACTGTAAGCATGACAGACCAATGAAAGTCCTACTTCAATCATAAGCATGACCGACATGCAAATCCACACATACGAATACATCCAAAAATTACCCTTTCTTCTTAAAATGTCTTCAGTAAAAGAATCATTCTATTGTCAAAAAGAAAGAAAAGTTAAAAAGTTGCAAAGGGTGAATTCAGCTGCCAAAATGGCCTCCGAGTTCCGAATGACAATTGGAAGTCTTCTGTCACTAGAGGCTAATGGAAGGTTGGGTTGATGCGAGTTGTACGTCATAAATCAACTTTTACAGAAAAGAAAAACAAAACAAAAAATACACACACAAATGCGTCCCCTTCCTTTATCGCATCATCATTATCTTTTCATCTTGTTGCGTTCTTGTTGGCAAGACGCACGATGGCTAAAAGCCTGCCTTTTCAATGTAATCTTAATGATTTTGTCTTCCCCTTTCCCCCTCTCACTTTTATTAACCCTCTTTTTTTGCAGGTGCAAGCAAGAGAGAAGGAACTCTCCGAGAGTCAGGTGAAATACCTGAAATCCTTGCAAAGGCTTGAGGCCGTCATCAGGTAAGCTACCGAGTGCAACATTACCAACCTTTGATCTTCGGTTAACAACTCTACGAGAAAGGCAAAGAAATGGTTTATCTTAGTTTCGATCCCATTAGGAACAACTTTGATGGCTTCATTATTAGTTACTTGCATGGAAACGTCGCAGTGAATGTTTGGATCATTTTTTTTCTTAGTTTTAGGACTTTTTACAAATTCTATGAGGCTTGTTGTTAGTTTTACAGCATGTCAACCTTTATTATATTTATTCCCAAATCTTAAGTCATGGTGTTTGGTTTAATACTTTTTTGTAGGTTCAGCTCTGTATTTAAAAAAAAAACAACACATTCAACTTCTGTTGTATTGAAACGTTGTAATTACATGTTAACATTGACCCGACGTTGTATATGAAAGTCTTGCAAAGAAACAAAGGAAAGAAATTCGACTCTGCTTTTTTTAGCTGAAATAAAAGACATTTATTCATAGTACTTTCCAAACTACTCCTGTATCTGTTTTACAAGCCTTTTCATTCCCCATGTGGTTAATAAAACTTTGCCGTGTCAAACACATGCTTCAAATCTTTCTTGCAGACACGTGCTTCGTCTCATTGTCGCCGCCCACGTGGTTCTAAGTTCCTCTCCCCTTTTCCCCCCTTCTCTTCCTTTGCTTTGAAGTCAACTCGCGCCGTGGCCTGGTCATTTGCATGCGTCAAGATGACGACGCCGCTGCTACATTACGTGTCAACGGCTTCGTTACATACCTACATACCTTCTCATGCCCCCAACAAGTTTTTACAATAATTTATTAAAATCTGCGCCGATGTAATAAAAGACAAATAGGGAAAAAAACCCAAAAAAAACTAAAAAAAAACAAAAAAAACGAATAAATTAATCCATATAAAATGTCTCAGTGTATAGTTTGTTCGACTATTTCATTTTACCTTTTTTCTCTCAAAAAAAATTTTTTTTTTCATGTATTTCTCTTTTCTTATTTCTTTCGTAAAAAAAAAGGAATTCCAACATATTTTTCTAATTATTTAAATATGTTTTAATACGCTTAAAGGGGGGAAAACTCGGCCAACTGTTTAAATAGCGAGAATGTAGTTTTTTGTATTTTCAGAAATTTCACTGGTTTTGCATCGGTAATTCCTCCAGAGGAGAAAGTTTTTCTTTTAGTAATAAAGTCAGTTTATTGTTTTTCTCGGCAGTCTTCTATAACAGACCTGTTTTACCGTTAATGTATTGCAAGTTTCGTTTTTTTGCTTTTTTCAATCGTGTGTGTGTGTGTTTTTTTTTCGTGCATTCTTTTCTCACTTTCATCCACAACTTCCGATTCTTTCTTACCCATCATAACATTTATATTTCTCTCATTGTGTTCATTTAATAGAAGATATTCACACCAACTTCTCAATTAGTTTTCTTTTGGTTAAAACTTCCTCCCCGAAATTTTTGACTAAACTAGTTAGCATAACCTCTTGGTTATTCCTACGACTCTTTTGTCCCTTAGCTGCTCACCCGATTGTAGTGATGTTATTCGAGACAACACTAGTTAATCTAATCTTTTTTTTAGTCTTGTGGTCATTTTGTCTCTAAATTGCTTAGTCCCTTTGAGCGAGATTATTCGAGACATTTACAATTAGCATATAACCCAAAGGGCCAGAAACATCATCCATGCTTCAATTCAATCGGCTGTCAATATATTATGCAACAATTATTGCACTTTCCTCTTTTTGTCACAATATAGCTGGACCTTATTTATCTTCCTACGCAACATTATTATTTGCTTACTACTTATACTTTCCAATAACTTCATTTGTAAACGAAACCATTAGAAGGCCCGTCACTAACCTTCATGTTTTCTTCATTTTCTAAGCCACCTTCCATTCTCTGGAAATCTACAGACACATTCAAAGTCATTATCCACATCCTTCATTTCTGTATCTGAGGATTGTAAGTACCTTAAAAGCTTAGTGGGCACTTATCTTTCTACCACAGTGGCTTTGCGACTTCTGCATATTATGCCCATAAAGTACGTCAGTTTTAGGATGAAATAATAATGTTCAGTTGACATCAAGTGTCTGATTTGACAACCAAGCAACTTTGCATGCTATTAGTTTTAAAATTAAAGATGAATATTTTTGTGTTTAGATTTATAAGAATCCAAAGAACAAAATTATTATTAGTTTTAAAATTAAAGATGAATATTTTTGTGTTTAGATTTATAAGAATCCAAAGAACAAAATACTGAAAAATGAAAGCACCAGATACAGTTTAAAAAAATTATAAATAAAAATTCATTTATAAGTCACTTGGCATAGTTCCGTGCTAAGAATTGGATGTCTCTCTTTTTTTTGTGAAATTTTAAAACTTTAGTAATCCATAAAATAAAAGAAAATGGAGATATTTAGTATTCTCAGCTGGAAGTCGGACATTATTTGAACAGACCGAATACAAATTTACAAGAATATAAATATGTTCATTTCTAAATGTTTAATTCTAAATTCCTACTTAAAACCGAATAAACTATTTGATACATCAAATGCGCATGAAACTATTTTCGCTATTTTATTGCATAACCGTAATATTAGAATTGTTGTCTTTAACATTAAAGGTAATACTGACGGTGAACTAGGAACCCCTTTTCGTCAGCAGGGCAAGTCGGAACTTATCTTGCTCAGACGACCCTGTGAACAAAAACCTTTCCAGGTTACTTGTCTACTCTTCATACGTGTGTCCATCCCTGTCATCCATAGCACACTGTTCAAGTGTGAGCTGGTCTGCACTGAAGCAGCTACATCATGAAATGTTGTCGTGAATTCACCAGCAAAATTCTTCAGTATTTTTGCATAAGAAACCGTTCCAGGATCATTTTAGTATTGAAGTTATTTACTAACTAATAATTTTCCTACGACTTTTCCTCTTGTGATAACGAGATATAACCGACAAAACAGAAGAAAAAAATCGAAAATGAAGCATAAAAGGAAAAATAAAATGAACGATATTACTCACAGACCGGTGCAATTCTTTTCTTTTTTCCTCAAAGTTTTCTTTCTTTTCAACTTAGTTCGTTATTTCTTCCTTTCTTTGCGACTGCATTCTCTCTCATAGTAGCCTTTGCTTTTTTTTTCTTTTTTAGTTTCCATTTTGAACCTTTTTTTTGTGAAAAAGGCCTAATGTTAATGGCGCCAAATAATCTTCTGTAACATTGTCGTTAATCCTCTTTAGCAGTGCCGTTACATTTTAACGGGTTCAACACGTTGCATGCAGAGATAGCAAAGGAACAACAAAAAAAAAGAAAAATTCGATTCAGGTATTTTTAGTTGAAATAAAAGGCATTTATTCATAGTACTTTCGAAACTATGCCTGTATCTTGACTTTACAAGTTTCTTCATTCGCCATCTGGTTAACAAAACTGTCGTGTAGAACACATACTTTTCTTCTCCTGTGTCGACACGTCTCCTCAAGTCCAGTCACTGTCATGCAGGTTTTTCAAACCTCTCTCGTCAGCACGTGCTTTGCCTCACTGTCGCTGCCCAGGTGGTTCCAAATTGCTCTCCTCTTTTCTTTCCATTCTCTTCCTTCTCCACTGCTTGATCATTTGCATGTGGCAAGATGTCATTACATGTTAGCAATTTCATTACACTATCCATGTATCTGTTTAACAAGTATTTCAATGCAATGGGCTCTGACCAATTTAGTGCACTTCTACCCCTCTGCATCAAACAGTAATGTCTCACCCCTTCACTGTTGGCCAGTTGTGTACAAATCCCAAATGCTATAGAAGCCTTCTATCATGTCTGAAAGTGACAAAATTAAACGAGCGAGATCGGAGATGTGCTGGTGTACAGCTCATGCTCTCTACCGATCAAAGTTATAACAACAGGACCATTGCCAGCACCCTCAAAATGCATCGCTAGATTGCCACAAATAACAGGGACGTGCCCAGGGTGATGAAAACAAAGTTTCCGGCCACATTTATGGTCTTTGGTGTGGTTTCAAGTGAGAGCTACATCATGCTACCCTTGAAGTCTTTGAAGTCGGCTTGAAAATCAACAACAAAGTGTACCTGTATGTGCTGAAGAGTGTGGTGATCCCCGCCTGAAATCAGGTGGCCGTTGGCAGACCTTGGGTATGGCAGCAAGACTCAGCGCCAGCCCACGTCCAAAGAGATCGAGGCTTGGCTTCAGAATGAAGCCTACGACTTTATACCCTTCTCTCACTGCCTCCCCTCCTCCCCGACCTAAACCCGCTGAACTACTTTGTTTGCTCATACGTTGAGAACATCACCAACATGACCTCTCACAACACCACTCGCCTGATTGCCACCATTTGCCGAGTATTTGCCGAGCTCCCGCCGGTGCTTGTGGAAAAGCAATACTCCCCCGTTCCGGACCCGTATCAAGGCAATCATTGAAGCTGAAGGTGGCTACATTGAATAGATATCAGCTTTACTTCATACTCAAGTTACCTAAATTGATTTTTTCAGTAAAAGTTTTAAAATAAAGCTGTAGTGTTGTTTTCTTTAGGGGCGACACTTTTATCGTTCCACCCTGATCAGTATTTCTTCTTTTGGTCAGAATGGACCTGAGAGCAAAAGCAATCAAGACGTGATTACACATCGCTAAACTGAGACTTTACTACCAGATGTAATAATGAATGGAGTGTACAGATACAAAATACATTAGAGAAATGGAGACCCGTTGGGTTACTCATAGAGTGTGGGTTAAATTGTTTGCACCTCCCCCCCCCCCCCGATTCAAAGTCAGTTGAATATAAAAAATAAAAACGGCAAAAATAAACGCCATTTATTTTACTATCTATCTATCTATCACTCTCTCTTTATCTATCACTCTCTCTCTCTCTATCACTCTCTCTATCTATCACTCTCTCTCTCTCTCTCTCTCTCTCTATCTATCACTCTCTCTCTCTATATAACTCTCTCTCTCTCTCTATCTATCACTCTCTCTCTCTATCTCTCTCTAGCTCTCTCTCTATCTATCACTCTCTCTCTCTATCTCTAGCTCTCTCTCTAGCTCTCTCTCTATCTCTCTCTCTATCACTCTCTCTCTCTATCTATCACTCTCTCTCTATCACTCTCTTTCTCTCTCTATCACTCTCTCTCTCTATCACTCTCTCTCTATCACTCTCTTTCTCTCTCTATCTATCACTCTCTCTCTCTATCTATCACTCTATCTATCACTCTCTCTCTCTATCTATCACTCTCTCTCTCTATCACTCTCTCTCTCTCCATCTATCACTCTCTCTCTCTCTCTCTATGTGTTAAATAGTATTTCTGCTTGTAGCGATAATCCCCTTTGTTTCTAAAGGATTGTTTCAATGTTTAATTTTCGTTCCTTTCTTCATTACGTTCGAATGTTGAACATAGAAAGAGAGAGGGCGACAGTAGCAAGAGTGATATACAACATAAAGAATAAAAGTGAAGGTGAAAGTCATAAAAAAAGAAATAGGCCACATGGGGATTTAATGGTAAATTACGGCTAATTAGAACAATTAAAATGAAGTTTTTTTGTTTTTTTTAAATGGCTCAATCCTAAAACTGAGGAAGATGTTAACATGTATTTTGCCTTATCTAATCTAGATTAACTAGGAGAAAAGCTGTTGAAAACAAACATTAATTAATTCAATCCACGTATGATAATAGATACTAACGGGACCTGTGGAAATTCATATGTAATATATTGATGCGGGCATTTTGTAGACGTTCAGTGTAAATGGATACGCTCTGATATTACTGTAGCTCTTTTGTTAAAACTGCAAAAGTATTTATCTAAGCTAGCACGAACGCCTGGCATAGCCCAGTCGTAAAGTACGCTTAAATATGATATTTTAATTTTTGCAGATTTTGTATATATTATTATAGAGTTCATGTTCTATCGATTTTCATATATTATAAAGTTACGATTTCCAAAATAAAAAATAAAAATATATCCATATGACTTTAGTGCATTAGCTTGAATCAAAACCGAAATAAAAACTTATGAAATAAATATACATATATATATACATATAATTGGAGTTCCTTCAGCCATAATCGAAACCGAAACTTATGAAGAATTCTTGATAAAATTATTGATACAAAAAAAATAAATAAATAAATAAAAATAATAATAAATTACTGGAGTGCCATCAGTTATAATCGAAACCGAAACCAAAACTTATGAAGAATTCTTGATAAAATTATTTATGACAAGAAATGGAAGTATATAACAAACAATCTAGATGTAAGCGTGACACAGAAAATAGCACACACTATCATATTAATTAGTCCTCGTACGAAAGCGCAGGACACAAGATGTTTTAAATAATAATAGAATAACAATAATAAAGACTTTCGCTGACGAGGACTACTATTGAGCGTAACCAGTTATACAGTCCTTTTGAAATTTCCATCTCTATTTTTCTCGTTATCTACTGAATATTTTTAATTAAACTTATATGAAATATGTTCCTTATTAAATTGTAAAGATTTTCTATTCTGAAAGAAGTTTAAAAAATTTAATCTAAAAAAGTTATTTTAAAGTTTTTGTTAAAAAGATTCAGATTTTCTCATTATTCAGACATGTATGACAAAGAGCAAGTTGCAAAAAAGAGGTGTGGTGAGAGGAGAAATAAAAACTGAAACAGAGAGAATATTCAGACCTGTAATAATACAAAGAGGGGGTTGCAAAATGCAAAAATGGGTTGTGGTGTGAGGAGAAATACAATCTGAAATAGAGAGTAGGAGAGTTTTTATAAATACATGCACAACCACATTCATTTTTTTAAATCCAAATTAATAAATTAAATAAAATATAATCTTAAAAAGATACGATACAAGTAAGAAAAGCATTTCATCCAAGGCATGAAAATTGTTAAACAAAATGTTTTAACTATAGGCTTTAAAAATAAAGGTAGAAGATTCAATTTGAAATTTATTTATCTTCAAAGTGTACTTTTATACATTTTACAAAGTAAGGTATTAAATTTTTGTACCTTACTTTGTAAAGTTTATAAAAGTGCACTTTGAAGATGAATAAATTTCAAATTGAATCTTGTACCTTTATTTTTAAAGCCTATAGCAAAAACATTTTGTTTAACAATTTTCATGCCTTGGATGAAATGATTTTCTAACTTGTATATAGATTAGAATAATATCCAGGAAGAACATTCTAAATTAAGCACGGAAATCTGTTGTTCTGGAACTCTGACTAAAATAAAAAAATAAAAGTATATTAAATCGCATTTTGTTCTATACCACGAAAATGGATCTCAATTCAACTATGATATGTTTTGAACTAATAGAAACAGCGTGATCACGTAGGTGTCTGTGAGAAATAACTCCAGGTAACTAATGTATCAATCTTGAAATTCCATCAAGCCCTTTTTTTAAATCGTTATTATATAACAACAAAGAATGTGATTCTGAACCAACGTGAGTATTTTACACATGACTGGATTGAAATTGCAAAACGCATATCTTACAGAATAATACAGATATTAAGTTGACGATTAGCAAAAAGTAAAACGCACACAAATGAAAGGTACATAATAGTAAATGTTTCGTGGTTATCTTTTCTTTTGTGTAATTGTTTCCTATTTCTGTTTATTTCTTAGACCTTTCATCTCTAATTACCTGTGTTGTCTCCCCTTTTTTTACCTCTTCCTCTTCTCCCCTCCCAAAGGAAACGTTTTCGCATTGTCAAACATATTCTACCTGTCATGAACGTTTCATGATTTTCTCACTCGTGTCATCTCACAATTCTTCTTTTTTGAGGATTTCGTTTGCCATTTCTGTATTGTCTTTATCTTTTTTTCTGTTTACTATAGAGTCACCGCTGTTAAGGTATTAGTGTCGCTTAGTTAATTTAATTAACTTGGAATAGAAAATACTTAACAAGCATAAATAATATATTTACTAACTAGACTGAGACCACGTACAAATCTACACATTTATTAACACATCGACAAATGTAATGACAACAACACAACACAACATAATAAATACAAATGTGCACAAACACTCGACTAGCTACACCCACTATATATGATTTTCCCACTCTCTATCTGTGTCTAAATCTAAATGCAGATTGCATGAACAAAGCTTTTTTCCAGAACTGTCCGCTTGTGGAACACCGTTCTGCTGGCCTGCTTCCCAGTTGAATACAACATGGTAGCCTTCAAATCCAATGTAAACAAGTTCTTGTTGAGTCGTCCTCATAAATAATCAAATTCTACCCAATTTACACAAGTAACCATTACTACACTATCACCTTACATTCATTAACCCTTATCCTCGGGTGGCCTTCAGGCCTTGATAAGTGATGACACCCAAGTAAAAAAAAACCCCCCGAAAAACTCATCATTGTGGTTGAATCTCTATTTTAAATAGGATAGGGATATCCTGCCAATGCTGTAAATGCGCTCAGCATGGTGAGGTAGGATGTTTTATATCGCTTTCATGGGTTGTCTTTACCATGTAAGATAGAATTACGGACCAGGATAGCATTACATTGCATTTCCCCACATTAGTTTGGATAAATTGTTGTTGAAACATACCTTCGCCTTCCATTGTCTGGGTCTCTCTGCCCAAAGGATAGTAACCCACCAGTGTCTTAACAACTACTGTTCATCTCCGTTATTCTCCTACACCGCTTATAAAGGTTCAGAAGCCACTCAAGGATAAAGGTTAATGAGTGACCACCATGATGATCAATAATGCAATGCTTTTGTTCAGTCTCAAGAGACAATGGGCATCCCCTGTAAGGGTAACTGTGCATGTAATTGTGAGGCAAGTGTTGTGCAATCTCTAACCACACCGCTCCTGAATCGGCACTACTTGAGTCCAGTGGCAAGGAGAAGTGCTAGATAACTAGAAACAATGCTGAGATAAGCGGAGAGTGCATAGGACACATGAAATTCCCAAATGGTCACCCATTTTAATGGTAGAATGATTATTTACGAGGCCGGCATAACAAAAACTTGTTTACATTGTACTTGAAAACAATGACATTATAGTCAGCTTGGAAGCAACCTCATGGTATTTGACAGATGGGCAGCTCAAGGAAAAAAGCTTTGCTCATGGAATTTTTATTTAGTTCTAAGTACAGAGAGAATAGGGAAAATTGTTAGCAGTGGTTGTAGCTAGTCGAGTTTTGACATGAAAGTTTTACATGGAGGAATCAAAGATTGAAGCATCTCTATATATAAAGTTAGGCATGTCTATATACTTGTATGTGCAGGATTCATTCCCAAACAATAAATCATTGGGAATTTTAGAACAAATCTACTGGACGTAATGGGTCAAATATAGGTTATATTTAGTTTAAGTTTGTATTATGCAAAGGAAGTAAAAAGTGTTGAAAGTTTTTTGTGAAAATTTAGATATTTTAATTTTAGTGAAATTTTATGAATTAGGCAGCAATTAAAAAATATTTCCTAAATTTCAGTTCTTTTAATGTATTTTAAATGCTGTTTAGAGTGCATAATATGGGCACAGCCCCCTATTTGAACAATCAAATATTTCAGATTTGCATTAAATTTGATCCAATCATTAGACACCAATAAAACGAAATTTCCTGAATTTCAATTTCTTCTTAAGATCCCTTAAGCTTAAGCCTTAAATTTGAGATATTTTCTGGAATCAAAAATCATGTTTGGATCAAAATTGAAATAAGGATTCTAGATAGGTTTAGAATAATTATATCAAGATTTTAATAAATTCATTTTTTTTTTTTTGCAGACTGTTATCCTCATCTTCATAATTGTTGTTTCACCACATTTCGACCAACTTATCCTCTAGCCTTTTTCAAGTGGTTAACAACGATGGGATAGAAATGCTGAGTCTTGTAAATTATCCCCAGTAACTACTGCCTTCCATAGTTGTTGTCTCACCACGTTTTGGCCAATTAATTCTCTGGCCTGCTTTGGGTAGGATTGAAACCGCTATCTTCAGACAATGCTCACCTGAAACTGTAGAGACTCAACGTCTCTATCTACTGTGCCTTAATAAGATATCAAAATTGGATTTATAAAACCATAAGATCCAACCTTGATCGCCCTTCAGGGTCTGTGGTACAGTGAATAGAGGTGTTTAGTCTCTTAGGTTCCAGGTAAGCATTGTCTGAAGATAGCGGTTTCAATCCTATGCAAATTAGGCCAAAGGACTAGTTGTCCAAAATATGGTCAAACAACAACTATGAAGATGAGGATAGCAGTCCACAAAAAATGAATACAGAAATTATGAAGATCTCGTCTCAAAGGATTAAAACAAAAAAAAAAAAAATTTTTTAAATAATAATATATAATAGGATTTTAATCTTTGTAAAGGGGCATGAAAGTTGTTAAAAACTGATTTATTTTGGGGATTAATTTTATTTGTCTTGTGAATGATATTCTTCAAAGTATATAAATAATTTTTTTTTTTTTTTGTTTTTTACAAGAGAATCACCGCTTATGAAGGCTCGAAGGTCACTTGTCAAGTGGTTGGTGAGACAACACTGATGATCAGTAGTGGTGGAAATTGAGTAGAATTTGATTATTTGAGAGAGCGGCTCAACAAAAATTGTTTACATTGAACTTGAAAGCTACTATGTTATAGTCAGCTGGGAAGTAGTCCCGTAATATAAAGTTCCACATGTGGGAGGTTCTTGTAAGGAAACTTTGTCTATGGAATTTGCATTTAGTTTTAGGCACAAATAGAGAGTATGGGAAATTGTTGATAGTGTTTGAAGGTAAGCAAGTGTTTGTTGTGATGTTTTATAGGAGGGGATCAATTAAAGCTCAGTCGATCACCTGTCATGAAAATAATGATAGAAAATGGCGGATTGCTAAAATCTTTTTTTGTGTGTGGTAATAAATAGCTCCAGTGGATCTGCTTGATCATTTTTTATAACTTTTGGAATTTTTACTAATTTTAACATACCATGTAAGTACATAACATTATTGGTTCTCCACCAAAGGAGTGATTTGACCTAGTAATTCACTCCTGTTCATCTATTCGTACTTTTCCCAATAACCATGCCTTGGATTATTTTTTTTTTTTTACATTTTGCACAAACGTTAGTCATGGTGAAAGTAAACGTTGCCAGAATTGATTTTCTGAGATAAGTCTGGTTGCCTCCCCTAGAGGACATTATAGGGGTAAAATTGTTATTAAATCATTCATCCATTCATTTGTTTGCACTTTTCTCAATAACCACGCATTGGATTTTGAAAAAATTTTGCACAAACATTAGTCATGGTGAAAGTAATTTTTCGCTATTTGAAATCCTATTATACTGCAGAATCACCAAGGGTTTCAATAGTAAACTGATTTTCATTTCCAAGGAACCCTTTGATTATCTATAAGTCTTCTTACAGACATTAATTTTTTGGTTCCAGAGACAAAGACAAGGAAATAAAAGAGTTGACAAATACAAGCAGCGAACAGTGTAAGCGTGCGGAAAAAGCCATGGAACAATTCAAGGTGGAAGTTGAACGTGAACAGGCAAAACTCTACAAGGATATGAAACTACAGGTGAGTCCATATTTATCTTTCAACAAGGAAAGAGTTGGACGCATTAAGTCGGTTTTTGACGGAAGAAAATCCAACTCCCCTAAAAGTGGCACTCACTTTCATTGATGGAACATGGAAAAGATGAAGTATCATAACAGGTACTACACTTTCCACCTAACCAAAAGTCTCGAATCAATCAAAAGTCAACAAAATCAAATTGATTATGAACGTTTCATGGCAAGTCTTACATTTCTGAAATGTGCCTTTAAAAATCAATTGTTGTTGTAAATTATTATTGAATGGCCTTGTGTCAGACTAGTTTTATTTGAATATTGTTCAATGATTTAAGGTGTTGGTTTTGATGTACTTCTTCTGTGGTTCACTGGAAAGAGATAGTTTCCTTTAATTTTAATAAGTTTAATCGTCGTTTCTCTCGGTCACTTCCACACTTTTTCATTTGTATCAATAAACTTGATCCTTGATCCACAGAGTGCAGTTCATCGATGCTAAGGTCAACATCATGTTCTAGTTCTTCTTCCAGAAAAAGAAGAAAACTAACATATCATTTTCAACAGTTAACTGCTGAGAAGATGCAAATATACTTTACTGCAATGTTTCAGAATTTTTTTTTTCATACAAAATACATTCTGTGACAAAAACAGAAATCAGTATTCAATTTTTATTATATATATATATTATATATATATATATATATTATATATATATATATATATATATTATATATATATATATATATACTGTTTTAACAAAAACCAAGACTTCAAAGAATGGGTTGATAGCAACAAAAAGAGTATTTCATTGTTAGTTACAATTGTTTCAAGACTATTTGGACAAATTCAAACATTATCTCGTTTGAAAATTTTCATAAGAACAGCCTTTTTTCAGGCTTATTAAATAAAAAATACTTTAACAATAAAATATTATGGAAAGCATTTCCTTTATAAGGAAAAGAAAACAAGCGAAACTATTTTACCTCTATCGCAGCCTTGCAAAGTATATATATATATATATGATTGTTGAGCTGGATTAAATCCGACGATATGAAATAAAATGGAGGTGGAAGGACCTGGATACTCAACGTTTTTTCCACGTTACTCCCTTTCTGTCGAAAATAATTATCAAAGAAAACAACTTAGACACCGGTTAAACGCGAAAAAAAAAAAAAAAAAAAAAAAAATCGTAATTTCACTTAATTTTATTTTTATTTTACTTATTTACTGTATTTTATCATTATCTATTTTTAGACTCCATTTTATCACCTCCTATTCTTATTTTTAGATACCATCTTTTAAGTTACTGCGCTATTTTATCCCAATTCAATTATTTCTAATTTAAAAAAAAAAAAAAAAAAAAAAAAAAAAAGATTCTTTCGTAATCTCGTGTCATTTTATTTATTTAATCTATCACCGCTATATTTCCAAACACAATTTTTAATCTCTACGATATTTTATCTTTTAGACGTAATCCACTACACTAGTTTACTCTAATTAGTTCTTCTCTCATAAAATGTATGTACATGTATATATGACATCTAATTTACATAAGGAAAACACGCTGCTCTCCCCCATCATTATATATAGCCCCAATCCTCCGACTCTCTCGTCAATGACCATCCCTCTTGAAGAAGCCCGCATAAATCGGGCGAAACGTTGAGTATCCAGGTCCTTCCACCTCCATTTTATTTCATATATATATATATATATATATATATATATATATATACACACTGATAAACATGTATGCATATACATTCCTAGAATATGCTCCGACTAGGATGTATAGGATACCATCATTTCTAATAAAAAAAAAACTCCCAAGGGGAGTAACTCATTAAATACCATTATCACTAGAAAAAATAAAAAACTCGACATTAAATCCCACCGAAAAAAATTCAGCTCAGTAGTTATTGTGTTTCATATTACAAAATTTATAACAAAATTAATATTTTTTAATCATGACTGTCCTCATTATTAAAAAAATGTATTAGGTCCATGCATATAGATGAACATTGTTAAATGTTAATTTTGAATTCAGATTTTGTTTTCTCCTTGAACTGATTTCGTACTTGATCTGAATGGGAATTGATAAAGTCGATATGCTGATGAGGAAAACCATAAAAATTTATCAGGCTTTACTCTGATGTAATATTGATAATAAAATGATTTTTGAAACGTGTATACATATGGATGAACATTGTTAAATGTTAATTTATAATCATATTTTGAAAACTATGTCATGCATTTTCTAATCTACTAAATTATATTATATATGATAGCTTCCTTCAGTCTCAACAAATTATAGATCTCCACTATAAGGATGCCTATGCATGGAAGTTTTATGGTAAGAGTTGCACAATTTCCAACCACACCTTTCCTGAGTCAGTGTTGTTAAATACCAGTGGCAAATGGAGGGTCAAGATGAAACAATGCCAAGATAAGCGGAGAGCACATACAATACCTAGAATTCCCAAATGGTCACTCATCTGGTACTAGCCAGTCATAACCTTGCTTAACTTTAGTGATCTGACGAGAACTGGTGTGTCAATGTGATTATGCCATACATATATATATGGCATAATATATATATATATATATATACACACACACCTATATAGTTGAGTTTTTGTCACACTTACATTGATATTAAAAGCTTATTTTATTCTATTTAAAAATTGTTATAACAAACTTCTTAATATACGCAGTCATGGATATGTGAGAGACTTGGTAAAACTTCACTAATTTGAATATTCATTTGGAAAATAAATTTCATTAATTAGTTATTCATTGTTTATGGTTTCTTATTTGATGAATGGTTTAATTTAATTATTACGTTCAGTTCTATTTATACATATTTTCTATATTATGCATAGTTGTGTAGCATTTGGGATGAAAATCATGTATTTATGTATATAAAATTTAAAAAAAAATTGAAATAATTCTTTATCTAATTATCAAAGTTACATCAATGTGAGAAACACACAAAGTTTTCTCAATTTTATTATGGGAGGTTAATGTTTTTAAAAGCAATTTGGAAAGCAGTTTGAACAAATTGGAATTTGGGCTAAATGTAAGATAAGGTTGTTTTTTCTGTCTATTTTTTGTTTTTAATAAAATTGTTAAAATCAACTTGAACATTTTTCCAATATTTTATCAAGACGATGAAACATAATACATCGCAATCACGTTGACACATCAGTTTCTATTAGATAACCAAAGTTAAGTGATGTTGAGTCTGGCCAGTGCTAAAATGAGTGATTATTCTGTAATACCAGGTGCTGTATGTGCTCTGAATCCTGGAGAGAGGTGGGTACCACCAGGTTATTCTTTCCCAAGACTTGCTGCATGAAATAATGCAAAGTTTCCATGACCCCAAACGTTTAGGAGATTATCGGAAAACCTAAAACTAAGGAAGCTTCCAGAGTGTTGTTAAAAGCACCAATTTCTGAATTACAGCCTTGCAAGACTGATCTTCTGGTTAAGAAAGGTGAGCTTTTGGAGACAACTGACTTTAATTGACTTTGGCAGTATTCACCCAGAATAGATTGAGCCAGTTCCTCTCAAAGAACATACAGCATTTCAGATAAGTTAGACCGGAGGTAAACACCATAAATTTGTGGACTGAAGGTAGGTTTGTCGGCTTAGATTTTTAACCACATCCTTATCCGGCATCTGAGGTATCTTCGCCAATCTTAGATTCTGGAGTTATTCCTTCGTGGATAAATTCTCTTGTTTTGTAACATGCAGCATGGCTGAAGCAACAAAGTTTCTTCTTTAAAAAAGCTCTTTACAAAAAGCTTAAGGAGGATGTATTTGATCTCGATTTATGAATTGGAGACACTCCTACTCGGTAGGATTGCTCTGTAGTTTTTACCTCCTACTACTCCTCCTCCTCCTTGACTTGGCTTGACTTTGATGGCATTTAGGATCAATTGAGCCAGCTCCCTCCATAGAACACACAGCAGCCTGGATGAATGTATAACATGCATGATGGTCTGCAGCAGCTAAGATAATTATGGGCAACAATCCTAAAACTAGTGATGAACACTGTAAACCTGTGGACCAAAGGTAGTTTCTACATAGACTCTAATGATGTGTAACCATGTCTGCAACAGGCCACCTGGATGTCTTTGCCAATCTTGGAGTGATTCTGCAGTTATTGCTTTGTGGATGAATTTTCATGTGTTGTGGTGTGCAGCATGGCCAAACTAATAAAATCTCCTCTTTACAAGCGCTTGGTACAGGGGGATTCTGCATCGCATTCAGATTTGTGTATTGGAGACAAAATGGTCCAGTGGACCTGCAGAATTCGGCAAATACAGTATAAATTAAACACTATCAATCTTTTGAGATCCGCAGCTCTCATTAGTCATGTCTCGCAGCCATAGAGAAAGATCGTCTGAAGAAGTGCCTGATAAATCCAGACTTTCATTCTTATTGCGATCTCAAAGACAACCCCAATATACACTCATATCAAATATTCTAATGGCAAATCTTGAGCTCACCCAGGTCTGAGGGTTAGGATGGGGATAGTGCCAATCTGTTGAGGTTTTTCATTTGCTAAAATGATGAAATCATTTTTTTAATTTAAATATAGAAACAAACAAGTGATGCTTGCTAATTGGTTTGCAGCTGTTGTGATAATGTTTTGTTTGCTGTGCATATTTCTCTGCAGACTGATGCAGCCGAGAAGAATATGCGTCATGCTAAGTTGCAGCACGAAAAGCAAATAAAGGAGTTCAACAGGAAATTAGAGGAAGTTAAAATGAAATACGAAAAGGAGGTAAGTAAAAAAATATGTACATACTAGCAGGACCCATCTCCTGTAATTGTTTGTGAAAGTGTGTGGGTGTGTGTGTGTGTGTGTGTGTGGAGGGTGTTCTCTTCTCTTTCAAACGGCCTCTTTTTTTTAATGAGGGAGTCAACATTATCAAGGCCTAGAGGCTACTCAAGGATAAGGGTTAATGAATGTCCAATGGTCACTGAGACAACAATAGTGATCGTGAGTGGTCGAAATCAGATAGAATTGGTTAATGAAAATAGAAATCATTTGTTTCAGAATTTTTTAGATTATTTAAGGGAACAGCTCAACAAGAATTTGTTTGCATTGGACTTGAAGAGGACCATGTCGAAGACAGTTGGAAAGCAGGTCAGCAGAACAGAGTTCCACAGGCAGGCAATTCTAGGAAAGAAGTATTTTTACAAAAGAAACGTTGTTTTTATCTAGGCTATTGTTATTTTATGCCCCCCTGTAAAACAAACATTCACAGCAGAAACTCATCTAACCACAACCACTGTAAATAAGTTTCCATTCGTCCTTTGTATACATAAAACTAAACAGAACTTCCATAAATTTATTTAATTCCTGGTGGTAAAACTTTCTCATTCTGTCACCCATGACTGGATAGAAGTTCCCCCGTGGAGTAAATAAAAGTTCCCATTTGAAATCTGTGGAGATTCCCGAGTTTGACAGAAATATACCTGAAGAAGGTCATGGTAACATTGGCCAAACATGAAAATTTCACTATTCTGAACAATCCAAATAATCAATCCTCATCTCAAAAATTCTGAAACAAATTTATAAATATTTTCCATTTAACAACCGAAAAGTCAGATTGTTGGATATTGTGGATCCTGGGTAGCACTAGATTACCCAATGGAACGAGGAAACAAAAAAATGAACTACAATATATCCAATATTATGGATATATGAAATATTTCGATAGCAGAAAAATGTGTTAGAAAATAAATAGTTTAAAACAATACAATATTTACAGGATATTTATATAACAAAAGATTGCAATTCACTAAAGCCAGTTAAATATTTATGTAATAAAAGAATTTGAATGTTAGTTACAAAAAGTAATAATTTAGCAAAACAATAAGATTGATCTGGTTGTGTGACGTCAGATAACTTACAAAGGGAAGGAGTTATCATATATTCACAAAAACACAGACTAATTCAATGAATTGGCAGACAGAGAGTGGATGAGAGTGAGTCGGGAATGACTGAAGATTGATTTTGAAGTGATTTTGCCTAGAATATGTAGCTCATGATAAGTTCATTAGTTTACCATAGATATAATATTGATGCTTGCGTTATCAGTTCAGATTAATCTTTATAAAATAACTCAAAATTTGATCTAGAGTAATTTTTTTTTTTTTTTTTTGCTCTTGAATTTGTTGTTTTTAACTTATTTTTAACTAGCTGGGGGGGGGGGGCTGCCCTTGCCAGTCGTAAAACACATTTAAATATATTTTAATTCATGCAGATTTCGTATTTATTATTATAGTGCCAATACTCTATTGAATAGTGTGTATATAAATATGTATATATGAATACTAATTTTAAAAGTAAAATCAAAAGACAGGTGCCATCAGCTAGAATCGAAATCAAAACCTTCAGCATTCCAGCCACATTCCCTACCGTTTGAGCTAATCTGACAGATAGATAAGAAAAGTTTAATATTAAACGACTTAAAGAAATGAATTGAATTTGGGCATGCGTGAAAAGTAAAAATATGTTGGCAAGTTGAAACGAATATTTTGCATTTCAAGTTGCCTATATATGTCTGTACGCGTTATTCATCCAAACAAAGATTTTACTCGTTATAAACCATCCTTAATGTATTATTACTATTTGCTGTTAATTCCAGTGTTATGTTGCCAGTAGTTTAAGAGTTTATCGGTTAAATATTGACATACAGACACCCATACATACATACATACATCTGTGGTAAGTTTGTACCACAGTTTTGTGGTACAAACTTACCACAGTTCGTAAAATTGTAAAAAAACAAAAAACATATGATGCTCACGTTATTCATCATGTTACCTGAAATATATATCTTTCATAATGATCGATTCATTAGTTTAAGAATGGATCTTGTACATAGAAATGTATAAATACTAGAAGAATACCCATCCCAGAACGGGTAAATCAATTTCCCAAACAGAACAGTTGCACTGCTTTTATGTCCCTTATGAGAATTAAAATGTTGATATAATGCTACTAAACTTTATGTTTAGAATCCATATTCTAATTTTCATCAGAATATATTACAAGAATTTTTCTTTTCTAGAAAATGTCTAATATTTAAGATAATCTTAAGCAGATTCCTTGAATTTCCACTTCTTAAGATTCTTAATTGGTGTTTAATGACTTTTGATCAAATTCAATGTAAATCTGAAATATTTGAACTGAAGATTGTGCTCATTAAATGCTCGAACGAAACTGAAATTTTAGATATTTGATGTCTAAGATATTGTTAAAATTATACAAAAACCAGGAGTATCTGAATTTGCACAAATGTCATCCACTCTCTATTTGGCACTGCATTGCATAAAACTAAGAATTTAAAACTAAATTTAGCTCACATTTCTACTTTTATCCCTAACAGCTGTATTCCAAAATTCATACTGATCGATTAATTAGCAAATCCTGAAAAAAGGAAGAAGACGAGAAAAATGAGGAACAAAAGTAGAAGAAAAAAAGACGAGGAAGAAGAAAAAAAAATGGAAAAAAGAGAAAACGACTGGGGAGAAGAATAAAAAATAGAGGCAGAGGAAGAAAACAAGGAAGTGGAAGAGGGGGGAAATAGAAAAGGAGGGGGAGAAAAAAGATGAAGAAAAAAGATGTAGTAAGAGAAAACAGATGAAGAAAAGGAAAAAGAGAAACAAGATGATGATGATGATGAGGAGGAGGAATTGGAAGGAGACGGAGGAGGAGAAAGACAAGAAAAGGTGGAGGAAAAGAAAAAAGACGGGAAGAGGATGGGGGAAAAGAAAAAAAGATGGGGAAGAGAAAGACTAGGAAGAAGAAAATGAGGAGGAACAAGATGAAGAGGACTAGCAAAAAGAGAAGGGAAAAAAAGGAAGAAAAAGAAAAAAATTCCAAACGTCCCTTTTATCTACCTTAATCCCCACGTAGGGGCCAATTTACAAACAGAATCGGTACACTATGTGCGGCACATTTTTTTGGCGACAGAAGTATCGGCTTAGTTGTGTACCGAATACAAGAACTTTATTTTTCATCATGTTGTGGCATTTGTGAAAGGAATCTCCGAATCTCTTGAGCTAATTCCTTGATTCATGCAAGAATGTCTACGCCATCATTTCCCTGTAGACTTTCGTAAGAACTCACTTAATTCAATTACGAAAACTACTTAACATATGCAGTCCCCTTCCTCACCATCACGTCGTCTCCTATGTCAATAATAACCGACTTGGCTGACAACTCGGAACATAAGACTTTTCAGCTTAGTTGGAAGGTGTTGTAATTCAACAAAAAAAAATAAATAAAGTCCCCAACTTCTATGTATTCATGCGTGTGACAAATCTCATCTACGAAATGAGTTTGTGCATAAAATATTTCTATTTCTGAATTTTTTAGATGAGGATTAATAATTTGTATTATTTGAATTGTCTGACTACTGTTCTCATCTTGAATGTTATTCGCACAATGTTTTGTCGGATGTAACCTTTGACCTTCAGGTGTATTTTATGGAACTCGAGAATCTGCACATGATTACGAACAGAACCCAATATTCAATCCACAGTGGCAGCATGTTCTCGTTCTGCCAGTAAAGATATTAATTCAGATTGAGGATTGAACTTTTAACCTCTAATTATGTTTTTTTTTTCCAAAGTTTTTCCAGAGTTGAAATTTTATCATTGCTTAGCTGTTGCTTGATGTAATGCCTTACGTTTTCAATAGGACTGAAGTCTGGAGATTGTGCAGGCCAATCCAAACACGGAATATCATGCTCTTCAAGAAATCTTGACATTGCCAGCTGTGTGAATGGGAGCATTATCCTGCATGAAGATGGGATTATCATCCAAATTCCAACCAAAGTAGGATAGAAAATGCCTAGTCAACATATTAATGTACTTGGTCGAATTTATTCGATCTTGCAAGCAAACTATAGACTCTGGACCATTCGCACTAATAACGTTCCACACCAAAACTGAACCTCCACCACCTTGCAGTATTGAAACTGTGCAACTAGGATTAAATTCTTCATCTTTCCTTTGACGGACATACTGCCTAGCCTATTGAACTTGCTTTTGTCGCTAAAAATCACTTTCGACGAACATGAAGAGTCATGATCTTCATTGCATCTTTACAGAAATCATTGGTTTGCGTCTTGCAATACGACTTCACAAATTCCTTCAATCTGTTCTTAATTGGAGAAAGAGAGCACTTTTTAACAAGATTACACCGTTGTTGGATTTGAGGAGCCATTTCAAATGTGTTCCTGAGGCTGTGGATCTTGATAGCATTGGTATTTCTGTAAGAAGTAACTCTACGATGACCAGATTTAGGGTGCATCATGGACACTGCCGGTGTTTTAGTGTTTTTGCACAATTATTTGTACCATTTTCTCATCACATTCCAATCTGAGGCCGATTTCTCGATTGGATAAACCAGAAAGGTAGAGATTAGTGAGCTCCTGACGATCACTGAGAGAAAGTCATGGCGTATGGACTAAATGTTACATTGTATAACCTGGAATAACAACAATTACGATTAGGGATGCTTTGTTGCCTAAAAGGTGGATATTTTAAGCTCATTTTTTTGCTGTGGAGTTTTTTTTTGACTTCTCAATTGGAAGTTAATTTTTTAAATTGACGTGAACACTAGGATACTTCAATCAAAAGTTAAATATGAACAGGTAAAAGTATAGTGGAATAAAAGGCGAATCAAATGAGGTCTAGATTGTTTAAACAGTTACATTCAATTTAGCTTAAATTTGCAGTTTTTGAAAAAAATGAGAAGTGTGGACTTTCTTTTTGGCGCCACTGTATTATATTAATATTCCGTATTTACAATAAATATTTATATTTTAATCAATTATTTATCAAATTATTTTGCAAAGTTACAAATCCTGTACAAGTGTTTTTTACCACTTAAAACTGGTTATATGAGATGTTATTTGATTAAATGATTAACCACAAGAAAGAGCAATGTAACAAGATCGGAGAAACGGAATAGCAAATTTTTAACTATTTTGAGATATTCAATTTTTTGTGTTGCATTTCATCCTTGTGTCATACATGGAGAAAACCAAGTTGCAGTTTTTATTGCAAAAACTATATAAATGTTCCGAATTATTATTCAGCTGCATTGCTAGCTGCATGTTCTTCCCTTTGTGTGTGCCTCTGCACAATTCTTGCTGCCTAAAATGAAGGCACCTTATTCACACTTTCAAAAGGACTAAATCGAGTCAATACTGATGGAAAACAGAAAAGATTTGTTCTGTTTGATCTTCGTTCTAAATCATTTGAGCGGTTAGTGGGGTAGGGAAGATATAGTTCGATTAGTACTGTTTAATCAGATTTTGTCAGCACATCTTCACTTTTAATGTTAAAGTATTGCATACTTCCAAACAAACTAAACATTTTACTCTCTCACTCTCTCTTTGAGCCATGTGACATCGTGTCCGTTTCTATTAATTCGCACATTCTAGTAATTTTAACCGCTAATTCAGCAAGTTGCCCTAACTGAACTTTTTTTGTATCATACATGTCGAAAATCAAGTTGCGGTCATGATTCAAAAATGCACCAAATTTCACTATTATCCAAAACTTGTTAGTGGCTTCTTGAATGCATTCCTACGTGATCCTTTCAGTCAGCAAGTTTGTCGTCCTGAAATCAAAGCTTCTTAAATTTAATTTCAAAAGGAATAATTCGAGTCAATTACTGACAGAATTCAGACAAGGTTTATACACCTTGATCTCCAATCCAAATACTGACCAGTAGGGTGAATGAGAGATCAATAATAATTTAATGATTTTGTCAGCATCGCACATTCTTATGTTCACATGTTGCCAAAAAACTAATTGTGTCTCCCTTACTCTCTCTTTGAAACATATGCCGTCATATCTGTTTCTCTTAGTTCCCACAATTTACTAACGCTAACTTCTAGTTCAGCAAGTTGATCCTGACTGAACTTTTCATTTCCTACTTGTTTCAGTTAGCCGTTTTATATCCTAGTGGGTTTACTCGTACATTACTTAACACTGGTTAAAAAAAAATCATGATTATAAAAATATATGAAATTTCACAAGTATTATCGATACCAAGTCAACTACTACGTATTGAACACACTACTTGGTTATCCTTCCAGACTGACGGCTTATCGTCCTGATAACAAAGCTGCTTATTTTTACTTTCAAAAGAAATAAGTTGATCTAAGACTGATAGAAGACTATCGATTGAAATGGATGGCTCTCGTCTTGGAGAGGCTCCATGTTTTGACAAGCTTCTGGGATTGACCTTTACTCCTGATCTGAAATGGAACACATACATCAAGTCAGTTGCCAAGGTTGCTGGAAAAATGGTAGGATCCTTCTACCACTCCAGAAGATATCTCACTGCTGATGCAATTCTCTATCTATATAAAAGCCAAGTACGTCCAAGAATGGAGTACTGTTGCCACATCTGGGAAGGAGCTGCTAAAAACAGCCTATCCTGACAAAGTACAAAATAGATTTTGTGGCGTAGTGAGGGATGCATTTTTCTCTTCCCTGCAACCTCTTAACCACAGAAGAGATGTTGCGAGCCTGTCTTTGTTTTATCGTTATTTCCATGGGAAATGCTCGTCTGAGCTCCAATCTCTGGTCCCTTCTCGCCAATCTTTCACGAAAAGCACTCGTCTAGCTGAAACCACTGTCAATAATTTTCCCCACTCTTTATCTGTGCCTAAATCAAAACCTAGATTCCATGAACAAAGCTTCTTTCTTAGAAGTGCACGCCTGTGGAACTCTCTTCCGTTTTTCTGTTTCCCACCTGACTACAACTTGGATGTCTTCAAGTCCAACATAAACAAATTCCTGATAAATTGCTCCCTTAAGTAAGACACTTTATCAACTCTCCATTACTAACGATTACTACAATATTATCCCATTGATTACTGTACACACAATAACCCTTATCCCCGAGTGGCTTCCAGGCCTCGATAAGTGGTGACTACAATGTAAAAAAAAAAAAAAAAGAAAGGTTTATTTGATTAAATCTTTGTTCCAAAAAACTGATCAGTAGGATGGTGGGTACGAAAGAGAGATCGATAATCATTGTTTTGCTTAATCAATCATCTTGTCAATGCATCGCACATTCTCATGTTCACATGTTGGGCATTTCCAAAGAATTAATCGTTTCTTTCTTACTCTCTCTTTGAGCTATTATATGACATATCTATTATATGACATATCTATTATATGACATATGTATTATATGACATATGTATTATATGACATATCTATTATATGACATATTTATTATGACATCATATCTGTTTCTATGAATTTCCACAGTCTAATAACCTTAACCTCAAGTTAACCCTTTTCATTTACTGCTATTCGCAATTAACCGTTCTATATACTTGTGGGTTCACTCGCCTGGTATGTAACACTGGTTAAACATTGGTTACACAAGAAGTGCAATGGAATTACTGGTAGGTTGAGAGATGATGACTGGCTTGCATGTAAGAAGTGTAAGAAAATAATGGATGAGAACTTGTGGGCAAAACATATTTGGATGGTGAAGTTATTGAAGTTCTTCAGAGGTTTTGTTACTCTAGTGATACTAAAGGAGCACAAGGTGGAGCAGGCACTAAGTGGGATTGCAAGAGTTAGTAGTGGATGGAATAAGTTCAGGGAATTTTTGTCATTGACCAAGAGAAGAATCTATCATGCATGCATGTGCAGTGTGATGGAGTATAGAAATGAAACCTAGACAGTGGTAGTTGAAAACATGTGTTGTATGAAGAGAATGATATAAAAATGATATAATGGATATGTAATGCAAGTCTTAATAGGTTTAGTTCAGATGACCTCAGAGGAAGATTAAATCTGAACAGCATAGGGAGGTGTGTGCAAAAGATTAAACTTTGATGGTATGGCCATGTTGAAAGAATGGATGAGAGTTTGTGCATTTGTAGATGTAGAAGAATTGAAGTAGCAGAGATAGCTCATGGGAAAGACCAGGGAAACACGAGAGGAAATGATAAGGATGGAGATTAGAAACAAAGGCATAAATAAAGACCTGGTCAGAGATAAGTTAGTTTGAAAGTCAATTTCTAAAAGCCATCCAACACATGCCAATATATTATGGTTCTGAATTTTTGAGATGAAGACTGATTATTCATTTTATTTGAATTCTTCGGACTACTGTTTTCATCTTGAGTGTCATTTTCACAATGTCTTGGTCGATGCAAGGATCTGTGACATAATGGATAAGGTACTTGATAAAATTCAGTTGTAACACTCTTCTGGTGGTTGAAGGTTCAATCCTCACCACAGGCAACACTCAAAATACAATTGCGAATCACTTACACAATAATGGCTGATTGAAAAAGAGGTTGATACCCCTGTGGAATAAATAAAGGGTTGGAGAGTTTGACAGAAAGATTCCAGAGTTTGACAGAAAGATTCTAGAGTTTGACAAGATACAGCTGAAGAAGGTGAAAATAACACTCAAGATGAGAACAGTAGTCCAAAGAATCCAAATAATATGGACATGCAAAATGTAAAATAGAAGTTTAAATGATGATGATGACGACGACGACGAGTGCAGGTGGTGGATATAGATTCTGTAGGTGAAGGAAGCATGGGTGAAATTTTGTGAGCTGTTTTCTTTGATAGCATACGAATATCATGCTGCATGACAGTGAATGCTGGACCCAAAATGTGGGGAGCCTTTGAGCTCCCCTGAAAGGTCTCTCACCCATTGTGCCACATGATAGTATACAGATATCATGCTGTATGGCAGTCAATGCTGGCCCCTCAGTCAGTCAGATTCATGATCGGATGGATTTGCCTGTCAAAAACTGATTCTCAATTCATGCAAGATGGTCCAAAAGCAGTCTGAAGCATTCCATACGTTTCTGCGGCATTTCTCCAAGTTTAAAACAGAAGCTTATCGCATATCATTCTTCTAAAGTGTTCTCACGTTCAGATTACATTTTTGAAATTCGCCAGCTGTGACAATCAGGCTTTAGTAGGGTGTATTCCAATTCTTGCTGTGGCTGTTCATTTGAACCTGAAATCATAAACATTGTTCAGTCATCTCATAAGATGTATAGCAATAACATACTGAATTTTCAAGAGCCTATGACAATTTTAAATGCTTATGCAAAATGTCTGGAGACTTATTGAAGGCACATAGTATCATGTTGTGTGACAGTAAATGCTGGGCTCTCAATCAGATTCATGATCAGATGGATCTGTAATGTGCAATTTGAACAATCTAACACATCAGGTCTGAGGATTTACTGAAAACACTACATCTGCCCAGCATAGAGATTGTCTTAAAGACGAAACAATTATTCTGCTACAGACATCTACTACAGAAGCAAGGATGTCTTGAATTGCAGAAATGTTGGCTGGCCAAGGGAAATTTTAAAGAAAGTGATTAGACAATACTGTGCAGAGTGGAATTTGGAGATAGCTGACCCGCTGAACTATGAGGACTGGAGAGAACTAGACAAAAGAAAAATTAATGTAAAATGAATAGAAGTCTCCATGTTTCATGCGGAGGTTAGACGTTTTGTCAATGACTTCTGACTTTGGCTGTTTTGCATGTGTTGCACACAAGGATCAGCTCATCATCATCAACTGATCTCCATGTCTTAGGCAGATTATCACATGGCTTTGTTGTATTGGCATCAATGGGGAACACATTTTAGAATACAAACTATAATCTAGATAGTAAAGGTTTGGTACATTTCCGTGTGGCCGTTTTGGCTTGGCCAATCCAGCGTGGCCGTTTTGGCTTGGCTGATCAGACGTGTAGCTGATTCGGTAGAGGTAGGGCGATTTGACGTCAAATTAGCATTTCGTCATTTCGTCATTTTAGTCAGTTTTTTTTTTTTTTATTTTAAGAATTAATTCAGTAAATGCAGATATTTTTTCTTTGAATAAAATTGAAATAAAAATTAGTAAAAGAAAATTTTTTATTTGATTAAAAAAAAAAAGAACCTAAAAATAACCATGCTAATTTAAAACAAAAACATTCGGTAGTCAACAACGAGTGTTTTACTTGATTAAAAGAAAAAAAACTTTAAATATTTTAAGTTTTTAATTCTTTAAAAAATTAATTATAAAATAATTAACCAAAAAGAGTTTTGCAAAAACATGTTCTTTCCTTAAAACAGTTAAATTGATACAAACATTAAAAACTTCAAACCGTGTTTACACAATACAAAAACCGTGTTTACACAATACAAAAACAGACTACAACATTCAGTCGTCAACAACGAAATTATATTTTCATATTGTTTTTTCTTAATTAAAAAAAAAACAACTTTAAAAATATTTTAAAAAGTTTTTAATCCGTAAAAATTAATTATAAAATGATTAACCAGGAAAACTTTTGAAAAGACATGATTGTTCTTAAAAACAGTTAAAATGATATATTATTATATTATTTCATGCTGACAGGCTTGGTCGACACCGAATTGTCTTTCTGCCGAATCGACGACGCCATTTTCAGATAGCAATGAGAAATAGGTTTGCTATGTACCGATAACTTCTCTAAAATAAGGGCATAAAACAGTTGTAGTCACTTCGTCTTTTACTCATCATCCATAAAAGATGATGGAAGCAGTGTTTCGAAGGAAACAATACAAATAGAACACTATTACTCATTCATTCATACATATATGAACATATTACCACAAATTACAGTGGTTGTCCCTAACATACATCAATGGATATATTTATATTTATGTAATATCTTATCTATTCTTTGAAAAATACTGACTTGATTTTTTTCTTTTCTTTTTGTGTATTTACGTGTTTCTTTCCACACATGAACATACAACAGATTACAATGGTTGTCCCTAACATACACCAATAAACATATTAATATGTATCTATCTTCCCTTCGCAAGGGAGTTGTTTTTTACATGGAGCAAAATTACCTGATTCCGTTAATACTGAAATGGCTGTGTTTGTTATCAACTGAATGATTTTAGAGTGTAAAATAGTCAGAGTCTTCCCAACATTCGTCAATGAACATACTGATATCATAGCTCTACGTTACGACTAGTTGTTTTGACGTTCTAAAGTTGTGGAGAAAATTGAAATATAAACATGGAGTTATTTGTGCTCGAGAAATGTGCAACGAAAAGTTTCACAATTACGGTCACCAAGGGTTGGGTGGGGAATAAAAGAGTTAACCTTAAACATGACTGGACGCTCCATCTTTTGCTCATTTCAGTGGTGGTTGGGAAGCTGATTGTATATATAAAGGTGAGTCTCAATAAAATGACGAGGTTTTGATTGTGGATGTTTTACAGAGGAACCATAGATTGAAGCTCAGTCGAGCACCTGCCATAGAAGTAACGAGAGAGTAGAGAAAAAAAGTAATAACGTCGCTTCTGTGACAAAAAGGTAGCAGAGAGAAGAAAAAGGCATCGCCCACTAGATTTCAAAGTTGGTTTTGTATTCTGTCAAGACAAGAATGGATACTTTGAGCAGCACCTCCTAGATGTGACATCAGTACTCCATCTTAGGATGTATTTGGGTCTTATACTGGTAGACGAATTGTGAAGAGTGAAATACCTTCTGAAGCGATAGAATGATCAAATCATTTTTCCAACAACCGTGGCAACAGATTTGATGTGAAACTTCTATTTCAGGTCTGGGATGAAGATCAGTTCCAGAAGAAAGTCAAAGCAGGGGGATTCTTGAAGACGTGGGTAACTGAGGTTATTTTGATAATTTCAAGTTTGGGAAGAAAATGGAAATATAAACACTTATTGTTTGAATTATGATTGAGTTGAGGAATGTGCAAAGTAAAATAATCTTCAGGATTACGAATGAGAGAGAATCAAGGAGGAGGATGCGACAGAGCTAGCTTGAAGATAAATACGTTTCATCTTTGGCTTCCTCCAGCGGAGGCCAAAGAGCTTACTGCAAAGCTGAGCGTGCCAAGAGAAATGTTGGCATTCCACCGCAATAAACTGTAACCTATAAAACTTTTGTTTTAGCTTCATTTTTGCTGAAGAAAGAAGGAGTCTCCAAACTGCTTTTGTATTTTGAGATCAGTAAAAGAATGGAGTATGGTGGGTGGGGGGGAGAAAAAACTTATCTGAAATGAATGTTATTTCCTCTACAGCTGCAAGAGTTAAAAATGGTATCCGAGGAAGAACGTGCAAAGCTATTGAGGGAACAAAACCTTCAACACGACATGATAATCCGAGAGCAGCAACGGGAGAAAGAGAACTTCAAGTTGGCGTGGCAAATGAAGGTGCAAGACACTGAGAATCATATTGCAGAAGTGAAAGAAACTAGCGCTAAGGTAAGCCATCTTTGTTTCCTGTGAGTCAATGTTATGCATTAAGATTTACGGCGAATCAGAAGAACAGGCAACTGGAAGTCCGCACCGAACGATGTCAGATAAAAAATTTTCATTTAGATAAAAATGTTCGGTTTACTAAACCAGAGCAATGTCAAAACAAATTCCGAGCAATGCGAGGAACTAGTGCAGAACATTTCAGAAGTTATCTGCAGAAGTTTCTCTGGAGTTGCAAAGCTAGAAAAAAAATTTTTTTTGCAACATTTTACATGAAATCTGCATGTTTGTGAGTTTTTTTTTTTCCTCCCCAACAAAATAATATATTTTAATAATTTGAAGTTTAAAAAAGATTCTGTCCTCATGGGTCACTTAGAGATGGAAGTACTAAATTTTTAACATATAGAGGATAATGTCAAGATTTGAGACCACTTCCATTGTCTTCCCCAGAAAATGTTATACATATAATTTAAATTTCATAAAACAGGATATATTTGAAGGAATAGGCACTCATAGGCCCTTTAGGGGTGGCCTTAGAGATTCCGAAACATTTCTATTGTGTTTCTTGCTGTAGTTTACATAAGAATATACTTTTAGCTTTTGTGTAGATTTCCTAACTTTTCTTTTCATATGGAACACGCAAACATCTCTCACATTGAGTTATTTGTAATATATAAAAGGAGTCTAAACTTATTAAGTAATGTGTTGCTATACAGCATAATGACATTGACACACCGGTTTCTATCAGATTTTCAAAGTTAAGCAATGTTGAGCCTGGTCAGTACTAAAATGGGTAATCATTTGGAAATTCCAGGTACTGCATGTGTTCTCCAATTATCTCGGCATTGTTTCCAGTTAGTCTTGGGGCCTCTCTTTGCCACTGAACCCAAACAGTGCTGATTCAGAAGAGATGTGGTTGGAGATTGTGCAACCGTTGCCTCACAATTACATGTGCAGCTGCCATTATAGGGGTGTCCATTGTCTCTTGAAACTGAATGGAGGCATTGAGGTAATGTGTTGCTTAATGTAAACAGAATGTGTTTACAATATCGGTAAATTTTCAATGGGTTTAATCACATGATTATTGATAAATTAACCGCACGTGGTCGCTTTCCTATTAAATATTCATGGAAAAATGTTAAGGTACAGATAAAATGAATGCCGACGCTCAAAGTGTATAAACATTTTGACTCCTCCCTTTACTTAAAAATTCACCAAAAATCAGGAAATTAACCAATTTTAATAAAAATTGCAGTATTTATCAAATAATGATCGCAGAATATAATGAACTAATTATTTTTACTTAACTTTTAGTGAAAATACTTTAAAACATAAAATAAACTCATTCATGTAAGTAAAAAAAAAAAGTAGCATTTATTACCTTTGGTAACAATTATTTATTCATTATATGTTTTGTTTTTCACCTTTTTTTTTTCGGCTAACCATTCTTAAATCTCGCTATAAAATCGATTTTTCCAAGTACATTTTAGGTGGGGGGGGGGCATTCCAACCTCCGAAGTTTAGTTTAAAATACGATAGAAACAACAGCAAAAAAAAAAAAAACTTATACCAATACAGTAGAATTTAATTATCTACCAATCTAAATACTTTTAACATGCTAAAACAAAGTTTTTTTGTTTTTTTATTTTTCTAATTTCAAAATATGTTGCACCATTATTGTGATGCTTAATTTGCAGTATATTTCAATTTAACTTTTATTATCAAATATTCATCGAAAAATGGTAGGTACAGATAAAATGAATGCCGACGCTCAAAGTGTATAAACATTTTGACCCCTCCCTTTACTTAAAAATTCACCAAATATCAGGAAATTAACCAATTTTAATGAAAATTGCAGTATTTATCAAATAATGATCGCAGAATATAATTAACTAATTATTTTTACTCAACTCTTAGTGAAAATGTTTTATTTTGTTTAAACAAAAAATACCTTTACTAAAGTTATGGTTTTCAGTAGTAAATAAAAAACGCAAGAATTTATTTTTGCTTTTTTTTAAAGCATCGTAATTTGTAACAATAAAACATAATTTTTACAGTAACATTACGAAAAAGGCCCCTAAAATCTGTATTAATGAATTCGATATAACTCGAAGAAAAATGAATTCTCGCATACTATTCAGAAAATTAAAGATTCAATTAGATTCCTATTTCAGTCACCTAAATTATTTAGGGTGAAATGAGTTTAGGAATTTATAGCCAAACCTCAATATTTTTTTTTTTTTGCTTAAAAAAAATAGCATTAATAGAGTAAGTTAGGTAAAATTTGCATAGAATGCTCTGCTTTACGGTTGTTGTAAAAATGGAACGGAAATTTGAATTTCGTTCCCTTTTAAATTCGGTACATTTTTACATTACGTCCAACTCATCGTTCACATTCGACACAGCTTTTATAGCTTTTCGGGTATGCTGGCAAGGTTAGGGGTGTCTATTCCGAAAGCCATTCTTAACATGGGTAGATTGGTAGGTGTGTCAGAAATTTCGTGAAAAATAGTGAATAATTCCACCCGTTTTTCCAAACTTATAACTCCTCGAAAAATGTAACTCAAGCCCTAATGTTTTTCAATTAAGGGAGCAAGGACCAAGGTTTCATTAAAAAAACAACAACAAAAAACAAACAAACAACGTGTTTTTTAAAAAAAAAAAAAAAAGGTTTTAAACTTCGGACTTTACAGGTAAATTTCTAAAAAACACTACTTTTTTGTTTTAAATTTGAATATATTATCTATTGACCTTTTCTCTTCAATTTGTGATGTATAACACTTTGGTGAGTAAATTATTTACTTTTTAATAGACATTTCAAAATGGGAGGCGTGAATTATTCGACCTCCTGTCTTTCCAAGCTTATAACTCCTCGAAAAATGTAATTCAAGCCCTAATTTTTTTTCAATTAAAAGGAGCAAGGACCAAAGTTTCATAAAAAAAAACAAAAATAAAAGAAAACACAAACAACGTGGTTTAAAAAAAAACAGGTTTTAAACTTCGAACTTTACAGGTAAATTTCTAAAAAACACTACTTTTTTTTGTTTTAAATTTGAATATATTACTTATTGACCATTATTATTATTATTCAATTTGTGATATATAAAACTTTAGTGAGTAAATTAATTATTTACTTTTTAATAGACACTTGAAAATGGGGGGCGTGAATTAAAAAAAAAACGTTTGTCTAAAATATTATATTCGGTTTATTGGAAAGGGCATAAAATTTCACATTGACCCTGAAAATATCGTAAAAATAGAATCAATAGGAAAATTTTGATAGATTTAAAAATCTATCAAAATTTTTCTATTGATTCTATTTTAAGCTTAAAAATTGAAAAATATTGAGTTCGTAAAATTCATTAGTTTTTTAAAAAATAAAAAAAAATATTTCTATTACTTTTAAAACAACTTTATTAGTTTATTTTAGAAGTATAATCCATAAAGAAAATAAACAACCCACTTTTAAAAGAGAAATTACGAGATTTTTATATTTTATTCACAGTTTCGTGATAAGGGTGTCAAAAATTCTGATACATCTACTAGATTGGAGTGTTTATTCGTTGTAAACGTACCCTACAACCTATAAATGTCGACATTTCCAATGTGAATGGTAAGTTTGACTTATGTAAAAAATAACAAAAAGATATACCAAACTAACTTTTTCGTTTAAAAATGGAATTATTTCCCTTTTGTTATAAACTTTTTTTTTTTTTTTAATAAATATTTTGTGTTTTATATACATAAAGTACAATTGTTGAATGTTACTGTTTTGATTATATTCGTTTGAGGGGGGGCACAATTAAAAAATTAAGAAAGATTAAAACGAAGCGAAATTTAAGTTTCCGTTCCATTTTTACAACAACCGTAAAACAGCACATACTCAGCAAGTTTTATCGTAATTTATAAGCATTATGTTGAAACACTAAATCAACATTTTATTTATTTTTTTGCATAATTAATGATGGAAGTATTTTTCTGTTTATTTTCTGAACATCTGTTAAAAAAAAAATAATTTGTACATTCTCTTGAAAAAAGAATCAAATTTTTCTCTACTTTCACATAACTATTTACAGTGTTCATGTAAAGCATTCATCTGTTCTTTTTATAATAAAAATTCCGTTTTCAAAGAGAAACGTTTACTGACAAATTTCTTTAAATAAAAAGTGCAAGTTTTCCTGAAAAAACAACTTTCACCTAACAATTTATGGTAAAAAATTAAGCTTTTTGGGGGAGAAAAAATAACAACTTTTATTGATTAAAAAAATTGCAAAAAATAATAAAAGTAAATAAACGAACAAAATGCAATTTTTCTTGAGGAATGTGTTCCATTTTAATAAACTGAACCACAGCAATGCGTGGCCGGGTACAGCTAGTATATATATATATACACACACATATATATATATATATATATACACGTTAGCAGGTCGTCCAGCATTGCCCAGTCATAAAACAAGTTTAAATATATTTTAATTTATAGAGACTTCATATTTATTATGATAGAGTCAATTCTCTATCAATTATTATATCGTACCCAATATATAGTGACGATTTCAAAAAGTGAAAAAAAAAAAAAAATGATCTGGGTACCATTGGCTAGAATTGAAACCAAAACATTCAAATTTCCAGCCACGCTCATATGCATATAAAGAGTTAAAAAAAAAAAACGTAGTTTAACCTATAAATGAAGATTTGTACAGGCAAAAAGGTTTAGTCAATTATTCCTGCCAAGGGCAACTTTTTTGCTTCAATTTTGCCCCTTAGCAACAAATGTGACTTTTTTTTTTTTACATAGGCATCACCACATTATCAAGGCCAAGAGGCCACTCAAGGATAAGGGTTAAAGAGTGTACAGTAGAAATTAGACAATATAGTAATCATTAGTAATGAAAATTTGGTAAATTTGATAACTTATATGGAACGGCTCATCAAGAACTTATTTACGTTAGACTTGAACACAACCATATTGTAGTCAGCCGGAAAGCAGGAAAACGGAAGACAATTCCACAGGCGTGCAGTTCTAAGAAAGAAGCTTTGTTCATGGAATCTACGTTTAGGTTTAGGCACAGATAAAGAGTGGGGGGAATTATTGATAGTGTTTACAGCTAGACGAGTGTTTCTTGTGAAAGTTTGGCGAGGGGGGACCATAGATCGAAGCTCAGTCGAACACTTTCCATGAAAATAACGATAAAGCAGAGACAAACTTGCAACATCTCTTCTGTGAGATAGAAGTTGCAAGGAAGTGAAAAGGACATCTACGAGGCTACGAAGTCTATTTTGAACTCTATCAAGACAGTATAAGTCCTTTCTAGCAGCTCCTGCCCAGATGTGGCAACAGTATTCTGAGTAAAAACGAAATTAAAGTGTCCAAATTCTCTATATATCAAATTTCAACTCTGTAGATCAAATATTCAGAGAGGCGTTTGATAGAGACTTTTCGCACATACACTGGAAAGGTCACATATATATATCCACATGCTAGAATGCTTTCATCTTAAATTCTACACAATTTTGCAGAACTAGAAACTATGCATAAATAGAATTCAGCGTCATAGTTAAATGTAATACATCATCTGATAAGAAACCATAAAAATGAAAATAATTAACGATCGGTATTCTAAGGAATATGCAAATTAGTTAATTAGTTAACAAGTAGTCGCTTGCATATCAATGTCTGAGTATGGTAAAAAGTTTGTTTTAGTAATTTTCAGATAGAAAATGTAGGCTTTTAATATCAATGTCAGAGTACATATACAGGCACACTCATACAATAGAGCATCTATTTCAGTTGAAATATAATATATAATGTTCCGGTGAAATATAATTGAAAGTTATTCGTTGGAAAATTATTTTGCCAGTAAGTCAATCAATTGCAATTACCGTAATTCACACTCGTCGTTATATTTAGAAATCATGAGTTGTTTGCATAAAAACCTTAGGAGATTAAAAAAAGAAAAAAGAAAAAAGAAAAAAACAATATATTAAGTCATAGCTCCCTAACAGTGTTGATCAAACATCACCTCCCTTAATCACAAAAACGAAAGTGTTCCATATATATATATATATATATATATATACACACTAGCACTTCAGCCCAGCGTTGCCCGGGTGTTTGGATGTGTATGTTGAGCAAAAAAAAAAAAAGAAAAAAGTTGTTGTAGCAAGGCAGGCTCAAACCCGTACCGCGAAGGAAGAAAAGAACAGGAAAAAAACCTGCTGTTACAACGATCGCTAAACCGGAAGTGACTTATGTTTAAATTAAGGCTAGACAATCGAAAGTAGAGGATGACTTTCAAAAATATCGGCGAAAAAAGCGACCCCCCCACCCTGTAGAAAATTGTCCACTTTTAGGTGAAGTCAAATTGTTGAATTTCTGGCTAAAAACAGATCACATCGATTTTTCCAAATCTCAGTACCCTGTATATGAAATTTCGAGTCTGTAGACTTAAAATTGACAGAGTTATTGCGTAGGGAAATGTACACACACACACACACACATATTAATGTTTTTAGTCAATTTTTCGATATTTGTTGTATGATATTGATCTTGAGAAAATCCGTCGCCTCTATCGAAAGTGTTGGGCAGACATACATTTATATATTGGTAACTAAAAATTTTCGACCCAAACTGATTAAAAAGCTTGCCCTATCTCTGAATACCCTTTATGTAAAATTTCAAATGTTTAGACCAGAAATTGTCTGAGTAATTTGGTAGAGACCACAGAGGTCAAATGTTTTTTAACTTTGACCCCTATTATGACCCCTTAACATTTATTGTTTTGGGCTCCAATCAAGTTATTAAGTTAAATCTATGTCCAAGGAACCTATATCTAAAATTTCAAGTGTTTAGACCCTAAATTGTCGGAGGAGTGTGGTAGAGTTCTCAAAGGTCAAATCGTTGAACTTTGACCCCTTAATCGCCAAATTTCTGGCCAAAAACTGATCACATCAATTTTTCCAAATCTCAGTAACCTGTATATGAAATTTCGAGTCTGTAGACTAAAAGTTGACAGAGTTATTGCGTAGGGAAATGTACACACACACACACACACACACACACGTTCACTTTTATTGATATATATATATATATTAGTGTTGGGACAATTAATCAGAATCAAAAATCAGAAAAAATTTTGTGGGTATCAGAATCTGAAAAATTTGTGCCTTTTTTCCTTTGCCAAAAACGATTGTCTTTTTTTTATTTGATTTTGTTTAAAGTAAAATCTTCAGCTGGTAGTAATGATAAAATACATTTTTATTGATTTTACAAGTTAAACTAAAATCTATACAAGTGTACTTTTACGATTGAGAAAATGTCCTCTACAATTCTCTACTGGTGTACTTTTACGCTTGAGAAAATATCTGCATACTTAACGTGTTTTTACAGTAATCGGGAAAAAATAACTCTATGATTTAGTATTTAGAGATTTATAAAGAATCAGAATCGAGAATTTAGTAAGGAGTTTGTATCAGAATCGCAAAAAATATTGGAATCGTCCCATCACTTATATATATATATATATATACACACACACACACTATTATATAAAAGTTACATAGGTTCCGAAACGGCTGAGCTCTATCTTCTGCAAATTTTGCACAAAGCTGATTTATATGTCTGGTAATGTTCATAGATATGGTTTGTACAAAAATTCATTCGATAAATATTGAAAATCGAAAAATCCGATCTTAAAAGTAACTATTCTCTCTTATAGATAAAAAAGAATAATTTTTACAGGGAAATATTTTATGTTACACCAGCAAGGGATATAATAAAATTATAGCAAATTACTTCTTAAAAAAAAAAGGAAAAAAAAAGAAGATTTATTATGATCTAGAGATATAGCTAAAGTACTTGACCGCAAATGCCCCTGCTCAAGCACAGGTATATCTCACCATTTTATTTTAATGAGTTCAATTCATGATAAAAGAAGAGGTACAAATCATTTCTTCATTTGCATATTATAAAACTAAACATTAATCAGAAGTGAATTCTCTAGGTCATTCATCGTCAAGCCCAAATATCAGCTGACATATTGTAAACAAACACAGACAGAATTTGATGCACGACATTAACATTATTATTTTTTTTTTTGCGAATTAGTCCACTGGGCAAATTATTCCTTGTAATATATAATAATTAATAAAGGATTGATTCTATAATAATCCATATGCAATCTGCATAAATTAAAAAAAAATTATTTTTATTTTTTTTTTATGCAGGAATTACCACTTATCAAGGCCCAGAGGCCACTCGAGGATAAGGGTTTATTGGTATACATTAGTCAATGTGATTATAGCGTAGTAAACATAAGTAGTTGAAATTTTGTAAATTGGATTACTTAAGGGGACGGTTCATCAAGAACTTGTTTACATTGGACTTGAAGACAGATTGTAGTCAGCTGGAAAGCAGGCAATCAAAGAAAGTTCCACAGGCGTGCAGTTCTAAGAAAGAAGCTTTGTTCATGGAATCTACAGTTAGGTTTAAGTATAAAGAGTGTGGGAAATTATTGATAGTGGTTTTGGCTAAACGAGTGTTTTTCGTGAAAGTTTGGCAAGGGGGGACCATAGATTGAAGCTCAGCTAAGCATTTGCCATGAAAATAATGATAAGGCAGAGATAGGCTTGCAACGTCTCTTCTGTGGGAAAGAGGTTGCAGGGAAGAGAAAAGGGCATACCCGACTAAGCTACGAAGTCTATTTTGAACTCTGTCAAGGCAGAATAAGGTGCTTCTGCCCAGATGTGGCAACAGTACTCTATCGTTGGCTTTTATATAAGTAGCGAATTGCATCAGGAGTGAGATATCTACTGGAGTGGTAGAAGGATCTCATCATTTTTACAATGACCTTGGCAATGGATTTGATATACGTGTTCCATTTCAGGTCAGGAGTAAAGGTCAAGCCCAGAAGCTTGTCAAAACATGAAGCCTCTCCAAGACGAGAGCCATTCATTTCAACTGATGCCAGATTGGCCTCAGAGCGTAGATGATGTAGAGATAGAAGCTTAGTTTTAGATGCATTAAAAGTAACCAGCCACCTCTTTCCACATTGTACCACATGCTCAAGATCAGAGGAGAGAAAACTTGGTCATTTACGCTCTTTGATGTGCTACCATAGATTGTAGTGTCGTCAGCATAAATGTCTACGAATGATGTAAGGAGGTGATTTGGAAGATCATTAATGTAGATCAGGAAGAGAGTTGGGCCCAGGATGGACCCCTGAGGGACTCCAGCATTAATACTGAGAGCTTCTGATTTCTGCCTATCAACCACTACTGTTATGAAGCTATCAGAGAGAAATGATTTAAGTATATTGAACGATCGGGCACTACCAAGTCCAGCTAGTATATATATATATATATATATATATATATATATATATATATATATACACACACATGCACACACTTGATGATATCTTCACACACACACTAAAGATCATGAGGTCTGGATGGATTCTGTAACATATCTTTTATATGTGAGTATGTATAAACATAGTTTATGTATATGTTGGATCGAGATGTACACATACATATGTGTGTGTGTGTGTGTGTGGTTATCTCTTCCTTGTGCATGTGGCAAAAATAATTTGAACAATAAATTCTCAGTGATTCTTGATAGATAATCAGTTTCATATATATATATATATATATATATATATATATATATATATATATATATATATATATATATGTGTGTGTGTGTGTGTGTATTAAATTTCCGAATAAATAAGCAAAATATTTAAATTATTTATTGACGTTTCGATTAATGAGACCTTCCTCAGGATATAAGATGATAATTGCTGTGAAGCAATTATATTTTAAAACAAATTTTTAACATTATTTTCAAAACACACAGCAATCATTATGCAATACCCCACAGCAATTATCAAACAGATTATATATTGTGCATGTACGCATGCACGCACACAGGAATTGTGATGTGTCGAAACAGTTGTTTTTGCATGACTCTATGAATAAAAATATTTTTTCTAGCAAAAATATGCGACATGAAGGAGCATATTCTTGATAATATCTTGCTAGTCTCAGTATTTTCTATTAATACTAGTATGGTATGTGTTCTTCAGAATTTTCTGATTTATTCCCTGCTTCCTTTGTTCCAGCTCGTTGGTCTTCAATTCATCGCTCTAATGCCTCATTGTAATACAGCTTCTTATTCCACTAGTTTTCTGTCCAAGGAATGCAAGCTTGGGGAATTCTCTTTCTACTGATTGTTTTCCTCCTGCCTATAGCTTTGGTCTTTTCAAGGTCAATACGCATCTTCTGTCTTTTTGATTATCATTTTTTGTTCTTGTTAACTTTTTACAGCAAGTGAGTTCACGCGTTGTCTGGGGCAATTTACATAAAAAAAAGTGCTGAGCTTGCTAATGAACAGCAAATTGTGATAATTTCTTGTTGACATTGGCAATTCCTTCCACTCTCAAAAGAAAGAGTTAATGCCCAGGAGGATGCGATCATAACAGTGCAGGTATTGCATTAGATTTCCATCACTACAAAATTAAAGGAGGTAATATTTAGGAGGATAATATCGTGATGAATAAATACTATAATTTTCTCACTATCAAAGGAGGGAATAATGTCTGGGAGAATAGTTTCATGACAACAGAACAAATATTACAGTATCCCTTCCTCTTGAATTGAGCATTAAATGATAGCACAATTAATAGTAATAATAGTAGTTTTAGATTCAGACACCAGGAGTGCCTGGAAATTTGGTATCTGAAATCATCGACTAACATGCCGAAGGTGTGTTAGTCGATGATTATTATGATCGTTATTAAATTTATAAAAAGGAATGTCAGAAAAAATGTTATCTTAGCAAAATAAATATTTACAGATGAAATTATTTATGTTAAGATGTTTTAATAGAAAAGAATATTAGAAAACAAACAATAATTTAAATATAGGTTGACCTCTTAATCTGACGTAGCATTATGTTGACTTTAGCTAGAGCTTGAAAGACACATAGCAGTTTGTAGTCAAGAGGCAGTTAAGGTCGAGAGATGGAGAGAGACGGTCTTCAGATCGTGATGGATCCCATTAGAAGGGATCAGAAATGGCGATAGTTTAGAATCAGCATTGCAACTTTTCAATGGGGAAACATCTGTAATAAAGTTGCTGGAAAGACAACCACAGATTTGTTGATTCATTTGGAATGAATTAGTTTTGCAGCTTTCTATCAAACAAAACCAGATATATATATATATGAATAAATATAGATGTAGTATTGGCTCTATAGGAGAGAGTGTTCAATATTGATGATAGAGCTTATGGTAATCTAAGTTTGTGGTTATGGAGTCAACCGTACTAGTTAATTGGCAATTTCTTGTCTTATATTCTTCAGACTATATGATTTATTCTCTTTAATTCCAAACCCAGTCATTTTAGTAATAAAATTTTGTTTTTACTCACTTCAGGCAAAGTATTTCCACCAAATTATAAATGGATACTGTGATAATGGCCAGATTTATTGAGCTCAGATGAGATTGATTCAACTAAGAAAAAGTGAGTTTGTAAAAACAGTTAAGTGTAAAAAAATAGAAAACAAAAAGACAAAATCTCAAATTAGTCTCTTGTTACTCGTTATATCTCCGTCTCCTATCTTTGCAACTATGGATTAAATAATATAACTACTTATGGCGATATTCCCTTTATGTGTGTCATTTGGATTCTTTGGACTATAATAATTAAATAATATACCATTCAGACCCGACAATGGAAGATCAGATAAAAAAAAAATTTGGATTTATAAGACTAAAATATTAAACCCCGATCGCCCTTCAGGGCTCGTGGCGTAGTGGATAGAGATGTTGAAGCTTTGCACTGAACATTGTCTGAGTAGTTTCAATCCTACTCAAAGCCAGCAAGAGGATTAGTATTAGGATGGTGAGACGACAACTATGGAAGACAGTAATTACTGAAGGTTCAGTTACAAGATTCAGCAATCTTATCCCATCACAGTTAACCACCTGACGAAGGAATAGTTGGCCGAAACGTTGTGAAACAACAGCTATAAAGATGAGAATAATAGTCCACAAATAAGTCAATGAAATGCATTTGCCTGAAAATTCTATAAGAGTGTCCAAGCACCAAATCATAGCTTATTGATGTGCTAAAAGCATTGGTGTCTCCTTAACATGTAGAACCTCGATGTGAGAAACGATCTTGATCTATGTGCTTTGCCACCCATAAAAGAAAACATATTCTTAACTCTTCCCTAGATGTGGCAGCAGTATGCTAGCTTAGGACATATTTGGCTCTTGCACAGATATAGGAGTGCGTTGGGAGCAAGATACTTTCTAGAGCAATAAAATGATCCAACCGTTTTCCCAGAGGCTTTGACAACCGATCTGATGAGTTTTCCATTTCAGTGTAACATAGTGCATATGACACGTAGGAAATTAGCAGCAGCAGTGAAGGATGGCTGGCTTGCGAAGAGATTAGCAGCAGCAGCAGCCGAAAAAACATGCATATGCAAATTAAGAAGTGTGTGTGAGGAAAAAAAAATTTAAAAATGCACCTCGTGATGGGGAGAAAGGAAATCGACGTAGAAGAAAATGGACGGTCAAATTGAGAACGAGAATGAGCTAGCTGTGGCCGGAATGCAGTCGGAGGAAGAAGAAAAGTGTACACCGGGCGAGATGCGTGATGGCGAGAGACTTTTAGTGGTGTCGAGATGGAAAGTCACGATAATAAAAACTTGTTAAAAAAAGGAAAAGATGCCGACCTGGATTTTTATCTTTTTCTTTTGTTTGTTTGTAACTGCAACGTTGCATCAGGTCAGGAGTAAAAGTCCCAGAAGCTTGTAATTGACTTCAAAGGCACTTATTTTTATATCTACATTTAAATACTGCAATTGACCGGATTAAAAATTATGAAATTTTGTTGCTGTTTTAACTAAATTAAAAATATAGCCTATATTTGAACCACTTACACCTAACAACTGTGTTTCAAAAATTCTCAATGATCAGTTAATTAGTTTAGTAGTGAATCCTGTACATACACACATGCAAACATAAACATAAATAATTTTATTATTTTATTCAATTTAGGTAAACGAAATTACGATAAATCGCGACAATAAATTCATTGTTTCAGTCTTTAAAGACATTGTCAGGCGACAATTAAAAGAACTGGCCTCGAGTAAGAACAGAAGAATATTGCCGCATGACAATGTCTTAAGAATGAAACAATAGATTTATTGTGGTGACTTATAGTAATTTTGTAACCTTCCGACCTTCTTCAACAGAAACGTTCCCCAGTTCGACAAGATACACCGGATGTTACATCGACCGAAACGTTGTGAAAATCACACTAAAGATGAGAACAATAGTTTGATAAATTTAAATAATACGAACGTTGTTGAAATTCTGTTGTTTCTTTTTCCACACTTTTAGGTATTTTTAATGTGGAATAAATACTTAAGTTTTTGTGGACAGAGATTAGGTGAGGTTTTACCATATTCTTCGTTTGCTAAGAATTAGTGACAGAACTTTTCACAATTGGTTTAGCAGGCATTTATTTCCATGTCTACATTTAGATATAAGTACAGCAATTTACCAAGTTGCTTCACGTTGAATTTTTTTTTTGTTTTTGTTTTGCCAGTGTTCCCTCTTCTTCTCCCCTCCACTATAGTCTGCTGCACTCTGTTTCTATTAAGACGAAAACGACAACCAGCAGAGCTGAATGATAAAGTCGCAATTGCAGCCGCCGGATTGGAAATAATGAAATTTCGTCGCTGTTTTCGCTCCATTATCTTTTTCTATTCACAATTCGATGGATGACACACACACACACACACACACACACACACACACACACACACACACACACACACACACACACACGACTCCCTAATGCACTCGGATGTACATATCAGTGTGTCCCTCCCCTCCTCTCGTGCTTATTGGGCAAGAACAGGAGAACGTGTGTGCGTGTTTCCGCTGTGCATCTGTCCACTGCCTGCGACCAACACGACATTATTCATAGCTTAGTGGATTCCATCTCTTCTTTTACTCCATCAATTGATAACAACATCCAGTTGTCATAGCAACCGAGGCGCATGACAGCTAACTAAGTAGAAATTGTTTGTTTTCCTGCAATCGTAGAAATCATCGGCATTTTCTCTCTCTCTCTCTCTCTCTCTCTCTCTCTCTCTCTCTCTCTCTCTCTCTCTCTCTCACTTCTGTGAGAAAGTGAAGCGGATAAGAAAATAAATATCTATACTTGAAATACACAGACACACACAAGTGGAATCTATATATAATAGACACACACACACACACACACACACACACACACACACACACACAAGATGTGCCCGGTATTAAATGTAACATTAAATTCCTAAAAAAAAAATTAAAAAAAAAAAAATTAAATTAAAAAAACGGAAAGAGATTGAGACATGTGCATGCGAGTATTATGTTTTTCTAAACAGTTCACTTCTTGTAAATAAAAAATATAAATACTCAAGCTGAGATCGAAACCCAAACTGAGTCAAGTACGATAACCATTAGACCAGCTTGCCCTGACTTTAAAAATGTTTTCAGTCCTCGTGAAACAGTTGACAAATAGATAAAAATCCGATGACTCTTCAAGTACCAATTTTTCAATTTTGATCCCTAAGCACCTCTTTTAAATCAGGTTCCAAATAAAGAGCACGCTTGTTTGTATACAGCTGTTTCAAAGCAGTGTTTATTTTAATCATACCATGAATTCTTTTTAAAACACCGGGTTATTTTAAGACAAACTTTTATAGACGTCCAGCAAAAAATAAGCGCAAAGTTACAAGTGTTCACTTTGAAGAAATATATAAAAGAAAATAGTCCACTTATGTTTCAAGAATTCGAACAACTTACATTAATGTCGGATCGTTTCAGGGTTGATATCGTCTCTTAAACGATTGTACACACATTTAGGTTGTGATTTTTTAAATTCTTATATCATGTGCAAATGATGTTCGATTAATTTTGTTTACTCCTTATTTACTCTATTTAACTCTTGAATATCTAACTCCTCTTCTATTGAGCTGATTATATGTTTGTTGAACGACCAATCGTATTTACGATGATTACCTCTCCAATGTAAAGGTTACCTATCCATTGTTTTTCTCGTGTTCTGACTTCAGACCATAATTTGTGAATGCACAAACCTACATGCAACTAATAGAGAACTCATCAAATACTTTGTATGAAAACATACCAGTTGTGATGAAGGATATAAAGTGAGATGATGCGAAAGAGTCAGGAAGATCCATGATACGGAGACGATGATGAATCGTTCAATTTTTTTTTTTTTTTTTTTTTTTTTTTTGTAAAACTTTGGAAACTTATAAGCTTTTAATTCTAAAACAGAAATTATTTTCGAATTGATAGTTTGGAATTTTGAAATGCAACAAAAATCTTTGAGTGCCATTTTTTTAAAAACTATTATTTAAAGGAAGATCATATTTCGATTTGTATATCAGACTAAAACTCAGAAACTACACAAGATACGTATTATTGGTACTTTTTGGATTACTATTCTCAACTTGTGTTATTTTCACAACGTTTCGGTTGATGTAACTTCCGACCTTCTTTGGGTGTATTTAGTATAGCTCAGGAATCTACACAGAATTTCGAATGGAACCCTTTATTTAATCCACAGGGGTAGCATGCTCTCGTTCCGTCAGCCATGACTAGGTAGAACTCCTACGTAATTCACAATTGTATTTTGAGATTCGCTAACACTAAGGATTGAACCTTCAATCCCCAGAAGAGTGTAACAACTGAATTTAACAAAGTACTTTATCCACTACGCCACAATAGCCTGAAGAATCCAAATAATATGAATAAGCAAACCTCATAGCAATAATGTAGAAACGTAATACACACAAGATTCATTCACAAACCTTACATGTTCTGATTTAATATTATCCCAAGCTGGTTATGGTAAACACATAAAGTAAAAAAAAAAAAAAAATGAAATAAAAAATAAAATACTTTAATATTAATTTGCTTGGGTCACCAGGATTCAAATTAGTGTAGGCTGGAAAGAGAGGTGCCATATAAAAAAAAAATTATTCTTACTAATAGTTGTTCTAAAAGCCACACTGAAATCAGGCAAGTCTTATTTCTATTATATTGAACCAGTTATCAAAGATAGAGGGCGTAACACGAGGAAGGGGAGAGATGTGTTCCAAAAGTAACGTGACTGAAGATGTGTGGAGAGAAGGCGAGCGATGGGAGGAGACGGAAAAAGAGAGAACGCTTTCTTTAAAAATTCTTTTATTATTCATACTCCTAGGCAAGACCGGATGACCCTACTAGTCTATAATAATCGGGTGAGAAATCGCCAGAAATGGGTGCTATTGTTTACTTGATAACTTTCAACATGCAAAACTTAATTCAATGGAGGGTTTGATTGGCGAACAAAAACATGCATATAAATGCGCATATAAAAACCCTTTATCTATAAACAGTTGCAGCTGTGCATGTCTGCCGAGGTGCGTGCACTTTTATTCTGCGACTTTTAGTGCATCAACGAAGACTGCCCACACAATAGCCATTCACAAAGTAATTAAGCCAATTTTGCAATTTGGACGATCGTTAGAAAATACCAGCATCATTCAAATCTTGAGTGATAATTTAATTATATGTGCTTTATTTTCAAATGCCATCCTGATATCGGAAAAATTACGGTTTTTCACTGCAAGTTATATGTATATTATTTTATTTATCTACTAGTAGGGTGACCCAACGTTGCTCGGGATGGAATGATGATCAACGAAGGTTTTACACTCCCATATTTTTTTTGTTAGTGAAATCAGTGAAATCGCAGTGAATCGATTGATTGTTTTATTTAATTGGGGATACATCGTGGTGCACAGGGAGAAAGCTTTGACAGTCCACAATACATTGTAGTCTACATTGCACTGTAGAGAATCTACTGTTGATTTTATAAAATTATATATATATATATATATTTCATTTACAAAAATCAAGACAAAATATAAAATGAGAACATTATATTGTATATATTCATATGCGCTACAATTGTTTCCTCTTTGAACAATTTTAAATATTATATCATAAAATATTTCAAAACAGGTATTCTTCAGACGGCAAAATACACAACAGTAGAACGCCGGTATACGGTGGCTCTAGGATACGGTAGTTTCAGGTTATAATGTGGAATATGATGTTTTACGTGTATTATATATTTTACTGTATTTTGTTACTAATTTTTAATGCCGTATCCCGGAATTCTATTGTATCCATACATATATGAATATATTCATAATCTCTATTTTAAGAGAAAAGGCAGTTGAACCTACCTCCACCTCACTCTCATATTTTCTTTTTGTTTTATTTATTTTTTGATAGCCTTCGAATTTAGTAATCGCTCCATTTTCGTATTTCCACTTTTAAAATGACATTTCAACCAATAACCTATTTAATAATTATTTAACCTTCTGTATTTATTTTTTATTTAATTAGTTTTTCTTCTAATTTATTAATTTCTCAAATACTAATCTGTTCCTTCAAATTCTACTTATATGTTCCAGTATTTCGTCTTCAACCTACAATAGTTTTGTATCAACTTTGTTTACATTTTACGATCTACTAATTAATTTTGCTTAACATGTTAATTCTTAAGAAGGAACTGTAATGAAACGGTTAATGTAAATCGTATTACTTAAATTTTCTCTTCATCCCATACTGGTTATGTCAATTTAAATTGATCTTATCTAAGTATTTTATTGTAATTCTTTTAGATTTCCTCTTCATTATCATTCGTAAAATATTAACGTTCTAAGGGAGAAAACTCCGTTTTGTTTATTTTTATCAATTTATCGAAATTTCAGGCATTCATATTTTAATATTTTGACTTTAGTATTTATTAATCACCTTTGTCTCATTCGAAACTCATAGTTTTAACATTATCTTTTTTTTATAACAATCTTAGTTCATTTTCTCATTTAGTTTTCTTCAACTTTATATTTTGATTGAATTTATTTTAATCCATCCTAATCTGTTTGTCTCCATATCTTGCAATTACTTAATGATAGATTTTTTTCCATTCTTATGTTATTGAAATTGCCTGGGTGTTATTTTATTACCCATAACGATTATTAAAATTATTTCTATTTCTACTATTGAGGTTATAACTATTTCAGTTTCTATATCCTAAGTTAATGATCTATTTATTTATTGCACCATTTTAAAATCTTTATTAAATTTAACATTCTCTTTCCACCATTACATTTCACCTTCAACATATTCTGTAAATTTTTTCTTTTTAAGTTTATTTTAATCAGGTTTTTATGCGGGATAACAGGAATTTATTTCTATGAAGACAGCTTTGAATAACATCTAACTTTTTGTTAAAAATTTCCTCTTTAGAATTCACTATGTGGTATGCGTCAAGTAAACAGATTACATCTTTTTGATTTACTCAGTTTATATTTTGTAGCTTTATCCATATTGACCATTTTAGTCCAAATTCTTTTTCATTCATACGTAGTTCCCTAACCTGATAACCTAATACAGTTTTGTTCCTCTTCTTATTTTTAATAATTATTTTTTATTCTATCCTTATTTCTATCATTATCCTCATCCCGATTTGGTTCATTCTCTGGTCCAATTTCAAATGATACAACATGGTTTTGGTATCTGTCCTTAAAAAAATAACCAGTTTCCCCTAGGTATATCTTTGTACTATTATTCACCTTAAATTCATATTTTTATACAATTTCAGAAATTAAGCAATTACCCTCCAATGGACATTCGTTAGGTATTCTACAGTAACATTTTCTCTCCAAATTTAATTCACCTGATTCAATCCTATTATTATTATTATTCACCATTTTGTTGATTTTACCATTATTAAAACCATATTACAGTATTACCTAGATTAATTATTTTACTTAATCTATTTTTTGAGGTGAAGTTCTTATAAATTAGTTTGTAAAATCTTTAGGGATATTATTTTGTATATGTTCACTGAAAGAAGGGTTAAACCAGACTTGTTTATTGCATCTATTTCTCTTATTCTTAATACCATTATTACTATTAAATGCCTCTTCATTATTTTTTATTTCATTCTTTTTAGATTTATTATTTTATAAATATATTTATTGTTTACATTTCTTCTTTCTTTCATTGTCATGTTATATGATATTGTGTAGTTTGTTCTGTTTTATTATATACCTCCTTTATCTATTTGATTTTCCTTGATATTCTGATCTATATAATAATCCTTATTCTTATCGAATATATTATCACTTTGTGATAATCTGGATATTCTTTTTGATATACATGGGGATAATAGCTTTTTTCATACATTTAAGATGATTGGACTTATAATCTATATAGAATAGGGTTTGGTTCGGTTTGTGATACGGTTCATACGTATTGTCGTTGAGATTTAGAGTTATATCTAAAAAATTCACTATTATACAATTTAAAAAAAAATATTTTTTTATTACATTTTCACCCCAAACAAGGAACATTGCCATTTTGGTGTAGGGGGCTACTATCAGGGGCAGCAACTACTGGGGCATTATGTAGGGATTTGGGCAGCAAGATGTCGGTTCACGTCACTTGAACTTCTGCATGTCAATACAGTTGGGGAAGCAGGGACCTGGAATGGAATTCCAGAGTCTAGCGGTTCTGGGGAAGAAACTACTGGAGTAGAAAGATCTTTTACATCTAGGGATCTCTACTGCGTGGGGGTGGGATTTAGCTGCCTGTCGGGTTTGTCGAGGGTGTCTACGTCGTGGGGGCACAAGTGCTTGCAGTTCGTCAGAGCCTTCACCATTAAAATACTTGTAGAACAGGTAGAGGGATGCAACGTTTCGTCGATGGGACAGACGCTGAAGCTTAGATGCCAGTTCAGGGCCTATCAGATTGGCGACTCTCCTTTGAACCTTGTCTAGGAGCGAGAGACTAGCAGCAGATGCACCAGCCCAAATGTGACAGCAATACTCCATACATGGGCGAATGGTGGCCTTATAGAGGTACAGGATACTTTTAGGTGTCAGTAGTTTTCTAGCATGGTAGAGAGAGCCTACCTTCTTTGCAGCGGCCCTGGCAAGGTTTTCAATGTAATTGTTTCAACTCCTGTTTCCTGTGAACGTTAGGCCAAGCAGTTTGAAAGATGTACTCTCAGATAGGGAGTCACTAGCCATTGCTATTGGTGGCAGAGAAGGTTTGTTTTTGTAATTATTGAAGGAAACCAGTTTAGTCTTGGCAGCATTGAATGTGACCATCCATTTTTGTCCCCATTCCACTACAGATTGGAGGTCATCCTGTTATAGCGTATGGTGTCATCAGCATATATACCCATCTCGGAAGCAGTTTTGTCGGGGAGGTCATTAATAAATATTAGGAACAATAGAGGTCCAAGAATAGACCCCTGAGGCACTCCCACATTTATATCATATTGTTTAGATGTACGACCGTCGAGGACAACCTGGATTTTTCTCTTATCTAAGAAGGATTTAATTATGTTAAGTATTCTACCAGTGATACCATATGATTTAATTTTCCTGAGGAGACCTTCATGCCATACCCTGTCAAAAGCCTTAGATATATCTAGAGCTACCGCTCTGCGCTCCCCCCGCTTTGTCCAGTGAATGGTATATACAATTGCAGTCTAGTGTTATTTCTAACTTAAGTTCATTAAAAAAAATTTTCTTTATAGTTTTTTCTATAATTCAATCGCTTAAATTAACTAAAAATAATGCATCCTCTTTTATACATCTCCTTTAGTATGTATGGACCTACTAGGCCAGTTACTATGCAGAGTCCGGAGCTCCCATCATAATATCAATGTGGTTTTCTCTATCCTTCCTTATCCATTATCAAAATTTAAATATATTAAAATATTTATAAAGTATATATATATATATATATATATATATATATATATATATATATATATATATATATATATATATATATATATATATATATACCACCATTTTGAAAATTCTATGTTCCAAATCTCAGCGACTCTGGATCAGAATTTAACAAATGAAGGCTCATTAGAAAAGCAATGAATTGTGTTGTAGGCTATGGGATATTTGCCCTTTAGATCGTACATTAAAGGGAACATCCATCCCCCCAAACCTCTGGCCTTGATGGAGGGGAGACTAAAACTTTATTGCTATGTTTTCAAATGATTTGAAATAACAGCAAGGGAAGACATGATTCCAAATATTTCTCATATGTTATATCTCCCCTCTTTGGTTTTCATACATAAAGTAAATTTGACTGAGTATAAGGATTATTTGATACTGGAGATATTAATAATCGTACACTATTTCTAAAAGAGGGGAAATATAACATATGAGAAATACTTAGAATCAAGTCTCTTCTTACTGTTATTTCAGATCATTTGAAACCATAGCAACAAGTTTTAGTCTCCTCTCTATCAAGACCAGAGGTTTTGGGAATATATATATGTATGTCTGCGTGTGTGTGTTTCTAGTTACCAATAGATTCGATGTTAAATTTAATTTTCCTTAATGTTGCATATTGATCGCTATTTTGGTGTCAAACCCCCTTCTTCCTATTGAGATGAGATTATATCTAAATGAACACGATATCGTCTCTGAAACGATCGTACACTATCCCTGGTTATTTTTGTTTTGATATTTTGGGACATGTAAATGAACTGATACTAATTCATTAAATTTATTTAGCCCAGATTTAACAACCTGACAAGTCCTCACAATGATGAAACACAGAAAATTCTGTGTAGCTTAATTGCCATATATATATACACACTTGCAGGGTGACCCGACATTGCTCGAGATTGAATGATGATCAATGACTGTTTCACACTCTCATATTTTTATTGTCATAGAAATCAATAAAATGGCCCATATTTTCAACCAAATCGATTGATTGCCTCCTCTAATTGGGGACCCATCACAATGCACCTGGAGGAAGCTTCACAAAGCTCTTGCAGTGACTAAGTTCACAATATATTGTAGTTTACATTGCACTGTAGAGAACATATTGTTGATTTTATCAAATTATTTTTTATATATAATAGCTTGGATTAAAGTTTAAAATGCAAAAGTCAAGTATCATGCTTCAATTGTGCTTTAAATAGAAATATTATTTTTTTATTATTCAGTTTTCACCTGAAACAAGGCATTAATTTGCACCAATGTCATAAAATGATCTAATGTTGATTTTATATGCCTGGCGTTACTGTTTGTGATAATGGCTTGAATTTCAGTTTAAAATGAAAACGTCAAGTATCATAATGAAATTGAGCTTTTAACAAAAACGTTCATTTCGAATGCAGGCCCTGTTATATCAAAGAACCTACTTTCGGCTTGTATGGCAGTAAAACTTCTCAAATGCACTTGTCACGTTAGGCTGGGGAAGATGTTACCTTTGGTCAAAATCAACTATTCTTTCTTTCATTGGATTATTTTGATTTTTGATACTGATTGAAGACATTCTGACAAAAGACCTATCCAAGAACACTTGATGCGTCCATTAAGTCTCGATAGACAAAAGACACCCCCTGTAGGGGTAGCCGCGCATGTAATTGTTACTGGTAAGGGTTGTGGAATCCCCAACCACACCTCTCCTGAAACAGCACAGTTTAAGTCCAGTGGTAAGGAGAAATCCAGGACGACTGGAAACAATGCCGAGATAAGCGGAGAGACAACCAAGAACACTACCAGGCACATAAAGTATCTTCATGTGAAATTTCATAAAAATCGACCCAGCCGTTTTCGAGTTCATAGGGAACGAACTCACAAACATACAAATGCACAAAGTTCCACACATACATATATATATATATATATATATATATATATATATATATATTTGGTAAGGTGATTGATAATTTGATACATCGGCTTTACAACAAACATTATTCTTTTCCTGTATTTTAATTAAATTAGTAATTTTACTATAACATTAAAATATACTCTGCTCTATAGAAAATTGCTCTAACCCCCTTTATATATATATATATATATATATACAGGGAAAAAAAACGGGCCCCAACTCTAATTAGGCCCCGTTTCTTAGTGTTTTGTCCGAATGAAATGAAACTTTAGTCATAACTAGTTTATTCTATCTAAAACATCACATCAAAAAACTAGGATCTTTGGCTTTTTTTTTCTCCGCTAACTGTAAAATGCTCAGAAAAACAATTGAATGGCCTCTGTTTTTTTTTTTTGGGGGGGGGGGAGTCACCCTGTATATATATACATACATTATATATATATATATATATATATATATATATATATATACATACGTACACATACACACTACCTTTTATTAGTTATTTTAAAAAAAATTTATTGTTATTTAAAATGTAAGCTGATAAGAAAAGATGGCTTCCATGGCAACTGGGGACATAATAGACCTTAATAATAACAGGTTTCTGGAAATAACCAGGAAAATTGCCGGAAACAAAAAGAAGGGATAAAAAAAAAAACTTAAGGAAAGATACGTATCTTAGAATTTTGGGTGAGAACAGTAAAAGGAAAACAGAAAATGTTTAGGAAATTTTAAAGAAAATGTCAAAAAAAAAAAAAAAAAAAATGGTGGCAATTGAGAGGATAAAAATAATTGTTGTTCAATGATGAATTTACGAATGTATACGATACAATGACATTGACACACCATCTCTCGTTAGATCACTGAAGTTAAGCAACATTGAACCTAGTCAGTACCAGATAGGTGACCATTTGGAAATACGAGGAGCTGTGTGTAAGAGGACACCAACATTTTTACTGCAAGAACCGAAAAAACCTAACGCCATCATCTCCGTTGACGGAGATATACAAGCCAGTGGGGATTGTTTGTGAATTTGATATCCTTATGAAACTTCCAAGTTTGGAAGAAGATAGTTTTACCTAATTAGGGCGAGATCCGCTTTGGTTTGGATGAATTTACGTTCTTAAAAAATGAACTCGTGTGTATATATTGGTTGTTACAGTTGAATGTTTGGGATAGTGTGGTCATCCATAAAGTTCTAACCAGGCTTAATGTAGCTTAACTTGGGTGATTAAATGAGAACCGGGGTGTCAATGTGATTATGTCATTTAAAATGGACGTTAAACTGAATGATGATGATGAGGAGGAGGAAATTGAGGCAAAAATCAGAGGGACTCAATAATATGAACTCAACAAAGAAAACCCGAGCTCTGCCTCAAAGATTCTCATCTCTACTTATTCCTCCCCTACTAATGTGGCACACACCGTGGGTATGTTCATCCAGCTTTTTTTTCAAAGAAGAAAGTTTCTAGGGAATATCAAATTCACAAGCATGTGTATTCTGTTCACTCAAGATGATTTTGATGTTAGTTTTTGAAGATTTTTAGCAAGTAGATGTCATCGTCCTCCCACATACAGCACCTGGTATTACAAAATGTGGTCATCCATAAAGCACTGACCAAGCTCAACGTTGCTCAACTTGGGTGATTTAATGAGAACCGGTCAATGTGATTATGTTATATTCATCACTACTTGTTCCATCAGCAAAGGACTTTGTAAAAGTGTTTATTATTTAATCCACTGGCAGAGATTGTTCTCATTCTATCAACCATGACCAGATGGAAGTGTTAATTATAAGGTTGCCCCACTTCTGTCATGGCTGACGAAACGAAAATAATAAACAAAACTAACAATATTGAAAGGAACAATCAAACATTGCTGTCATTTGTGATTCGGCAACATATTGGATGTAATTTTTTTTTATGTGCCATCCCACAGTTCTTATGACTTCAAGTTGGTTGGGAACTAATTATATGTCTCGGGTCCTTACCAATTTGATATTAAAGTTTTGAATTTTTGAGATGAGGGCTGATTGTTTATTGTTTCGATCGGATTGGCCTTCGACCATCCTCAGGCATGTTGGTTGTTATTTGGAAAAGAAAAGAGAAAAGTTACTGGCTCTGTAGATATTTTCGTATTCTATGAGTTCGTCTTTATTTTGCTGTTACTTTTTGGCAATGGAAAGGAGATAATCTCCTGTCGATCTTTATTAGAGTTGCCTCCTGTTTGTCAACTAATTTTTTTTTCACAAATTCGAAACAGTAACTATAAAATAGAGACTAACTCATAGAATACGAAAATATCTACAGAGCCAGTAACTTTTCTCTCTTTTCCAAACAGCATCAAACATATAATAGCCAAGTACGTCCAAGGATGGAATACTGTTGCCATATCTGGGCAGGAGCTGCTAAAAACAGCCTATCCTGCCTTGACAGAGTACAAAATAGACTTTGTGGCTTAGTGGGGGATGCCCTTTTCTCTACCCTGCAACCTCTCTCCCACAGAAGAGACGTTGCGAGCCTATCCTTGTTTTATCGTTATTTCCATGGCAGGTGCTCGTCTGAACTCCAATCTCTGGTCCCCCCTCGCCAATTTTTCATGAAAAACACCCGTCTAGCCGAATCCACTGTGAAAAATTTCCCCCACTCTTTATCTGTGCCTAAATCAAAATGCGGATTCCATGAACAAAGCTTCTTTCTTAGAACTGCACGCCTGTGGAACTCTGTTCCGTCTGCCTGCTTCCCACCAGACTACAACTTGGAAGTGTTCAAGTCCAATGTTAACAAATTCCTAATGAACCGCCCCCTTAAGTAAACACTTCATCAAATCTCCACACTAACGTAATGTACTTGCAATAACCCTTATCCCTGAGTGACTTCCGGGCCTTGATAAGTGGTGATCACCGTGTAAAAAAAAAAAAAAAAAAAAAACATACTTGAGGATGGTCGAAGGGCAATCCAACTGAACCATTGCACAAATAACATCCAAGATGAGTACAATTGTCCGATCAATACAAGTAATATAATTAAATGTCTCTTCTGAAAAATGAATTCTATTCCGAACTATTAGGACAAACATGAATATAAAACGATAAAAAAAGCAATAAATATATACAACAGGTAACACACTATCATCTTTATTCCTTTCTCTCTATAGATTTCTCTGTTCTTACATTTGCCGTCTACTAAGCAGTGCGTATCTTCAATATTTCATGCAGCATCATACTTCGTTTAACACACTGATACATGTTTGACGCGTTAAAAAATTGGCTTCTAAAACAACTTATCTCTGGCCAAGTTTTTATTCATCCCTCTCTCCTTCAAGTCCATTTTTATCATTTTCTCCCATGTTTTCGTTGAGCTTCTACTGTGAACTAAACTTGCTATCTCAACTGCTCTACATCTATTAACCCGACGGACTCTAATCCATTCCTTCAACATCGAAGCATCCTGTTCTACATGCATCTGATACTCTCCAGATTTAATTCCTTCCCCCTGTAAGGTGATTAAAACTAACCCTGTCTAAGACTTGCATTACATCATCGATCCAACTGTCCCATTTCTTCAGCCACTAATTGTTTACAATTCTTTTGGCGTCTATCAATTTTTTGCGGATCACCTATCCCCATTAAAACTAATTACCTTGGATCTTCTTCTGAAGACATTCTTTTGCACATGACTGAACCAATCGCATTTTCTTATATTGATGATTACCCCCCCCCCCCCCGATTCTTCCATTAACGAATTTGGTCTTGCAATCGTGAATCTGCCAGTTTCACACGAGCTATGGAATTGTTGCAGAAAAACAGATCAGATACACACAGTATACAAGTGTCCCCCCGATCTACTTCCTCTGCCCAAAGCCAAATACACAAAATTCTTCCTTTTTCTTCCCTTTGTTTTGCATTTTATTCTTCATCCATATCTGCATTTAGATTTGTAAATAACGTGGTATTCCTTCTTTTTGCTTTTCTATGGCTTCCTTTTTCACGCTTTCGTTTGAAGATTAGACGCAGATGTGTAAAAATAAGTTTTAGAATGGAATTTTCCACATGAGGTTACGTTAAGCAAAAAAGTTTTTAAATTTCTTTAAAGTTGAAAAGTTTAGAGTTAAAGAGACACGTCAGGATATGACGTGGACCAGAAGTCCAATGATACATGGTGGATAAACAGACAAAAGTTTTATCATTTATCTGGACAGCAAGACAGAAGAATTGTGCTTTCAGACAACCACTTCCTATCTGTATGAATGTATGTGTTGTATGTATGGGTTGGAGGTATTATAGATGTGGGGCATGATGGGATGAGGGTTTCGTGGATATAAAATACATAATAGAGAGGTTTTGTGTTGTTAACTTTTACAACCACTGTTATTAAGGAGACAACTGCAACAAAGAAAGAAATAGAGAGACATCACTATCAACTGAGAAACAACTTAGGTGTCACTAAAACAAAAGTTCAGGTATTTTTTGTTTTGATTCTTTGAGATGAGGTGTCAAATTATGAGGCCTTATCTCAAAGGATTCCAGAATAAATAAATAAACAAAAAATAAAAAGTATATAATACCATTCGTTGTGGACCCGACAATGGAAAACCAGATCAGAACATAAAATTGGATTCATAAAATCCAACCTTGGTCATCCTTCAGGCCCCATGGCATAGTGGATAGAGGCGTTGAGTCTCTACAGTTCCAGGTGAGCATTGTCTGAAGATAGCGGTTTCAATCCTACCCAAAGCAGGCCAGAGGATTAGTTGGCCAAAACATGGTGAGACGACAACAACTATGGAAGGCAGTAATTACTGGGAATACAGTTACAAGACATAGCATTCCTTCGTGGTTAATCACCTGAAGAAGGCCAGAGGATGAACTAGCCGAAACGTGGTGAAATCACAACAACTATGAAGATGAGAATAACAGTCTGCAAAAAGAAAAAATAAATAAAAATAAAAATGAATACGCAAAACTTCAGGTGCCTACTATAGGACGCTTACTATAATAATTTATTATGTTCTGAAATAAAAGAATTGATCCTTGGTAGTGTCACACGTTTACTCTTAATGTCTATGTTATTGTCTTTTGTAAAATATTTTGAAACTAGCCTGGATGCTCGGCATTGCCCGGGTGTTTGGAGGTGTGTGTTACGCAAAAAAAAAAAAAAAAAGTGGTAGTAGGGAGGCAGGCTTCAATCTGTACTGCAAAGGAGGAAAAGAACGTGAAAAAACTGACGTCTTTGCTGTTGCATCCATAACCAAACCGGAAGTGGCAAAGGTTTAAATTAAGACTAGACAATCGAAAAGGGGGGATGATTTTCGAAAATATCATTGAAAAAAGCGACCCCTCCCTGTAGTGCCCAGTTGAGGATGAAGGAATTAATGTTTTTAGCCAGTTTTTCGATATTTGTCGTCCGAAGGGTCGAGCTTCACAACGATACCGATCTCGTGAAAATCTGTCAAACATTTTAGGCAGAGATACATACATACATACATACATACATACATTTAAACAGACAGGTAAGGTTTATATTATAAACTAGCCTGGGTATCCGGCGTTGGTCGGGTGTTTGGAGGTGTGTGGTGAACAAAAAAATTTTTTTAAAGTGGTAGTAAGCAGGCTCGAACCTATACTGTGAAGGACGTGAAAAAAAAAACGTGACGTCTTTGCCGTTGCGTCCATTGTCAAACCAGAAGTAGCAAAGGTTTAAATTAATGCTAGTCAATCAAAAAGAGGGGGATGATTTTGGAAAATATCGGCGAAAAAAGACACCCCTCTCGGTAGAAAAGTGCCCAGTTGAGGGTGACGGAATTAATGTTTCTAGCCAATTTTTGGATATTTGTCATCCAAAGAGTTGGGTTGCAAACCGATACCGATCTTGTAAAAATCCGACGCCTCTGTCGAAAGTTTTAGGTAGATATAAATACATACAAACATACATACATTTAAACAGACAAGTGAGATTTATATTATAGACTAGCGGGGGTACACACCGTTTAGAGTGCTTGGAGGTGTAAAAGAAAAAAAAAGTTAGTAGGGAGAGAGGCTCGAATCCGTGAAGGTAGAAAAGAAAGTGAAAGAAAACGTGAGATCTTACCGCTACGCTACGTGGCCATAGGAAGTGAAAAGCATTCAAATTTAGCAATGCCAATCAAAAAGTTAACTTGCTAAGTGAATGCAGAAATGAACGTTGGCTGAAGGCCAGTTCAGCTTTCCGCTGTTTCATTTATTGGTTTCCTCACAATGTTAAGGAAATCAAGCTCCCTGAAAAAGGAGAACTCTCAAATGAATAGCAATTGTCTGATATGAAGGGTTTTCCCCACATTGATCAAAGCTAATTGCTTTCAAGACGTCCCAGCACAAAAGGCCGCTGACGACTCTGCATCGGTGAGTTTCGCTTTATTTATACGAAAAAGACCAATAAACATGCAAGAGGATGGAATAGCGTGAATTTTATGAAAGTTGATCAAAATAAATGTAGACACGACGTCCCTTTGCAAATCGTAGACATTATGATCTAGGAATATATAAAAAGTTGTAAAAAAATAATCCTTTCGAGAACCTGTGCGAAAAAAAGCCTTTGCTGGACATACAAAAATGTGCGTGCCACTTTTGCCTTTTGTATATATATATATAGATAACATTTATTTCTGAGGATATTTATTACATTATGGAGGTCGCAGTATGTCAATAGCAAGTAAAAAAAACCAACTAGTATGAGCTTTGACATAGGCGCAGTAAGTGCAGATCAAAGTGACACGGAAGATAGACAAGTTCTCATAAAGAAAATGATAAGAGAAATTAGGTAAGGTCCAAATATTGTTAACAAAGATGTTGATTAGTGTGCCCGTAATGTAAGTAGATCACAAAGAAATGACAGTTTCAGAGTTGTGTGTGAAAACTGAACGAGGCTGGCATGTGAAATAATGCTGTGATACATAACCAAATTTTAGATTGCCCAAAGGCCCCCCCCCCCGGGTCCGATGTCATTTGTGTTAAATTAGTTATCAAATTAATAGAAGTCTCTCTTTCATGTGCAATCATATTCTCTCCAAAAATAAACTCGAAACAAATGTCTTTGTCTACATTTCTGTGCGAACTTAAATTATTTGAATAAAAAAAAGTGAGTTTCTAAAGCCAGTTAAATGAATAAGAAAACACTCGAAAATTAGTCACTTTTTCTCTCTTACCGTCATTACCTTTTAACTACAGTTAATTGATAATGTGGTCTGGAATGCTACCAAAGGCAAAATAAGTTGCTTTTCTGTAAGTAAGCATTTTAAAAACGTAGTACAAACCTGTTTGTGTGCAATCTGTAGAGTTCCGTGTAGACAAAAAGAATGAAGAAAAAAAAGAAAAATAATAACCGACTTTTCTTTTTATATACTTGCGATATTGTCTTTATATGACACCTAACATGCAAATGAGATGCTTCCAGTAAGATATAAAAGAACCTGATTATTCTAGAAACTGGGTTAATTTTAGATTTGAATATCAGAGTAGCAAGTGTTGTCAGCAGTGCGTCGTGTTTTAGAGTTGAGTTTTGACAGCAGAGCGGCTAGATTTAGAGTAGCAAGTTTTTGACAGCAGTGTGTCGAATTTACCATTTTTTAACCACAGCGGTGTTCTTTCCTTTTGCTTATAATGGATTGTTCCAATCCTTATTCGTTCCTTGTTTCATGACCCTCGGCTTTTAAGTGGAACGATATAAATCAAGAGCATGGGGAGTCGGAAAGTGATGGATAAGAGATGGATTACTTTGTTGAATAATTGCAAAACATGGCAAACACAGAGGAATTAATTAACTCTGCTTTAATAACATCATGTACGTGTGACCTGTTGGATCATAACCACTAACAACGTTTGTTCTGCTTTGACTTCATTCGAAGATTCATAAACTATGACGTATCTGTCAAGATATTCTTTTTGAATCCTCCACTGTCTTGTGGATGCTTTAGTATAGGCAAAGGTTAAGGGAGTAAACCCTGACAAAAAAAAGTTCAGTTTGGAGTCCCGATAGGCGGATGGTGAAGCATTGAAACACTTTTCTGGAAACTCCTGCAGCTGCACTCGCTGCAATCATATTGGTTTACCTTTCCGTCGAACCAGGGGCCCTGGTTACCGGGAAAACTTTGGTTTCTTCATCACCTGCCGAGATCTGCATCCAGAGAGGCAACTTCATCTCCAACTGTGTAGCTACAGCAGACGCTAAAGTACATCAGATGCGGAAAATCATTGTTTCACCAAAGAAGTAATTTCAGCTTTGATTTTATAATCACAATAGGTGCTGTGCTGCACCAGACTGGATGCAGAATGTCATTGTCTCACGAGACACGAGGTTGCCATCATTCTTTTTGAATGACTACGTTACTTTACTTTTATATTTTCTTCACATTATTTTCATATATTTATTATTCTTTATTACTCTTATATACAAATGAAATACCTATTCCAGGACAGATAAAATGACTTCCTCAAATAGAACAGTTGTTTCCGTAGTAAGTTTAAAATCAAAATATAATGCTACTAAGCTTTATGTCTAGAATTCTTAATCCAATTTGCATCAAAAACAATTACATGTTTTCGATTCTATCCAAAATTTAAGCGTCAAGTTTAAGGGGTCTCGAGAATGAATTAACATTCAGGAAATTTTGCTTTATTGGTGTCTAATGATTATGGATTAAATTTAATGCAAATGTGAAATATTTGAACTTTTAAATGGAGAGTTTAAGACATTAAGTGTTGGACACATAAAAATGTAAATGGACTCAGGATTTTAGATAGAGTTTGCTATCATATCTTAATTTTAATCTTTAACGCCTGAAAGTGGAGCAAAACTTCTCTTCGGATGGATTAATTTTGCCTGTCCTAGGACGAGTATTCTTTTAGTTAAAATAAGAAAAACAAAAAACAACAAAACGAACGTTGATGAACTCGACTTTTACATATAACAATAGAAGATAGATAAAAACACACTGAAATTTGTTTGTATCTCCTTTATGTTTTCAATTAATTGATAATCATTCATCCCTTGATATTTTCGTCTTAATGGATTTCTACTGATGTTATCTTTATGTCCTCCGTCAATTAATTATTTGCCCGTACAATTGCTCGCCATTTAAACCGATACGCATTCTTCTCATGTCTTTTCTATCTTAATTGCTTAATGACTTAGAAAGAGCTTCCTTCTTTTGTTGTTCAACTGAATGCTCAACTGATCTTAAAACAAAACGCTTCAAGGCTCAGAACGTTCGAGATTTATGCCAGCTGCTGCTGATCATGTTGAACGAGTTGAACTTGAATGCAGCGTTGAATATTGAGATGTCGATATCGTTTGCTTTTGATCGCGGTACTTCTTGTAGATTTGGAGCAGTACATGTTCCTGATGTATTTTAGCTTACCTCTGCCACTTGGAAGCTATGACTGGCCTTCATATCTTTAGTGTGAGACGATAGAATCGCAAATGGCTGAGATATGTTCAGGAGTCGGCAGCGGATAGATATGGATGCACTGTCTTGACTCTTTGTTGCAATATTCTTGATATAAAAAGAGTGATTTAAAAAAAATTGGAAGGTTCTACTTATAGACACTGGCAATAGAAAATGACCAATGAAATGGAGCCAGGTTCTGCTAGCAACCAATCAGAAACTGGAATTGCTCTATAAAAATATTGGATCTTTTAGAATGCTTGCACATAATTTTATGTGTCCATTGGAGAAAGATCTTTGCTCTTTGTCTGCAAACTTTTAAAGTTAAAAATTTATACAGATTAGCTACCTATCAGAAACTCTTCTGAAATTAAACATGGCTTTCAATTCAAACTCTTGATGCATCGAATTCATTTGAAGCCAGCTCAACCCTGGGTGAATGCCGTCACAAGTACAAGTACCTCCGACACTTAGGTCAACAGAAACTAGCGATTGCATCCTGTTGCCCGTTTTAAAAATATTTTGATGGAATGTGTTCTAATGAACTCGTTGCACTTGCCCCCGTCGACGTTCATACATACAACAGACCTGCTTAGCAACAAAATCTCACTCCTTCACTGTTGAGGTCCCTAAATACCAGAAAGCTTTCTACTTTAATAGCTTCTTCTCTTGAATCGCTAGACTTTGGAAATTACTTCCTGTTACGCTGACTGTACTGATATACAGAAGTTTAAATGTAATGTAAAGTAGCATCTTGTTAATCTTACCTCGGCATCGTCCCAAATAGTAGACTCTTACGTCCAAGTTTGGGGTGAACGTGAGTTAAACAAAAAAAAAATTTTAAGTCATCAATGAAGACTGTCATCTTTAGGTATTGAGTGGCGATTTCACATGTATTAACGTAATATTATTATCCTTATCCTGCATTACTATATATAAAGTTATGAATATATATATGGCAATTTAGCTACACAGAATATTCCACGTTTTGTTCTCGTGAGAATTCGTCAGGCTTATATATATATATATATACACACACACACATGCATATACACACACACACACACATACACGGCATAATCGTGTGACACACCGGTTCTCTTTAGATCACCAGAATTAAGCAATGTTGAGTATGGTCAGTACCATATGAGTGACAATTTGGGAATATCAGGCACTATATGGAAGAGGACATTGACCTTGCAAGAACTGCTAAAACCTAACGTTGTCATCTCCCCGGACCGGGATATCCATGCGGCCAGGAACTGCTTGTGAGTTTAATATTCCTGTGGCACTTCCTCCTTCGAGGAAGCTGGTTCAATCACCCTAGGCGATTTTTGACTAAAATTTACGCCTTATACAGCCTAACATCACAAGTGCATTTGAGAAGGTTTATCATCGCACATGCAGAAAGTTCATATAAAAGCAACAATAGGTTTTTTGATATGACAGGAGTACATTCGAACTGAATGCTTCTGTTTAGAGAACAAATAAACTATGATAGTTTACTTTTGCATTTTAAACTTTAATTCAAGCCATTATATATAAAAATAATTTCATAAAACCAACAGTAAGTTCTCTACAGTGCAATGTAAACTACAGTATGGGAGAGTGAAACATTCGTTGATCCTCATTCAATCTCTGGCAGCGTTGAGTCTCCCTACTAGTATATTATAGATTATAAATAAAATAGGACAAATTAAATACAAGAAAAAAATAAGGCAAGAAAAGATAAGTTTATGTGTAAATCATTTAAAATTCTTGAAGGATAATCCAACAGGAAATAGGTGTACTTCAAAATGAAATCAAATGAAATGAAAGTTAATATCCAATAGAATCGCATGCAGAATAGTCCAGGAAATAGATTTCAAAGTCAGTAAATGATCCGAGGAGGCTACAAAGTTTTTTTGTTTTTTTTAGGGGGGGGGGGTCGAACTTTAAATTAATAACTATTTTCTTTAATTGCAGATTAGGCAGCTTGGTTTGGCAATTCATTTTGGGGTTTCAGCTGGACAGAGCCACATGCTACATGATATGAAACATTTGATGAATGAATAATTTCACAGAATGGGTCACCTCATCTGCATGATTTAAACCCATTATTTCCTTTGTGGATATGTAAAGTCTCATCTCTATGCTAAGCCAGACATAATAGACCACTTGGAAGACAATATTCAATGCGTCATTATTAAAATATAGACTAATTTCATGCAAAGAGTTTGTGAAAATTGGCCCTCTAGATTATGCCATATAAAAGCCACGTGGCTCAAAAATATATTTAAATTCTAAACGCCAAGGTGAATGTTGCTGGCATTGCAATAATAAATGACCAAACGCCCTTGCTCGTCATTGATTGTTGATAGATACATTGGTAAAAACGACCAGAAGCCATCAGATCTTCTGCGCAAATGCGTTTGGATTTCACCAGAGTCCTTTTGCTGGGTTGTAGATGCAATACCATTGAGTGTCAGACCAATCTCTATTGGGTGTCCTCATCAGAAGCCAAAGTCCCTAATGGCATAATTCTAATACTACTCATTGCAATAACTTTGCCACATAGAAATGAAGGCTGTGCTGTTGCTTTTAGACTTTGCAAGTAAATACATTTTTGTCTTCGAATTATTGTCCTATAAATCGATATTTACATTTCGACCATCGTTGCATCTATTGTTATACTAGCAGTTAAGCCTGGCTTTGCTCGGGCCCATGTACTGTTCATAACTTTGTGTGTATATATATATATATATATATATATATTAAAAAGTTTGACTCATGTCCAGGTAACTAACATCTAAAATTTCAAGTGTTTAGACACAAAATTGACAGAGGAGTCTGCAAAGGTAAACTTTTTCAGCTTTGGCAGCTAAATTTTCAGCCAAAAACCGATGAAAATGCTTGTCCTATGTATGAATACACTTTATGTAAAATTTCAAATGTTTAGACAAAAAATTGGCTGAGTAATTTGGTAGAGACCGCAGAGATAAAAATTTTTAAACTTTGACCCCAATTTTGACCCTTTAACATTTATTGTTTTAAGTTCAAATCAAATTAAAAAGTTTGATCCATGTCCAAGTAACCTACATCTAAAATTTCAAGTGTTTAGACCCAAAATTGGCAGAGGAATTTGGTAGAGTTTTTAAAGGTCAAATCGTTGAACTTTGACCTCTTGACAAATTTCTGGCTGAAAAACGATTAAAAAGATTTTCTCAAATCTCAATACACTTTATGTTAAATCTTGAGTCTGTATACAGAAATTTGATAGAGTAGTTTGGTAGGGAAATGTACACACACACACACACACACACAGACAATTTCACTTTTATAGATATATAGACTACAATGTTTTATTTAACTACTAGGAAAAATGTGATTCGTTGAGTCACCCACTGAGCTTAGGTTAAATTTTATTAATTAGTAATAAGTGGGTATGCACAGCTAGCAAAAAAGAAATAAAATAAAATCAGCCCCCTTCTCTCCATCTACGGACTAATAGTGTAAGGATATTCGCTTTTGTTTATAATGACTACTCCAATCGCTTTATTTTTTCCTTTTTTCTCTCTTCATTATCAATTGAGAGACAGCGAACGTATATAATAAGAGTTAAGAAATAACACATGATGAGAATGAGAGGGGGTGAAAGTGAGAAAGCTAGTAAGGAAGGAGTCACTCTGTGAGTTAATTAGAACAATAAAAGCATAATTTTTTAAACATAACTCAATCCCGGAGCTGTGAGTAAACTATATAGGGGAAAAGGGAAACAAACATTAACTCAGCTTTAGTCAGTAGCAATTGGCATCCCAAATAGGGGATATCCAACATATTCAAAGTACCCACCCCCCTTTCTCATAATATTTCTCAGCACTAGAACTTAAACTGGAGTCTATGGGGAACACAATTAAGGAGTTGCAAAAAAAAAAAAAAAATGTAATCCTTTTAGTCATCCATTGAGCTTAGGCTAAAGTTTGTTAGTAAAAAGTGAGTTTGCTCAATCAACAAAAAAGAAATAAGACAAATTAGACTTCTTTTTTTTTTATTTCTTTCTTCATTTCCATTTGTGGACTAAATAGTATTACTACTTGTTCTGATATTCGTTTTTGCTTATAATGAACGGTTCCGATCTTTTCATTCTTTCCTTTATTTCTGACCACTAGGACTTATACTCAAGTCTTTGGGACATGCAATTAAGGAGTTGGCCAGTACCACAGACCTTTGCAGGCCAGTAGCTTTAATATAATCGATATTACTACTTTCACATACATTTTTTTCTTTTTGATGATTCTTGAAAACGCAACGAAATTGTTAATCCGAAACAGAATAATTTAGAAAGAAGAATGCGAAAAATGTAACAACAAAAACAAATGTTTATTTAAAAAAATAAAAATCCTTCAATCTGGAGAACAGGCTTTACTTTGTGTCTTAATAAACACATACAAAAGCAGTGTAGGGCTGAGTGCAGCTAGCAAAGAATGTGCTCCAACGAACTTTGTGTAATGGTGCATAACTTGACATAACTATTTCATGCCGACTGACCCAACAATTAGCAAAATCCCACCCCTTTCACCGTACAGGTCCCCAGATGCTAAAAAGCTTTCTACTTTAATAACTTCTTTCCTTGAACTGCTTACATTTGGAATTCCCTTCTTGCTCCCCTGACGGTACAAACATTTAAAAAATTAAATGTAATGCGAACAGAACCGGATCATGCCTTTTAGGAGCATTTAAGACTTTGGTGTCCTGTATCTGTCATTACAAAATACAAACAAACCATGCATGATATTCTCCATTGAAATGAATCAAAACTACCAGTACTAAAGGAAATAACATTTACTTAAATTCTACAAATAAATAATAAAAATTATAATAAACCCCTGAATGCAAAGAGGTAAAAACACATGAGCTACAGGCATAAACTACAGAAAATGCTAAAACAAAGGAGTATCACATGGAATCATGAAAACTGAAGCTGTATGTAAGTTAACACTCCTTCGCTTCTACTTTCTCCACAAGTGTTATTTTTCGTGTGTGTGTCACCAAAAACTGACACCACACCAAATAAGTGAGGAAGGTCAAGAAAGGTGGAAAGACCGAGGAGAGAAAGCACTAGCCAGACCTCTGCTGGATGAGTGCAAAGAGGACTGGGACCTTGGGGAGGCTTTTTGCCACCCAAATTTTAGTGAAGACCAATGGTCGCCACCAACGAAAAATCAATGGTAAGTGGGTGTTACGATAATGCAAATTCATCTGCGATGGTTATCGAAAAAGGTGGAGATTACTGGAAACCTGGGGAGACTTTTTGTCACTCAGACTTCAAAGAATGTCACAATTTGTTCTCAGAGAAATCTTTGATGATGGCTTGTGTGAATACTCTTACTGAGCAAATAATAAACTTTTACATTTGAAAGTTTTCTCCGGATTTTTTTAAACTACAAAATCTTTGCCGAAATCATCAGAACTAATCTTATATGACACATTGGCTTGTATATCACATAAATAACCACACAACATTTTATCCATTGAAATAAAGGCGAATTATTTCATTAAACACAGAGGCATCATTGAACATTCGATTATGAAAATTTCTGATTCCCCCCCCCCTCCTTTCCTTGGTGCCCTAAGCACGTGCTTATTAAGTTTAATAGTTAACCCAGCTTTGAATGTGAACAAACGTTTTACTGTACAACTCCCTACTTAGAATATCCCCATAGGTATGGCCCTTAATTCATAGTAGCCCCCTTATGTCTCAGTGACGATGTGCCTTGCTTGGAGACAAAGTAAAAAAAAAAATAAAAATAAATGTATATATCTATAAAAGTGAGATTGTGTGTGTGTGTGTGTGTGAGTGTGTGTGTGTGTGTGTGTGTGTGTGTGTGTGTGTGTGTGTGTGTGTGTGTGTGTGTGTGTGTGGCTTTCCCTACCAAACTACTCTATCAAATTTCAGTCTGCAGACTCGAGATATAACATAAGGGGTTTTGAGATTTGGGGAAATCTTTTTAATTGGTTTTCGGACAGAAATTGGGCTGTTATGAGATCAAAGTTCAACAATTTGTCCTTTCAAAACTACCAAACTCCTCCGTTAATTTTGGGTCTGAACATTTGAAATTGTTGATGTAGGTTACTTGGACATGGATCAAACGTTTTAATTCAATTTGAGCCCAAAACAATAAATGTTAAAGGGTCAAAATTGAAGTCAAAGAAAAAAAAGATTTTACCTCTACGGTCTCTACCAAATTACTTAGCCAATTTTTTGTCTAAACATTTGAAATTTTACATAAAATGTATTCAGACACAGGGCAAGCTTTTTAATCAGTTTTTGGCCGAAAATTTGGCTGCCAAGGGGTCAAAGTTCAAAAGATTTGATCTTTGCACTCTCTAACAAACTATTCAGCCAATTTTGAGTCTAAACATTTGAAATTTTACATGAACGTATTCAGACATGCAACAAGCTTTAATCAGTTTTTGGGCGAAAAAAAAAAAAGTCGAAAGAGTTGACTTTTGCAGACTCGACTAATTTTGGAGATATATATATATATATATATATATGTGCACATAAAGTTATGAACAGTACATAGGGTCCGAGCAAAGCCAGGCTGAACTGCTGATATAAAATAAAGAGGAAATCTGCTGCTTTCTAGGTTTAATGTTATTTGAAGTAGGTGGTACGTAGAGATTTCTCATACTTCTATAGTATTCATCATCATTCAACTGGTTATATATCCAAATCATTTATCCTTGAGTGATTTTAGCCTTGATAATGTTGACTCATTAAAAAGAAATTGCATGTAAAAGACATGTTATAGCTTCATCACATGAAAGTAATTTTCAATTTTTTTTTTTTTCAGCGTATTGGAGAACTTGAGCAACAAGTTAGAATTGCACAGGAGAATGCATTACAAATTGAGCAGAAATACAAGCAGACTCTTACTGAAGTCCGTTTTAAGCACGAAGAAGAAAAACAGAAACTGATCTGGGAACAAGAAAATCAGGTGAATACGCGTTTCATTCTTAAAAATAACATTCAACACATTCTCTCATGTATATATAAAGGGTATTTTTTTTTTTTAGGGACAGCGAACTTTAAAATGAATCGCTGAAAAATATTTTTATTATAAAATATTTTTATTATAAAATATGTGGTTTAATGTGGAGATTAATTTGAACAATTATTATTTAAATACAATTTTGAGCATATGGCTGCCTGGTTTGTATATGGCGTAAGCTAAAGGTTAATTTTCACAAACTCCTTGCATTAAATTAGGTTGTATTTCTACAATAATGCATCGAATGTTGTCTTCCAAATGGTCTATTGTATCTAGCATAGCATAGACATGGGGCTTTTCATATCCACAAAGAATATAATGTAATAAGATTAAATTGCAGACGAGGCAGTCAGTTGACAGGTCAATTCCATGAAATTATTTATTCATCAAATGTTTCATATCATGTGACTCCGTCCAGATGAATTGCCAAACCAAGCTGCACTAAAAATAACTGATAATTGCCTAATCTGCAATTAAAGAAAATGTGGCGAAAATTGTGGGAAAGCAGGCTTACCTCTTAAATGGCTTCGGTGTGCGCTTTGCTGACGCAGCATTCTGATGCTGAAAAGAGTCCAAGATGCCACCTGCGGCTTTATATAACAATGCAGTCTCATAGAATCTCATGTGCTCTCATGCACATATGCAAATTTGGAGGACTGTCTTTTTATAAAAACAGGCCACTGGCGCAGATGGGACAAAGGTGAAAACGAGTCTATGGAAAGTACCGACAGACGACGCTGCTGCAGTGAGCCGAGGTTTTTGTGTATTCATTTTTTTTTTCTTTGCAACAACAACCTATCTCGGTGTACATTTTTTACCATGGACAGATTCGACCTTAAGCTGATACCAGAGTTTGATGGGTCCACAGCTGGTCCTTCAGTGGTTGAATGGCTGGAGAAGGCCGAGCGCGTTTGTCGGTTGTGCAAAATTAAGGATCCAGCGATTGTCATTCCATTGAGGCTCACTAAGGGGGCTTATGCCGTATACCAGCAGCTCAGGGATGAGGCAACAATGGAGCAGATAAAACAAGCATTGTACGGAGCATTTAGTGCGGACCCTTTTGTTGCCTGGAGGCAATTCTCTGAACGTTGGCTTGGGTCAGGGGAGACTGGATGTCTACCTGGCCGATCTGAAGAAGCTTGCTGCTCCCTTCGGCAGTACAAGTGACCGAATATTGTCATGCGCCTTTTTGTCTGGGCTCCCGGATGATGCCAGTCGGCTGTTGCGGGTATTGTCAAAGCTCAATGAGCTTGGGTTGGAGGAGTTGTTGGCTAGAGCCTGAAACATCCTAAAGGACGATGTGGAGCAGGTCTCGGCAGCGGTTGACGCACTGGAATCGCCTACAGAGAGCCCACAGTGCTACAAATGTGGCGGCCCCAACCACTTCACCAGAGACTGCAGAAGCGGTGCAAAGCGCACCCCGGACTATGGAGCATGGAAACGAGGACGCTGTCACCGATGCGACAAGCCAGGCCATGTAGCTTGGAATTGTCTGGGAAAGGAGCAATGAGAGGAAGCCGCAGCACCAGCACCCTCCCCAAAGCAACACTGAACAAAGTGCTTCCTGTAGTGACAGTACGAGTTGATGGGTGTAGGTGCTCAGCGCTGATTGACACCGGATGCACCCAAACCCTCATACACAAGAAATGTTGCACCGCATGGACAAAACAGAAGGTCCCAGTATAAACTGTTGGTGAAGCCTTGCTGGTGTGTTGTGGGGTGAGAATTGTCCATATAAGCGTTAGCGATGGCCCCCGGTGGCTGTGAAGGCATTGGTGGTCGACAGGGAGCTTCTTGGATACGACCTTCTCCTTGGAATGGACACTATTACACAGCTGGGTGGAATCACCGTGGATGGCTCCGGTGATGTGAGATTTTCTCCAGACAAGGAACAGGTCTGCGGCCTTATATAACAATGCAGTCTCGCAGAATCTGGTGTGCTCTCATACACATATGGAAATTTGGAGGACTGTCTTTTTATAAAAGCAAGCCACTGGAGCAGATGGGACAGAGGTGAAAACGAGTCTACAGAAAGTATCGACGGGGACGCCGATACAGTAAGCCGAGGTTTTGTGTAATCTTTTTTTTCTTTGCAACAACAGAAAATAGAGTTATTAATTTAAAGCCCCCCCCCCCCCAAAAAAAAAGTCTTCTTCAGATCACTTCTTTGGAACGTCTTCGGATCACTTACAGCTTTTGAAAACTAATATTTTCTGGATTATTGTACATGTGATTCTACTGGATATTAACTTTCATTTCATTTTTAAGTACACTATTTCCTGTCGGATTATCCTCCAAGAAAATTAAATGTTTTACACATTAACTTTCTTATCTTATTTTTTTCTTGTATTTAATTTGTCCTACTTGACTTATATTCTATAATATACTAGTAGGGAGACTCAACGCTGCCCGAGGTTGAATGAAGATCAACGAATGGTTCACTCTCCAATATTTTATAATCATCGAAATCGGTAAAATTGCCTATTTTTTCAATCAAATTGATTAATTGCCTGCTCTAGTTGAGGACTCACCATGGTACACTGGTAGGAAGATTCATATACCTCCCCGCAGTGACTTAGTCTATAATACATTGATGGACTATCTGTCAACTATTTTAGGCCATTAAAGCCAGGAAAATGAAATTTGATAGAAATAACCCTTATCTAAGAAGATTGTACCAAGGTTATACGGTATTCATATCTATTGAATTTAGTAGTTGCTTAGTTTTATTTTTTTTGGTGTATCGACCATTTTGGGGTTATTTAATGCCGAATTCAGCAATTTTTGGGGGAAAAAAGTATTTGTTCTTCAAATTCTTTATATCTTATTAGTATTTATTTATGGTGTTTACTTTGATTGTTTTGTAGAAGAATAATGTGTTTGACTTTGCAGAACATGGTTGAGTTTTGAAAAATGAAAAAAAAAATGAATAAAAAAACGATAACATCAACGTTTTTTGCATTTTTGGTCAAAAAGCCAATATCTTCAGATAACTTGATCGGTAGCACTAGATGCCTTAACAGGTATTACCATTCCATGCCAAAATGGACCTGGAAGCAATGGTAACTTAGGGACTACTCCACATTAACCACATCCCTCAAATGGGGCCTCACCACTAGTAGTCAGTGCTCAGTTATCTGATCAGTTGATTTGCAACTGAAGAAAATGAGATAGAAACCTAGGAAGTTGGCTTATAAGCAGACTTGGACTTTCCATTATGCTTCAATAGACAATTGCATTCTCCGAGTTCTGATTGGTTGCTCGTGTATAAGTGGGTCATCTATTATCTAAATACTAGTGAGACCTATGGAAATTCCACAGCTGCATCTTTCATCTGTTATATGTTGCTGTCGTACTTAAAAGGAGTCAGTGACATATGTAAAATGTTTTTAGGTTAGCACATTAGAGTAATCATCAATCACTATTTTTGCTGAATGGACGATCTCATTCTTTAATTATGTGTGAAAGGTAATGACGTACATAGGAACAATAACATGCTTTAGCGTATTATTATTATTATTATTATTATTATTATTATTATTATTATTATTATTATTACATAGATTGCGGCTAATTATAAAAATTAAATTGAAATATCTGTCATACATAACTCAATCCTAGCACTAAAAATATTTCAGTATATATTATAAAGTATATAAGGTGAAAGTTTTTAGGAAACAACCGTTGATTAATTCTACTTTGCTATAAAAAAAATAAAATGTTGAAAACCAAGCAAAAAAAAAAGACAAATTAGATTTTATATTTGTTTTATGCTATGTAATTTTTAAAACTGACACCCTCATGCTGGGAGGTGCAGAGAGGGGAGTACTAGGGGTGCCCAAGCACTTGCCCCTTTTACTTCTGTCTTAAAAGTGACGATTGTCCCTCGTGGAGACGAATTGGTTCGGTTGAGGGATTAGTCTCAATAGATCATAGTGTGGTGGCTTCTTTACTAAGTAGGACACCCTGAGCCTGAAGTCAAGTGGTCTATGAGAGACCCCTCATTTCACACTCCACAGGGGGTTTGAAACAGAACGGCGATGGCAACATCCAACTGGTCATGGATGTTGAGTCAGTTGGCCAATTCGCGTATGCCGCCTCGTAAGCAGCAATGACGACAGTGACCCAATGATGACACAAAGACGACCAGGGAAACCACCACTGCTGCCACTGCCACCATCACAAACAATGACGACTGCTATGGCAGGCTCCAGTGGAACGGAAAGAGACACCTTTCGTAATACCGTGACGGCACCGGTCGCGGTTCCAGTTTAGAAGCTTTCAGCCATTATCGCACAGAGGCAGCGTGGCACCGCCGCTCAGTTGAGTGAGCATGCAAACCATTGCTCTGATCCCGTAGTTCCTCTTGTACTGGACGGGATGGCCATAGTCACGGCTGACGTTGCATATGTGTCGATTGGTAGGATAAAACTAACCTGTCTCACGACGGTCTAAACCCAGCTCACGTTCCCTATCAGTGGGTGAACAATCCAACACTTGGCGAATTCTGTTTTGCAATAATAGGGTCAAAAAGCGACGTTGCTACGAATGCTTGGCTGCCACAAGCCAGTGATCCCTGTGGTAACTTTTCTGACACCTCTCAGCGAAACGGAGCTCTTTGCTCAGAAAGGATCGAATGACCACGCTTTCATGGTTTGTATTTGCAAATAAATAAAAATGATTCACACTACACTATAATTAATACCATTCTTATCACTATGAAACATTACTTGTTACTAATATGGGCTTAGTATATTACAAATCGTTTTTATGCAAGTATATTTCTTAAAAGAGAGAGAGAGATTGAAGGTAGGTGTTATAAAAGTTGATAACTTTTTAAAATGTGGAAATTAATCAAAATCTTAAATTAATTAACGTTCTAAAGTTACATTTGAATAGCAATTTTCCATTGTGCAGAGTTTCTTTTTGCCTTCTTGATTTAGAGTTAACTTTTTAAATTGATGTGAACACTAGGATACTTCAATTAAAAGTCAAATATGAACAGGTAAAATTATAGAGGAATAAAAGGAAAATCAAATGAGGTATAGGTTGTTTAAACAGTTACAATCAATTTAGCCTTAATTTGCGGTTTTTGAAAAAGAAATGGCAAGTGCGGACTTTCTTTTTGGTGCCTCTGTATATAATAACATTAGATAGAACATTATCTCTACTATTTTGTAAAATAAACTTTGTGTGTATCTGAGTTTGTTCTCTATGGACTCTGAAACGGATGGACCAATTTTTACGAAAATTTATACAAATATACTTCATATATTCTTGGATAGATTTTGTATTATATTATAGAAGAATAAAATGCAAATCAAATGAAGTAATAGGTTGTTTAAACAGTTACATTCAATTAAGCTTAAACTTGCGCTTTTAAACAAAAATGACAAATGCAGAATTTCTTTTTGGCACCTCTACACACACACACACACACACACACAACCTTTTTTTGACAATTTTATAAATTCCAAATCTCAGTGACCATTGTCAGAATTTAACAAGTGAAGGTGGATGGAAAGATAATGACCCAAATTGTGTAGTGGGCTATGTGAGATTTGTCTTTAAGGTCGCACATTAAGGGGATCATCCAGACCTTATTTTTGGCACTTTTTTACAGCCATAAAATGTTTCAATCGTAGTCATTTGTTTTCCTAGTTTTGCATATGACTTACAAAATATCTGATATTTCCCCAAAACTTCTGGCTTTGATGGAGGGGAGATTAAAACTTGCTGCTACGGTTTCAAATGATCAGAAATAAGTAAGATACTGAAGATCCCATATGTTGTTCATTGGAGGTTTGTAGGGCTTGGTTCATTCGTTTGTTAAATTTTAAACCAGTTGAAGGTTGGTCGAACTTTCACATTTTGTAGGTTACGTTCATATCCTTTGGGAGTCACGCCACAGACAATACTTTGATCTAGTTTTATTTATTTTATAATTACTAGCAGGAAGACCCGAAATTGCCCAGGATTGAATGATGATCCATGAATGTTTCACACTCCCATATTTTTATTGTCATTGAAATTAGTTAAATCGACCATTTTTCAATCAAATCGATTGATTGCCTGCTCTGGTTGGGGACTCCCTCAATAAGTCCTCTTAAACCCCATTCTACACCGCGTGCATTTATATTTTTTTCTACTTTCCTAGGTCTAAGCCGTCATTGACTAACTAGTAATTTCTTATACATCGCTTTACCACCACTCGAATAATGATTTCTTCCTCCTACCATTCCTCACAATCTCATAGGTTGACGTCTACATATTTGGACATTCTGGATTGACCGAATCATCATTCAAAAAAGAACGCTACAGAGATTAACACAAACATGGCTTCCCTGAGTAGAATCGTTACATATTAAATACCCCAATTACAAAGTTTGCATTCTTGAAAAGAAAACAAAAATGATTTGCACTACACTATAATTAATACCATCCTTACCACTATGAAACATTACTTGTTACTAATATAGGCTTAGTACATTACAAATCGTTTTTATGCAAGTATATTTCTTAAAAGAGAAAGAGAGAGAGAGAAAGATGAAGGTAGGTGTTATAAAAGTTGTTAACTTTTTAAAATGTGGAAATTAATCAAAATCCTAAAAAAAAAAAAAAAAAAAGTGTGATAGTGATATACGCGCGTGCGGAATAGCATTTTCATGAACAAAGATAAAAAATGCATTTCAAAAAGAAAAAATAGATGAAAAACTTACTAATCGATAATCAATATTTGACTCAGAAACCGACAAAATTGAACCTTTTTTTATCAATACTTTCATTGGTTTTCTCCTTGGTTTGCTAACATTCTGATGCACAGAGTCTCTTTCCTAGACAACTTAGGGTGCGTTTGTTGATTGGAGGTTTTGTTTATGTAGTGTCCTTTACTTAGCACAAAACTCGAAACATGAAGGATTTGACTAAGGCTATCTGTTTAATGGCATAGCAACCACTTTGTTTAATGCTAAAAATCATCTATTAAAAGCAATGCATTAGACAAAAGTTGCTTTTTCTAGACATCACTGGAGGAAAATATAAATTTAAATTTTTGTCTGATTTATCTCGTTTATGGTGTTACGGTTCGGAACTTTCCACATGAAGATTGACGATTTTGGATTGTTTGGATTATTCAGACTACTGTTCGCATCTCTGGTCATGGCTGACAGAACAAGATCAATCTACCCTATGAATTAAATAAAGAGTTCCATTTAAAATTCTGTACAGATTTCCGAGTTCAACAAGACGCAGCTGCAGATGGAAGGTTACATTGGCCAAAACGTTGTGGGGAAAACATCAGAGATTAACATTGTGATCTAATTCAAACAAAACTGGGCATTTGCTGCAAGTTTGACTTGCAAGATTTTCATCATACGATCTATTTTTGACTGGATATCGTGCATTACTTGATATGTGCACAGCCGTGCCGTTCAGTAAGTAATTTGCAAACTCACAACCTGTCAGTCATACCTAGTAACTATATGCACCTTAGAACCCATATATATATATATATATATATATATATGAACAAATGATTAATAAAACATGTTAAAAGACATCTTGAAAAAGAGTTAAAAACATATTTAATTTTAAAAAGGAAGCACAAGATAAGTGGATAGTCCTTAATCCGCGGAGTTTCGAAGAAATACTCTCCTTCTCATCAGAGGGCAGGAATTAGCAAAATGCGGGATCGGATTTTGCATGTAAAAGTATTTAATGAAACTACAAGTAAGTCACAGATCTTACTTGGTTTAAAAAAAAGGGTGAGGTAAGGGGAATAGGAGGTAAAAGAAAAATGATAAAAAGATTTCACATGAATGGATAGTCCGGTGAAGGGTAAAAAATCCAAGAATGGTAAAATCCAAACACGGTCGAATTAAAAATTTCCAATCCAACAGGTAAGTTCCAAATGGTCCAAAATGATCCAAAAGGCAGAATTCCTTGGAAAAAATCACAAAGTTCCAAATCATTAAAAGAAAAGTTCAAATGTGCACAGAAAAAGCACTGGAGAGAATATTTAAAACATGTCTGCCAAGGCCGGAGGAATCAAGTAAATATATATATATATATATATATATATATATATATATATACATACACACATACACACACACACACACACATATATATAATAAGAATTATTGAAATAGTATTCAGACAAAATAGAGAAATAAAAAGGAACAAACCGAGTTATGTGTTCATCAACGTTTCGTCTTTATTTCTGGACTTCCTCTGGATTCAGAGAAAGTCTTGAAATAAAGACGAAACGTTGATGAACACACACACACGCACACATATATATATATATATTATATGAATAGATACACACACATATGCATACAGTGCCATGCAAAAGTATTGGATACATTACATTTTTCTTCTCAACTTTAATTAGGGTTCAAGATTTTACCTAAAATTTGGTCAGTATATTCCTATTACTATTCTAAATTATATTTGGAGTAGTAATTACAAAATTAAAGTTTAGAAAGTTTATATTTAAGGGAAAATATTAATTAACAAGCGCAAAAGTATTGGATACACTTTAAAAAAATTATTTTTCTGAAATAAATTTAAATGACTTTTGCTTAGCGTGTTGCCATAATGCAAACGAGTTATCACTGACCAATCAGAGAGCTTTATATTAAAATAATTTTATAAAATTCTTCCAGTTTGGGCTCACTCCTTCAAAGTCAACCAGTTCATTTATAAAAACTAAAAATAGACATTCGTCAAAAGATCATTGCTAAGCACAAAGAAGGAAAAGGGTAACAAATAATATCAAGGGAACTTAATCTACCACTTAGTACAGTTGGAAACGTTATTAGAAAGTTTAAAAACCCTGGTGAAGCTGTTGCAAATGTTCCAAGATATGGTCGGCCAAGGAAATAAATGAAAAATTAATCTAGGTGGGTAAGCTTATTCGTGGTGAAATTCAAACCGACCTCAGAGAAGCTGGGATAAATATGAGCAAGGATACAATCAGTAGAGTTATAAATCGTGCAGGTTTTGTATCAAGGTCCCCAAGAAAAGTTCCATTATTGAAGCTTAAACATGTCAGATCACGTTTGAATTATGTTAAAACATATGGAGAACAACCCCAAGAATTTTGGAAAAAGGTAATCTGGTCAGACGAAATGAAAATCGAAATCTTTGGAAGAAACACAGCAACACATATATGGTGTAAAAATGGCACCGCCTATAACAAAAAGATTACCATTCCTACGGTAAAGTTTGGCGGTGATTCGATTATAGTATGAGAGCGTTTTTCATCCAAAGGTACTGGTGAACTAGAAATCATCAATGGTAGAATGAATGGACGTATGTACAGGGAAATTTTGGAGAAAAACCTCCAGAAATCCCCTGATTTGTTGGGACATAATAGCAATTTCATGTTTCAGCAGGCCAATGATCCCAAGCATACTGCCAAACTAACCAAAGAATGGCTTAGAAATAACGGAATTGACGTTCTTATTTGGCCCAGTTAGTCTTGAGACCTCAACCCAATTGAAAATCTGTGGAAAATATTGAAGATCAATGTTCACAAGAGGAATCCACAAAATATTCAACAACTAGAACAGTTCTGCAAAGAGGAATGGCGCAAAATACCTGCATATCTTTGAAAAAAACATGTGTGCAACTATAGAAAGCGATTGGAAGCTGTTGAATGCAATAAAGGCTATGCAACCAAATATTAAATCAATGTATCCAATACTTTTGTGTTAGTTGATTTATATTTTTCCTTTAATATAAACTTTCTAAACTTTGATTTTGTAATTATTACCCCAAATATTAGTTAGAATAGTAATAGGAATATACTGACCAAATTTTAGGTAAAAGCTTGAACGCTAATTAAAGTTATGAAGAAAAATGTAATGTATCCAATACTTTTGCGTGGCACTGTATACACACACAAACATAATTTTATGTAAATATTTTCAGTATTCACTTCGACAGTGCTCGATACGTAAATACAGCTAGGTACTAAAGCTTGAAAAATATAGTGATGTTGAAACGCGGAAAATTATGTGTAGCTTAATATATATATATATATATATATATATATATATATATACATATATATATATATATATATATATATAATATAAATATATAAAAAGCAAATGCGGCACTCACATTTTTGTATGCCCAAAAAAGGCTTTTTTCGCCGACGGTCCGGGGTCGTTACTATCGCTTAGAAGTGTTTATATACTCCCTAGATAATAATATCTAGGATTTAGGAACGCACGTCACGTCTAGATTTATTTACAGCGACTTTTACAAAATTATTACTATTTTGGCTTCTCACGTGTTGATTCGGCTTTTTCCTATAAAAGTGAAACTAATTCAAAGCCAACACAATGTTCATGGCAATCGCGCTGGGAACGTCCAGAAACAATCAGCTTTAATGCAAGGAAAATTCCTTATATCAGACGATTGCTATTCAATTTGGACAATCCCTTTTGATGGGGAGCTGGTTTCTCCCCAACATCTTGGGGAAACAAAACCACCCAAAGTTGAGTAAACAAAAAAAAAACAAAAAAACTGCCCCCCCCCACCGCAATAAAGTTAACTCCGTTACTTCTATTTGACCTCATTAATGAGGTCAAATAGAAGTAACAGAGTTAACTTTATTGCGGGCACCTGTCAATTCAAACATCTTTCCGTTACTATTTCTTGGTCGGCGAACGGTTAACGCCGCACTTTTTTTCTTTTTTTTTTTTCACACTTTATTATTTTCCAACTGCGCCTCAAGACTTCGACTTCGATTCTTCCTACTTAACGATTTTTTATTATTCTTTTTTTTTGATTTACCCAAAATCACACACACCTCCAAACACCCGGGCAACGCCGGGTACTCCCCCCCGCTAGTATATATATATAAATAATGGTTGTATAGATTGGTTTCCTAGATGTAAATGCAATGAAACCCGCATGATTATTAAAGAGTGCTCAATGGGAGACAGAGCTGGTATATAATTTGTTAGCATACAAACATTATGGCTTTAATACGTGCATACATGTTTCAATGGAATCTCAATTTAAAGGTTTCAATATCGCCCTTTTTTTAGTCTGATGAGGTGGTCTCTTTTAATTGAGATTCCACTGAAACAGGTATGCACATATGTAACCAATAATGTTGTATAATAAACAGACTAACATATATATATATATATATATATATATATATATAAGCTCACCCTCAAATGACTGAAAAGTAAACCAGTGAAGCTTAGATACAATTGTACTTTTCGCTTCCTTCATTTTCCACCACTTTCAGGTTCGTCTCTGGCGTATCCATTTACCAAAATCCCAGCATGATCCTTTGCCCTTCTGTCGAGTATTGTTCCTTCTAATGTACAAAATCTTTAATGCAATTCCTCGTTGATGCCATCATCAGATAGTGCAACAGCAACGAACATGAACCTAGATGAAAGCACTCTGAATGAGAGGATGAGAGAGGGGGGAGAAAGAGAGAGGAGGAGAGAGAAAAAGAGGAAAAGACGAGCTTAGGCAGGAGGTTGAGGACTCAAATATCTAAAAGAAGACAATGTCGATGCACTGAAGATCAAACGCACGAATGAAAGACGTTCATAGATATTCTCGGAATACAAAAGAGAAAGTTTCGTTTTGAATTTGCTTATTTATTAGAGAAACAAAGATGGCCGCCCCCCTCCCCTCCTCCCTTTGTTAACATTGATTCTGTTTTTACCGAAAAGTTTGGTTCAGAAATAAAACATACACTGAAAACTCTAGGCAACTTCTTTTCGAAATGCAAACCCCTAAATATTGAACATAGCTTTGATATCAACGAGTCACCAAAGGCCAAAGTTACTCGAAGAAAAAGGTTAATGAGATGGATTGTCAGTTGAATGATGAAGGATATGAGAGGATTGAAAATGATGAGATTAATAAAAATTTGATTACTTATTAGGACAGTTTGCCATTGGATTTGAAGTCTAGAGTGAAACACCCTCGTGGTAATGTGTTGCACAGATAGAAAATTCTTAGTAAGAAACTTCATGAAAATTCCATTCGATGTTGGGATACAGAGAAAAAAAAGAACATTTTCAAGTTGTGGTAATAAGACGGACAATACAGACGAAAATTTGCAATGAGTTTGATATATAGATACTTGATTCGGATTAGCCTATTTTTTCGTTGTTTTTTTCCTATGATACATAAAAATTAATCAGAAGCTTCTCAAATAAAATAAAAAGTGTGCAGAAATAGAATTTTAATAATATTGATATATATTTAATAATATATATTATTCCTTAATTGGAATTCATTTTGGAGATGAACATTATATATATTAATTTATTTTTATTTCGGACTATTATTCTCATCTTTATTGGTTGTTATTTTTCACGACGTTTCGGCCAACTATTCCTACTATTACCGCTTGACGAAGGCCAGATGAATAGTTGGCCGAAACGTCGTGAAAAACAACAATCAATAAAAATGAAAAAACAACGAAAAAAGATGAGAATAATAGTCCGAAATAAAAATAAATTAATATCTATTTAATGTTTTTAAGTTGTGGTAATAAGACTGGCAATACGGATCAAAATGACAATTTTTCGGACTAGCCTATTTTTTCGTTTCTTTTCTTTTTTTTCTATGATATTGGCGTGAATATAATGTATTCTGCTTCAGTTTGTTCGGATAAAAAAATCCTTTAAATTTAGGACATTTTCCCTTATTCACCGAAAAAGATTTAAGGGGTTTTGTGCGATTATGAGTTCTCTCCCTTGAGTTCTATCAAAATAAATACAGATACTTATTAAACTAGGCAACTTTAAACATGCTTTTTTGTGTGCGTTTCTAGCCGCCACATTAATAATATTTTTGTTTCAAAAATTAATTTAATTACGAAATTAAAATCACCAAAATTAATAATTTGTTCTTTTGTGAACAACTTTTGATTACTTTCCGGCCAACGTCGAACAGGGCAGCTAGTTTAATAAACTAGCGTTCGGGCAGTTTTCTGGAGGAATGAATTTTCAACCTCCAAAAAACTGTCAAAACGAAAATAAAGCAAATACTCTTCTAACAGTCTTCTGAAAGTTGAAGATTCAATCCTCATTACAAGTGATATTAACTAAATTACAAGTGATATTAACTAAGAAAATAATAAAACTTAAGATTTATACCCGGTCATGCCTGACCGAACGAGAACAATCTATCTACCCCTGCAATAAAAATAAAGGATTCAGTTTGGAATTCTATAAAAATTTCTGCATTCAACAAGATGATAATCTAATTATTTATAATTAATGGTTTCCATATTGCATTAAATTCTATACTATGTTGCCTTATTGCATTAATATTGAACCTGTGGCGCAACGGATAAAGTACTGTATCCTAATAAGTTCCCAGTAAAAATCTTCTAGAAGTTGAAGGTTCAATTCTTATTACGTGTGGTAAGAATGTAATTACTTAAAACTTTTACTAAAACAAAAACAAGCTGCTCCCGTGAATTAAAAACAAAAAAAAAAGAAAAGTTTCCATTCCAAATTCCTTACAGATTCCCAAGTTCAACAGAAAGATTTCCGCTTTCAATAAGATGAACTTGAAGGTCTGAGGTTACATCGGCCGAAACGTTGTGAGAATAACATCCAAGATGAGAACAGCGGTTTAAATAATCTCTATATCTATAAGTGTGTGTGTGAGGATAATTTTCAACCTATACATTCAACTTATTTTTAATCTACAGATTTGAAATTTGGTATATAGGGTATTCAGACGCGTGGAAAACTTTTAATCGGTTTTCTATCCAAAGAAAAAAAAGGCTGCTAAGGGGTTAAAATTGAAAAACTGGTACTTAAGGGTCATCAGATTTTTTTCTGCTTGCCAACTGCTTCACGAATGGGCCTGCATGAATTGTTCACATGACAGATTTCTTATGTTAAGAATAAGTAGGTTTGAAAATATTTTTTAAAGATCGTGGCAAACTAGCATAATGGTTGTCGTACTAGACTCACTGTGTAGGTTTTGGTTTCGCTCTCAGCTTGAGTATTTTTTTTTCTTTTTACTTACAAAAAGTGAACTGTTAGAAAAATCATAATTATCACATACACGTGTCTTAGTTTCTGTATGAATTAACATATAATTAATTAAAATTATAATATTTAGTATTTTACGACCGGGCAACGCCGAGCGGCCTGCTACTACAGAATATTTTCCTTCATGATAAAAGAAGGAAAACTTTACAAAAAACACAAAAAAATAATGTGAACAAAACAGAATTAAAAACATTTTTCAAAATCAAAAAGTTTTTGAAAACGTACTTGTTTATGATAGCAGCATCTTTTAATTCTTGTGCCAAAATGTCTTGTATGAAAGACAATACAGTTAAGTGCATTGCATCAAATGCAGTGTTGGCTGTCGGTGACGCCATCATCAGCGCAGCAAGTGACCGACAACAAAACTGCACATTGAATGAAAAGAGAGAGAGAGAGAGAGAGAGAGAGAGAGAGAGAGAGAGAGAGAGAGAGGAGAGAAAGAGCCGGCAGCTAAAAGGAGACAATGGCTATGCACTGGAGATCAAACGCAAAGATGTTCACAGACATTCTCGGAAATCGAAAAAGAAAAACAAAGTTGTGTTTGAGCTGGTTATTTATTGGAGAAACAGAACAAAGATGGAAGTCCCGCCCTCCTCCAACTTTCACCTTTGCACTCGGCCATCTTCAATAAATGCAGTGCATCACAAATCTCCCGTTTCCCTATTCAAATCCTTTTACAGCGCTTGCTTATACAGAATTTTTTTGTTTTTTTTTTACTCTTTCACTCCAAACAAGGCATATTTCCACTTAGAACGTAAGGAGTTACTATTTGGGATCGTGTCTAACAGGGGACTGTGGGGAGTTGAGTAGCAAAATGTTCACATTACATTTAAAATTTAGCAGGGTAGTATAAGCAGGAAACAGGGAGGAAATTCTAAAGTTTAGCAGTCCAGGGGAAGAAACTAAGTAGAAAATTTTAGGGCATCTATGGGATGTCAATAGTGAAAAGGTGGGATTTTGCTGCTTTTCAGGTTAGTCACAAGTATGTACGTCGAGGGAGCATAAGTGCTACAGGTTCATCAGAGTACATTCCATTAAAATACTTGTAAAATAGGCAAAGGAATGTAATATTGTGGCGATGGGACAGAGGTTGTAGCTTGGCCGATAGTGTGGGGTTATTAGATTGGAGACTTTTTTTTTTTTTTTTGGACCCTGTCTAAGAGGGAGAGCCTAGTGGTAGATGTACCAGCATAGATGTAGCAATAATATGAAGGGACAGTTTATGTTTTTTTTTTTTTTTTTTTTTTTTTTTTAATTTTCACCTCGAATAAGGCACAGTGTCGCTTTGAAATAGGGGCTATTCTCGAAGACATAAGTTGCATGGATGTTATGAAGGGAGATGGGCGGCAAGATGTCTGTTCACATTACACTTGAACTTCTGCATGTCAGTACAGTTGGGAAAGCAGAATCCTGGAAGAGAGTTCCAAAATCTAGCAGTTCTGGAGAAGAAACTATTGGAGAAGAAGGCTTTCTTACATCTAGGGATCTCTACAGTGTAGGGGCGGGATTTAGCTGCTTGTCAGGTTTGTCAGGGGTATTTATGTTGAGAGGGCACAAGTGCTTGTAGTTTGTTAGAGCATTCACCATTAAAATACTTCTAGAACAGGCAGAGGAATGCAACATCTTGTCGATGCGACAGAGGCTGAAGCTTAGATAACCTATCATGTTGGCAACTCTCTTGAACCCTGTCCAGGAGTGAGAGACTAGTTGCAGATGCACCAGCCCAAATGTGACAACAGTACTCCATACATGGGCAAATAATGGCACAGGATAATTTCAGATGTAAGTAGCTTTCTAGCACGGTAGAGAGAGCCCACCTCCTTTGGAGCAGCCTCACTATTTTATTCAATTCCAATTTAGTTTTTTGAGAAACTGACTTATTGATGTTTTTCTTTTTGGTCGTACAAGGTAGAACGAGAAATTTGTCGCCCTAAAGAAAACAACACTACAGCTTTATTTTAAAACTTATAGAAAAATTAATTCAGGTAACTTGATTATGTAGTAGAGCTGACATATATTCAGTGTTGTCGCCTTCAGCCTCAAAAATGCCAGCGGAAGCTCGGTGAATACTCTGTAGATGACGGTGATCAGGCTGGCTTTGGTGTTGTGGGAGGTCAGGTTGGTGATGTTCTTGACATATGACCAAATGTAGTAGTCCAGCGGGTTCAGGTTAAGGGAGGAGGGGGGCAGTGAGACAAGGGTACAAAGTTCTGAAGCCAAGCTGGTGTCGACTCCTGCTACCACACCCAGCTGATTACACAAGGGGATCACCACGCTCTTCATCACATCGAGATACACTTTAGTGTTTACCTTTAAGCTGATTTCGAAAATATGAAGTGGCATGATATGGCCCCCATCAAGACCATAACCGTGGATGGAAATTTTGTTGAGCTGTGCCCTCAAACATTGAATCGTCCTGATTTGCATTTTGAGAGTGCTGGCAATGGTCCTGTTGTCATAACTTGGATCAATAGAGAGCATGAGTTGTACAGTGGCGCATCTCCGATCTCGCTTGTTGAACATTGTGTTACTTTCAGACATGATAGAAGGCTGCTATTACTCTTAGGATTTGTATATAACTGGCCAACTAGTAGATGGTCTGCAACAAAAGAGGAAACTGATTTTCATCAAACGGAAATGGAATTATGTCGTCTTTTCTATAGTGACAATTTTATTGTTCCACTCGGTATTTAAAAGTTAAATTATTTATCAAAATTACCAAAACGTTAAAATTTACAATTCTGGACTTTTGAGATGAGGTGTTGATTGTTTATATTATTTGTTTTGATTGGATTATTGTTCTCATCTGGAGTGTTATTTGTGCAACGTTTTGGTCGGTGTAGACTGACTTTAGTCAGTGAATATTTATCTTTTTGTATAAATGCAAAAGTGTTTGTTTCATATTTATAACCAGCTGCCTTTATATACACTACTTCTATCCAACTGGCCTTTACACGTGGAGATCTAGAAATAATGACGCACGCACACACACACACACAATTTTATATACTGCATGAGTCAGAAGTAACTGGGCAGTCAAGCATTCTTATTTGTATTATTTGGATTCGTCAGACAGCTGTTCTCATCTCACGTGTTATTCTCACAACGTTTCAGTTGATGTAACCTCCGACCTTCTTCAGGTGTATCTTGTCAAACTTGGGAATCTATCGAACAGAATTTCAAATAGAACTCTTATTTTATCCATGGGGTAACATGTTCTTGTTCGCTCAGCCATGACTAGGTAGAAGTCCTAAGTAATTCGCAATTGCATTTTTAGTACCGCTCACACTAAAGATTGAACCTTCAACCTCCATATGAGTATAACTTACAACTGTATTTTATCAAGTACTTTATGCTGTTCGCCGGGGGAGGGGGTCTTAGGTTGTGCAAATTACACTCAAGATGAGAACAGTGGTCCAAATAATACAAATTATCAATCCTCATCTCAAAAATTGAGAAATATAATGAAATATTTATCATTTCTAAGGTTTGTTCAAGTATTTTAAGTAGAGAATTTGTGAAGTAATAGCAAACTATTTGTTCAACGTTTTAAATAATATACTAGAGCAGCGTCACCAAACGTTTTTTTTACTGCAGGGAAATGAAAGAATGACGAACGCGGGCCTCATAATCATTCTATTTTATTAGGTACGGGCAAAAGAATTTCCAAAAGGAAAAAATATTTGTACACGTGAAAAAAAAAAAAAAAAAACGTTATGAAAAATGTTTTCACGGCGAGCTACTCAATTCAGCTAAATTTTGAAGTTAAATAAATTCATTGTAAAAATCCTTTAAAAGATAAATATTAGTTTTCTGGGTCTATTTCAAAGATAATTAGTAAAATAAAGTCCTAAGATATTGAATTAAATAAAAAAAAAAAAACAACAAAAAAAAACACCTCGTTTGTACAAAACAAATGAATTAGCCCCAAAACCGAGTGATTCTGCCGTTCTGAAAATACAACAAACTAAAATTTTGTAAACACGGAATATACGAAGTCCCAAAATTTTAGGCAGTCGAAAGACTGAAAATGACGTCATGTAATTAAAAGGGAGGAAGGAGTGTGATAGTTTTCTTTTTTCCCCAGACGTGCATCTGTACATTCCTATTCTGCACGTTTGTATAAATTTTTCCATTTTTTAATTAAATTATGTTTCTATGTTCCTGTTTTTAAATTATATATTTTTTTAATTATGTTACGCTGAAAGTTTCACATTCTTGTGAGCAAGGAAATTATTAAAAGCTTGCATATAAAAATTATGTGAAACCTGTAATTTAAAAAAAAAAGGTAGAAATATTTTTACAATTATATTTTTTTTTGTGTAAAAATATTAAATAAACAATGCTTAATTCAATGATAATATCGGTAGTTCGAGAAATTCATTTTCATTTGAGTTATATCGATTTCATTAATACGAACTTTAGGGACATTTTTCGTAATGTTCCTGTAAAAATTATTTTATTTTTATTGTTACCAATTACGATGCTTCATTTATATATAAAAAAAAAAAGCAAAAATAAATTCTTGCGTTTTTTATTTACTACTGAAAACCATAACTTTAGTAAAGGTATTTTTGTTTAAGCAAAATACATTCCCACTAAGAGTTACATAAAAATAATTGGTTCATTATATTCCGCGATCATTATTTGATAAATACTGCAATTTTCATTAAAATTAGTTAATTTCCTGAGTTTTAGTGATTTTTTAAGTAAAGGGAGGGGTCAGAATGTTCATACACTTTGAGTATGGGTATTCATTTTGCACGTGCCTATATTTTATACTGGCAAGCCAGAACGGAAGCTCTGGAAGAAAAAAAAGTAAAAAAAACTAAGTTTAGCATTCCATGTTAATCATGCGCGTGCAATGAACAAAAGCAACCGACATGTTTATTTACTAAAAAGCTATCAAAGAAAGTGACAACACCAAAATGTCACACCAGACATAATGTGCAAATATCTGAATCTTACAAATCAAACAGCAAAAAATGGTTAGTGAGATCTGTGAAACCTTTTTTTTTTTAGTAGCCATAATGAAGAGTGAAGAAATCTGAATTTGAAAATGAAAAAACATCGAATTAGAAACGTAATCAAAATCCTGTTGAAACACAAGAAAAGCAGAGGATTTAGGGGTCACCGAAAATAGGAGAGAACTGGGAGAAATGATTTGATTTAGAGTCATATTGAATCTTTCGTTGATCTCTTAATGATTGAGACAGTCATGATCTTTGTAGATTTCTCCAAAGCATTCGACTCTGTACATAAAGAAAAAATGGCCAGCATATTAAAATCATATGGCATTCCAAATGAAGTCATTAATGCTATCATGATGCTATATGAGCACACTCGAGCAATGGTCAGGTCGCCAGATGGGGACACTGAATTTTTCGACATCCGCACTGGGGTTCTACAAGAAGATACTCTTGCCCTTTTTCTTTTCATTGTCTGTCTTGACTTTGTACTTCGCACCTCTGTTGCTATACACAACATGCTAGGCTTCACCCTAGATGAATCCAGAAACAGACGTCATCAATCAGCACACGTAACTGATGCAGATTACGCAGACGATATTGCTTTGTTCGCGAACAAAACTGCTGATGCGCAAACACTGTTACGTAAGCTAGAAAAGTCTGCAAATGACATTGGTCTCCACATAAATGCGGATAAGACAAAGTTTGTGGCTTTTAATGTGAAGGGAGAGATCAGGGCTTTGGTTGGATCAACACTGAAAGAAGTCGCTGAGTTTACGTATCTTGGCAGCAACATACTTTCCACGGAGAGAGATATCGAAATTCGCATCTCAAAAGCATGGACCGCATTGGATGGCTACATTCAGTATGGACTTCGAGACTGGCTGACAAACTGAAAAGGCAGTTCTTCAGGGCAGTGGTAGAGTCTGTCCTTGTTTACGGTGCTACAACCTGGACACTCACCAAAAGATTGGAAAGAAAACTAGATGGCACATACACCCGTATGCTAAGAACAATGCTTGGCAAAATCATCCCACGAAGCAGCAACTTTATGGCAAGCTACCTGACATACCTAACACCATCAGAGAAAGACGCTTACGATTTGCCGGTCATTGTCTGAGGAGCAAGCATGAATTGGTGAGTGATGTATTGCTATGGACTCCACGACATGGACGTGCAAGCAGAGGACGACCTAAATTCACATACATCCAACAAATAGCACACGACGCCAACTGTGAACCTGAAGATCTTAGGCAACTGATGGAAGACAGGAAACTCTGGAGAGGAAGAGTCACATTGGTCCGGGCAAGGAGCCTGTCATGATGATGATGATGGGAGAAATGAAATGCCTAATTTAAAGAACAAAGCAATCAGGTCTTCGCAAGCAAAAAAAAAAAAAAAATAATTTCCTAATATTCTAAACATAATATTCAAATTAAAATTTTATCACAAAGTTCTGTGTTCCATAAAATTTACCAAGCAAATTCAAGTACCGTTGGCGAGCTGTATGAACTGATGTCGCGGGCTAGATTTGGCCTGTGGGCTGTAGTTTGGTGACCCCTGTACTAGAATATATTATTTTAAATGTTGAACAAATAGTAGCATAGCTTTTGACCCAACGGGCCATGAATATGTCGGTTATTATGTAGATGAGTAACGATGCTTTGAAACACATCGAAAAGATGGGTCAGTAATTTAATTAATATTTAAAGCGGTTAATTAAAACCAATTTTGGATTTCACTTAGTTTTATTTAATCAAATTACCTATTCGCACTTCCTGATCGATGAACGATATCAATTTTATGCACAATTTGAAATCACGTTCAACTTCAAAAAGCTTTCCAATCAATATTCTCGAGTTATTGAAGAACAGTTCATCTTTTTAAATCAATCGTTGAAAAAATATTCTCAAGTGCAATAGTTTCCCACGAAATAAACGATAAAACGTTGCTATTGACTATACATTCGTTTGAGTTTGTAATTCGTTAGAAGTCATTTAAAGCTGTCAGCTATAAGGAACTTTTCCAACCATGTCGTAGCCGAGAGCATCTGGAAGCCACTCGGGGATAAGGGTTATTGCGTATACAGTACGTTAGTGTCTACTTAAGAGGGCGGTTCATCAGGAATTTGTTTATGTTTAACTTGAAGACATCCAGGTTGTAGTCAGGTGGGAAACAGGCAAACGGAACAGAGTTCCACAGGTGTGGACTTCTAAGAAAGAAGCTTTGTTCATGGAATCTACTTTTGAGTTTTGGCACAGATAAAGAGTGGGGAAAATTTTTGACAGTGATTTCAGCTAAACGGGTGGTTTTCGTGAAAGATCGGCGATTGGAGCTCAGACAAACACTTGCCATGGAAGTAACGATAAAACAGACAGGCTCGCAACGTCTCTCCTGTAGGAGAGAGGTTGCAAGGAAGAGAAAAGGGCATCCCCCACTAAGCCACGAAGCCTATTTTGTATTCTGTTAAGGCAGGATAGAGTGTTTTTAGCAGCTCCTGCCCAGATGTGCCAACAGTACTTCATCCTTGGATGTACTTTTATATAAGTAGAGAATTGCGTCAGCAGTGAGATATCTACTGGAGCGGTAAAAGGATCCCACCATTTTTCCAGCGACCTTGGCAACAGACTTGATATACTTGTTCCATTTCAGGGCAGGAGTACAGGTCAAGCCCAGAAACTTACCAAAGTATGCAGTTTCCCCTAGTCGAGAGCTGTCCATTTCAATAGATGCCAGATGGGGATCCGAGCGTTGAGGATTTAAAGATAGGAGCTTGGTTTTAGATGCATTAAAAGTAACCAGCCACCTCTTCCCCCACTGTACCACATGCTCAAGATCAGAGGAGGGAGAATTAGAGAGAACTTTGTCATTTATCGCCTTAGATGTGTTGTCATAGATGGTCGTGTCATCAGCATAGATGTCAATGAATGATTTAAGTATGTGTTTTGGAAGATCATTGATGTAGATCAGGAAAAGAGTTGGGCCCAGGATGGACCCCTAAGGGACTCCAGCATTAATACTGAGGGCCTCTGATTTCTGCCTATCACCCACTATTATGAGCCTATCAGAGAGAAATGATTTAATGATCGAGAAAACATTTCCAGTTATACGGTAGCTGGAAATCTTGTGAAGTAGGTCCTTATGACATACTTTATCGAAGGCTTTTGATATGTCAAGAGCAATTGCCCTGTTCTTAAATACAGGGCATACTGATGAGGTTTTCCAGAGTGTTGGGAAGCACTTCTTTTTAAGGCAACGCTTAAACAGTTTTGTAAGTATGTGGGTAAGTTCTGGTTGAAGCATTTTCAGCACTATAATTGGAATGCCGTCAGGGCCAGTTGCTTTACTGGAATCAAGGTTCTTGATTAGATTAGCGACCTCACGCACAGATATTTGTATGTTGCATAGTGTGTTGTCTGTTATAGGAGGAAATACGGGGAGTTGGTGGCCTTCGTCATGTAGGGTAGAATTAGCTGCAAAGTTCTTGGCAAATAGTTTGGCCTTGTCTGATGCTGACGAGATGACCTCAGGTCCATTGATGATGGTTAAGATAGAACGCACGCTTCTGTTCAGAATCCTGTTTGCTATTTGCCAAAACTGGTGGGAACCAAACCGCTGTTCAGCAACTTTGGATTTAACAAACTAAGCATATAGCTCTCTTGCATTTTTTATTACTCTTTTACAGTGGTTGCTGGCAGTCCTGAAAACAGCTCTAGTCACAGAGCATCTATTACGTTGGTAGTTGTGGAAAAAGTAATTTCTGTGCGCAATGGCAGCAGCACATTCTGGGGAGAACCATGGCTGGCTGTTAGGTTTTTGTTGGAATTTTTTAGATGGTATGAATCGGTCTATGCCTACAATTAGCCATTCGGTCAGATCTGATACTATGGAGGACACATCCTTTTTAAACATGGAATGTAGGAGTAGATCAGATATAAATGTACGGAAGCTATCCCAGTCAGCCGTAGAGTATCAATATACTGTACGGTGGAGAGGTACGTCTGAAGACTTATTGCATTTCGTTTTTATCTTTACTGATACAACCGAGTGGTCGGAAGATCCCAAAGGGGACAGAATGGAACATGAACATAGCTTAGGAGAAGTTGTGAGAAAAAGGTCTAGAAGGCTTGCGTACTGACTGGAAGTATCGGGCATATGGGTAAGTTTGTGAACAATCTGAGTGAGGTCATAGGCAATGGCGAAATCATGACAGAACCTCCCCTCATCATCTGTCTTGTTCGAGTGGGTCAGCCATTCTACATTGTGGACATTGAAGTCACCACAAATGTGGATGTTAGCCAAAGGATGATCAGACAGGATGTGGTAAATTTTCTCAGATATGCTCTTAAAGATAATAACTCTGCTGTTGTGGGGGCGATAGAGGGCAAATATAAATGCAGTGGTATAAGCAAGTGCAACCCGGAAGCACATATAAGGTAAATTAGGGTCTTCACTGGAGATATCCCTACCACATGGGATGCCATCTTTAATGTAGGCACATATTCCATGCCCATGGCGATCTTGGGGGTCAGATTTAGATGTTAAGTTACAGTATCCTTTAATTATGAATTCGTCTAGGGAAGTGGTCGGCCTTATTCTAGTTTTACTTAGAAAGAATATGTCCGGTTTCGTCTCCTGTAATTGGGTTTCAATCTCTGGAAGGTTAGAACGCAGACCCCTGATGTTGGAGAAGGAGACATGGTAGTAGGGATCTACGTTGGAGGATGGGGTTCTAGGTTTATTTGTGATTTTTTTTCTGAAGATATTTCATGTTGAGGATTTGGGATTTGTGGAACAGATCGACAGACTTGGTTAGAGCAGAACAGAGAGGAAAAGGAGGAGAGAAAAAAGATGGGAATTTTTGTTTTGTTTTGTAGTACATAAGGTAAAGTCGTAACAATTACCCACTAGTGTGGCATTGAAAGGCACCACCAGAAACTACTGCATGGTCCAGAATCCATTCACCAGATGGCAATACAGCAGTGCCAGTACTTTGCACCTGCTGATAGGACAGCCTCCTTAGTGGTTAATCCAAGGTTCGGGTCCCTGACTATCAGGCGGATAACGTCAGCCCAGATGAAACGTTTACCTCCAGCACCCTTACTAGTGACATGGCCACAAGGATAGACATAAAAACAGAAGATTTCCGACATTTCAGGCTACTGTTCACGAAGTATTGCCGTCCTGGAAAGCAGCTTGTTCTTCACCCTTTGTCAGAAAAATCACTCATTCGAAATAAGGAGAAGCGAGAGTACCGTGAGCTGCCGATAATGCATCCACAATGTGTTGTCTACTCTCCATTAAAAAAAAAAGGGAGGGGGGGGTTAACTTGGAAAAACTATTTTAAAATAGCGCGATATCAAAAATAAAAATAGACAGAAAAATACCCCCTTCGGGTTTGTACTTGCACAAAGATTTGAAAAAGTTGTCAACAAAAACAAATATATAACAAGTAAATGTTTTCAAAGGCAAAATAAGTTACTTTTCTACCTAACTGGATAATGTTTAGTGTTTTTATTGGGTTTGTATTACTGTACACGTAGATTCGAAAAAGTTGTTAAAAAACAAATGTATAACAAATATTATCAAAGGCAAGATAAGTTAATTTTCTACCAAACTGGATAATCTTTTAGTGTTTTTATTTAATGTAAAATGTTTATTCGGCTCAAAAAACACAGCGTTTACTGTTATATTTGAACATTAAAAATGACGGCAGACTGTGTTAAACATGTTAAGTTTGGGAAAATGATTTAAAACTAAAAAAAACTGTACAAATTACTGTTAAATAATCACCGAATATATGTCAGCCTATGTCACGGTAACATATATTGAATGAGTTTCTAACAGTATTTTGTATAGTTTTTTAGTTTTTACTCATTTTCCCAAACTTAACGTGTTTAACACAGTCTGCCACCATTTGTATTTTTCAAATATGCTGATAAACATTGCATGTTTTCGAACCGATTAAACATTTTACATTAAATAAAAACACTAAAATCTTATTCAGTTAGGTAGCAAAGTAACTTATCTTACCTTTGATAACATTTATTTGTTATATATTTAGTTTTCGACAACTTCTTCGTATCTGTGTTTAGTAAGACAACCCTTTTTATTTAATGTAACATTTAGTCAGTTCAAAAAACAGTGTTTATCGGTATATTAGAAAAATACAAATGGTGGCGGACACTATTGATTACGATAAGTTTGGGAAAGTGAGTTAAAACTAAAAAACTATAAAAAATACTGCCAGAAACCAACCGAATATGTCAGCCTATGTCACGATAACATATGTTTAGTGGGTTTCTAATACTGTTTTATATAGTTTTTAACTTATTTTCCCAAACTTAACATATTCAACAGAGTCCGCGACCATTTGTCTTTTTCAAATACATTGATAAACACTGTTTTTCGAGCTGATTAAACATTTTACATTAAATAAAAACACTAAAAAAAACATCTAATTAGGTAGAAATGTAACTTACCTTCCATTTGCTTTCATTAATTTGTTTTTGGACAACTTTTTTGAATCTTTGTATTGTAACGCCCCCCCTCACCCAAATACTAATTAAAATCTCACGTTTTTTAATACAAAAAACAAAAACAAAAAAAACTTGATTTAGTGTTTCAACATTTTAGCAACGTTCGGCTTAATCCACTGATTGTTTGGCTGAGTCCAAGCCATGCTGGACGGAAACTCCCGAGGATCCGGATCCAATTCTACAAGAGTACCATTTTTTTTACATTTTCGGCTTTTTTTTTCTTAACTTTTTGGAGTGGATTGCTGTACTAAGAATATAAGAAACATGCATTTTCTCTTTTTATTAGAATTTTCCATTGCACCAAATTAAGCCACAACAACGCATGGAAGGGTACAGTTTATATATAGATGGTAGCTTCCTTCAATTTTTACAGATTAGGGATACCCACTGTAAGGGTGCCTGCATGTAGAATTTTGTGGCAAGAGTTGCACAATCTCCAACCACACTTCTCCTGAGTTAGCGTTGTTAAATACTAATGGCAAGTGGAGGGTCAACATGACTCGAAACAATGCAGAGGTAAGTGGAGAGCACATATAGCACCTAGAATTCCCAAATGGTCACCCATCTTGTACTAGTCAGACTAAATGTTGCTTAACCTCGGTGGTCTGACGAGAACCAGTGTATCAATGTGATTATATATAAGAAAACAATAAAAATGGAAAATGAAAAATAGAATGGTTCATATATTTAATAAGGGTATACAGAGTTTGTTGGGGTATAGAGGGGACTCTTTATGCCAAGGTATTTCGAAGCCTCATGCTTCTCATCAGAAGAGTAGAGAAGATGCTATGTTACCTAGCATCTTCTCTACTCTTCTGATGAGAAGCATTAGGCTTCGAAATACCTTGGCATAGAGAGTCCCCTCTATACCCCAACTAAATGTGTATTTTATATTATTATTATTAAATATATGAACCATTCTATTTTTACCAATATATAGTTTTTGTGACTTCATTTTCCATTCTTATTGTTTTCTTATATAAGCTCCAATGAAACTTGTTGAGGTCTATATTATCCCGATAAGTCTCCTCTTATAGAATTGAACTTACTCTCGTCTTCTAACTCACTAAGCTATATATATATATATATATATATAATTTACACACACACACGCACACACACATACATACATACATACACACGCAATAAATGTTACCAAAGACAACATAAGTTACTCTTCCACCTACTTGGATAAGTTTTTGATGTTTTAACTCATTTTAAAGCGTTCATGTAATTTGAAACACAAGTGGTGTTGATTTTAAGTCATTGTGACATTTATTGGATGGATTTCTAACAGTATTTTTGTTTAATTTTCAATTTTTGAGCGATTATCCAGACTCCTCAGATAATCGCCTCATGTCAGCCACTTTTTTCCAACTTAACACTCGGCACTACTTGTATTTCAAATTAAATAAACGCTTTAAAATAAGTTAAAATCGAAAGCATAACGTTCAGGTAGATAAAAGTATAACTTATCTTCCCTTTGATAATATTTGTTGCATATTTGGTTTTTGACCAATTTTGCTTTTGTCAATACTGCAAAATTGTTAAGGTAATGTTGAAATATTCAATCAGTTAAAACCAGAAACGACTTTCTATTCGACAGCTTGAATGCTTCTAAATTCGTTTCAAGCTACAAAGTAATTAACATTTAAGTAACATTCTTTGCCTTTTTATGCTTAGGCCAATAAACTTCAGTCCCAAATGGAACAGCGTCGAATCAGCCTTCAAAAATGCCACAGTGAAGAAATGAATAAAGTCTTGGATAAGGTATTTAGTTTTTGCTTTTCTGTTTAAACTTTTTATTTCTTTCTCTCGATTGTCATGTTTTTGGGTTTTTTTGTTTTTTTTAATGAAAATTGCATGTAGCAAGGCATGAAACCACTTGATGTAAGGAGCTTACAAGAACGAAGGATGACTATTGATTGTTGTCTTGAAAAGACCAATGCTTTAGGTAGGAGGAAAACTGAGCAGAAAGAAAGTTCCATAACTTTTCAGATCTTGGAAAGAAGTTCCTGAAATAAGTTGTATTACACCGCGGTATAAAAACAATGAATTGATGGAGATAATTAAACCAACAAGTCAAACAAGCCGGGACAAAAGGAAACAAGGGATGGATCAGACAATTCTAAAGAACACATGCACTAAAAGAATTAGGTTGTCAAGAAGTTTATTTTTAATTTTCATTTCAAATGATGTATTTTCAAATAAGTTTTCGTCATAATAACTTTACTTTATATATCAGTAAAACGAGCGTTTTTCGTTCTGTCAAATTATTTAAATTACACTCGTTTTAAAACAATTATCTCTTTTCAGAATGTTGAATACAAGATGGCAAGAAAGCAAATTCGCACAGTTTTCTTATTTAAATTCTAGCTGGGCCCAAAAGCTGAAAAAACAGCTCACAGTATCAACGAAGGGCTTGGCTCAGGAACCATTACTGAATGCACAGCACAATGGTGGTTTAAGAAATTTCGTGGCAGTGACGAGAGTCTTGAAGATGATGAGCGTGAAGTCGGCCATTGGATGTTAACAACAATCAATTAAGAGCCTTAGTTGAAGCCAATCCATGCAGAACTGTTCAAAAAATTATTTCTGAATTAGACGTTATGTATACAACGATTTTCACCCACAGAGATTGGAAAAAAAAAAAACTTGATAAATGGGTACCTTACGAACTGAATGACAACCAAGAGAAACAGCGTTACGAAGTATCATCTTCCCTTCTGTTATGCAACAAGAACGACTCGTTGCTCCACTGGGTTTACTTGGGATTAAAGCTGGGTTCTTTATGACAAGTGGCGATGCTCAGCTCAGTGGTTAGATCCCAACGAAGTTCCACAACATTTCCTGAAGCCAGAGTTGCACCAAAAGAATGGCCTCATCCATTACTGTGTTTTTAATGCAGGTGAAACCATTATTAAACCATTATTAAACCATTATTAAACCATTATTAAACCATTATTAAACCATTATGGCGATGAAGTACTGTTAACAAATGGATGAAATGCATCAGAAACTTCAACAACAACACCCAATATTAGTCAACAGAAAGGGCCCAATTCTCCTCCATGACAATGACCAACAGTATGTTGCTAAACCGACCCTCCAGAAATAGAACGAATTGGGCTATGAAAATGTCTCATCTACCATACTCTCAAGACCTCTCACCTACTGACTACCACTTTTTCAAGCATCTTGACAACTTTCTGCGTGAGAAATGGTTAAAAAACCTAAGCGATATCAAAAACGCCTTCATCGCGATCAGAACACAAAATTTTACGTTACTAGCATGAATGCACTTGTTTTGCATTGGCAAAAATGTTGATTTTGATGGTGCTTATATCGATCAATAAATTTTTGTTGTAGCCAAAACACAATCATTTGAATTTAAGTAAAAAAATGCAAGAACTTTCTTGTCAACCTGATATTTATTTAAAAAAACTGAAACTAGCAACATCACGTTTGTTGACAATAAAGAAGAAAGTGTGAGGCCAATTAAATTTCTGCATTTTATCAAGAACTTTCGAATAAAACAAACATTCACTTGTCCAAATATGGCAACAATCAACTCCATGCATGGTCTGATAGTAGATTTGTAAAGATAGAGAAAAGCCTCAAGTGTGAGAAAGTGTTTAGAAATGATACAAAGAACTGATTTTACAAGAAGCAGAAAGAGTAGTAGCTTTAATCTATGAATTCCACAAACGATTTGATGAGAAAGAAAGACCAAGAAGTTTTAGAGTGGATTTTTCATTGAGAACAGAGCAATCCATAAGAATCTCAGGAAGAAAATGGACACGCCTACGATTGAAAGAATAGTTAAGTCTCAACAGGATAAAACGAAACATTGTACAGTTTTGTATTATTTCTGTTCTTCGGACTACTGTTCTCATCTTAAGTGTCACAGTAGTCCAAAGAATCCAAATAATCCGATTAACCAATCTTCACCTACAAAATTCAGAAACACAGTGCACGTGTTTAAAAATCAGTACACAGCAAAAAATATTCAATTGCAATAATGGTCAAATGAAAGAATAGTGCACGAAGATCTGGTTTATTTGTCTGCTGCTTAGATTGGAATGATGGCAGAGAAGCGGTACAGGACCCATTCTATAATCTAGGCTCCATCATTTTCTTTAGGAAAAATTATAGTGATTGTAAAAATGACTTACCCCAGAAAAACCCACATGTCTGCACATTTTGTGAAGTCGACAATGTTGCACCTCTGTTTTGGAAGTACTTCCACCGAATGTGCTCTGACGAATTCGCTACTTGTAGAATTGTAGTAAATTCGGCAGAGCACATTCTGTGGAAGTACTTCTAAAACTGAAACACTCTAAATACTCCTTCACCGTAGAGGTCGCCAGATGCCAGAAAACTTTCTACTCAAAGGGCCTGTTTCCATGGAGCGCTTGCCTTTGGAATTTCCTTCCGCTGTCTGTTCTCTCTACTGTAGGAACATACAAAAATTTAAATGTAATGTGAGCAGTTCGTATTATTTGGATTTTTCAGACGACTGTTCTCATCTTGAGTGTAATTTTCAGGTTTTGATCGATGTAACCTCCGACCTTCTTCAAGTGTCTCTTGTCAAACTCAGAAATCTGCATAGAAATTCGAATGGAATCTTTTATTTACGCCAAAGACATGACATAGCGGATAAAGTACTTGGTAAAATGCGATCATGTGTCGAATTGACGGAGGTGTTCAGGATTGTGTGGACGAAATTGTTCAGAGACTGCTGTGATGTGTGAATTTTTTTTTTGTCCCCCTTTCCTCGCGAAGCAACAATGAAGATACTGATATCAAGAATGTAGAAGAACAGGAACAATGCAGATTGGTTTGCATAGAAGAGAACAATTCAATTCAGCATGTCAAGATGAGAAAAAATTGGCAAGGAATATACAGGATGTGTAAAGAAAATTTGTAAAACAAAACTTCCAAACAAAAAAAAACAAAAAACAAAGTAACCGCAGTTAACCAACTAACCATGTGATAACATACAGTTTTGACATTGTTGACCACAAAATAGGCAAACAGAAGTTCAGGAGAGGATTATAATGGCTGCCCAAGGTCATGGCTGGATGACCAATGCTTTTAAGAAGATGAGTGGTCTCAGCAATGACACGTACAAGTTCTGCCACACAGAAATAGCATGAGTCACCTGCCATTCAGATAAGGTTTTGGTTAGAATCTTAAAAAGATCTCTCGGGTGGAATGTTTGAGATAGTGGGTGAATGTTTGACATTCGGTAGGATCCCCCATCCCCAGCTGGAACAGAATAAGAAGGAAAAAAAGCCAATTGAATCCATTAAAGTTTGAAAATCACACGTACATCTGTAATCAATTTCATAAAAAAGGGGAGGGTATGAAAATCTCCCACATTTGTTGTGAGCAGGATCTAATAGCAGAGAAGGTCTAAATTGAAAGGCTTATGCTCTATCATTTTAATTCTCTTCTTCATTAATTATTAGAATAATTTATCTTTTGATAATTATGAAAAGCTGAGGAATAGTTTTCTGAAAGTTCGTTTTGTTTGTTGGAAGAGACTACGTGGCCACCATAGTCACCAGATTTAAGCTCTTGTGAATTTTTCGTTTGAGGAAAAGATTTTTGACATTGTCTTCAAACTCTTGAAAATCTGAAAGTAAACTTGCTAGTAATAATTGATGCCAGTTTGCACAAGATAAAGATGACTTGCAGAATCCTGGATAACTTCCGGAAACGACTCCATCGATGTATTGCTAACAATGGCCGGCACCAGAAATAAAAAGATACAGAAAGAAAAGAGGTAAAAAAAAAAAAATTAAAAAAATAAATAAATGAAGCGGGAAAGAAAGAGACAAAAAAAAATAAATGGGGAAATGGGGGTGGGGCAAATAAGAAAAACGGAGAGTAGGCGCGAAAAAAATGAGAGCAAAAAAAGAACGCGGAAGGGACAAAAGATAAATGGGGAGCAAGAAAAAAAAGTAAAGCAGGGGTAAAGAAAACTGGGGTCAACAAAAGGAGGCAAGCAAGTGGAGGAGAAACAAATATTCAGTATCGATTATTTAAAACAATCGAGTGCTTAGCCAATAAATAATCAATTGTTTCTGAAATGATTGTTTTCATTTCTTTCCTCATTACACGATTTTTTTCATAACGATTTTTGTCTTTTTATCTAGACTTCGAAGGAACTAAGGAATCTGGAAACGGAAAACTCGGAACGCAATAAAAAGGCAAATGAGGTAAAAAAAATAAAGTTCATATTTTTATCAATTAAATTAGAAAGTTTTTCATATTTGGATTATTCACACTGTTGTCCTCATCTTCAGTGTTATTTTCAAAACGTTTCAGCTGATGTAACTTCGAACTTCGGGTGTGTTTTCGTTGAATTTGCATTGTGGACGAAATGCTTGGTAGAATTCAGTTGTATGTTACTCTCTTCTAGAAGTTGTAGGTTCAATCTTCAGTGTGGGCGACACTCTAAAATACAATTGCTAATTATTTAGGATTTCTTTCCAGTGATAGGTAGACCGATTAAATCTATACTGATTATATACGCACACAAAATATGTCTATACGCACACACATTATGTCTACACGCACACACATGACACACGCACACACACACACACACACACAATTGTCTATATTTTATATTTATATTTTTTATTCTCCTAAGCAAAACGTTCTATAAAATTATAAATGTTGTTATCCGTCTATAGAATTTTGTTTCTATCCATTGCACATTTATACGTATAAATCACAGGTGTCAGTATTCGTATAAGTAACTATAAATATCTATACATAACTTTACTGTCGTTTGTAGCTGGATGCATGGATTGTAATTCGTTAGTATTATCTTACTTCGTTAGTATTTCCCGTGTCAACACGCGCATGTGTACGGTCGCTTTACCAACAAATATAAGCATAATGTCATGTTCCTATATTCTTACGTTCTTATTGCCGTTGTGGGTAGGACAACTTGAGATTGGATAGTAGAATCCAACAACACAAACTTAGCAAAATTAAGAATGATGCCTAACGAGTACGTACGTATTCTATAATACATCCGGGTTCTCCATAATGAACCATTTAATTAAAAACCCGTCATGCAAAACAGGTTTTAGCAATGACTAATTTTCCATCCTAAGTAATGATTACTCGAAATACCATTTGAAGAACTTAGGGATCATTCACAAGATCCTCCCTTTGTAAACAGAGGAAGAGTCTATAAGGTTTAAACGTGATTAGTCTTTAAGATATCCTGCCATTATATATATATATATATATATATATATATATATATATATATATATATTGCATTCTCACCCCAAACCAAGCACAGTGTCACGTGTCACTTTGTTATAAGGGTTACTATCTGAGACATAATTTGCAGGGGTACTATGTAGAGAGTTGAGCAGCAAGATGTCCAGTTATATTACACTTGAACTTCTGCATGTCAGTACAATCAGGGAAGTAGGAACCTGGAAGGTAATTCCAAAGTCCAGCAGTCCTGGGGAAGAAACTATTAGAGTAGAAGGTTTTCTAGCATCGGGGGATATCAACTCTGTAGTGGTGGTATTTTGCTGCTTGTCGGGGGTATTTACGTCGAGGGATACAAGGGCGTGTAGTTAGTCGGAGCACCTACAATTAAAACACATAACAGGAAGAGTGATTCAACATTTCATCGATGGGACAGAAGTTGAAGCCTACCTAACAGTGCAGGACTGCAGGACCTATTAGGTTGGCGACTGTCGAATCTTGTCTAAGAGTGAGAGACTAGTATATATTTCACACGGTTAATAGTAGCCGAATGGATACGGCCTCCGCTAATCGAGCCAGAGATTTCTCGTGTCGCGGGGTTCGAATCGTTCGACTGGTAGTAATCGTGACACCCTGCACTGAAGAATCCCGAAAGGATGAAACACTAGTGTCTGTAGGTATTTAATTATTTTAATTATTATAGTAAAAAATAATTATTAAATATATATATATATATATATATATATATATATATATATATATATATATATATATATATATATATATATATATATCATTACGCTGGTTTTATTTTAAATATACATCCCCCACACACTTTATTTGCCTCTTTAATAAAAAATCCCTCAATACAGATTCTAACGAGTGAGAGCGAAACGGTTCGGCTGACTCGTTTTTTTTTATTTTTTATTTTTTTTTGTTTTGTTTTGTATTACTTTTAGTCAAGTCTTCCTTTCATAATTGTGATAATGAAATTTTGTACTCCCTTCCAAAGAATCAAGAAATAATAATATAGATTCCGCTTCAGACAGATACCAAATCTCCATTAGTAATTCGTATTGAGATGTAGAAACATATAATCAATTTTTATGAGAAATGCAAAATGTTGTTAATTTGAATTTTAGTTTTAAGCATTCGTAACATTTTTGACAACGTATAAAAAAAAAAGATTGGAAAATGTGTGTGCATAACTTTAGCTGATAATGAGTTGACGGGTTTATTTTTATTGCAAAATTTCCCCTGGTCATTTGACGGGCATTTAATTTGATTAAATCCACTTCAAGTTGACAAAAAAAAAAAAAAATAAATAAATAAATAAAAAGTAAAATATAAAAAAAAATAAAAAATATATATAATCGCTGAGCAGATTGAAGATTGTGATTGAGGCAAAACATGTTTAGAAAGACGAACAAATATTTGACACAGGAAATATTGAATTTTCACTTAACGGATTAATTTTCAAAATGTTTGGGTTTTTTCTTTTTAATATTTTTCTTTTATTTTTCAGAAAATTAAATAAATGGTTATTTCTATTGGGTTATTTTAAATAATTTTTCTCATTATATATCGTTTTATTAGAATTTTACATGTAATTTATTCAATTCAAACATTTTATATATAAAAGGCTGTCTGTCTGTCTCCATAAATTTCAAACTATCTCTTCCGAAACTAAAAGTCGCAGAGCGGCGCTAAGGGCCTCAAATGATTGGATTTTTTATAGGCCGTTCTTTATGGGTCTTTAGCTGATTAAAATAGTTTTTAAGGGGTCAAAAAGGAGTCTTTATGGGTCTTTAGCCGATTAAAATAGTTTTTAAGGGGTCAAAAAGGAGTCCAAATTAAAAAAAAACCGTTACACATTTTGTACATTCATGTTAGTTTATTTTTAATCAGTTGATATGCGTGTCACGTTGGTACAGTGGTAACGTCGCCAGCTTTAAATGCTACAGTTTTGCTTTCGGTTTCGATTCTAGCTGATGGCACCCAAATACTTTTTTTTTTAACTTTTGAAATTGCGGCTTTATATACGAAATCTGGACAAATTAAAATATCCTATTTAAGCGTATTATACGACCGGGCAAAGCCATGCGTCCATCCTCCCGCTAGTAATGCATATTGTGTGTGTGTGTGTGTATATATATATATATATATATATATATATATATATATATATAGGGGAGTTAAAGGAAGAGAATAAGATCGATTTTTTTAAGAGGAGACTTATCGGGATAATGCAAAGCTCAAATTGTTTTGGAACTGATATAGAAATCAATAAAGAAAATGACGATATAAAACTATGTATTAAGATATATAGATTTATTTAGTCATTTAATAAGTTATATATCAATTAGGGGTGTAGGGTAAGTAAGAACTCTTTATACCATGGTATTTCAAAGCCTAATGCTTCTCATCAGGAGAAGAGAGAAGATGCTCGGTAGCATAATCGAGATGTGACGTCTAGCGATAGTTACATTAGGAGCAAAATAAAATATTGAGGATGTTTGGGGGGATTAAATTGATTTCTGTGATATAGGAGTATAGCTTTTATTATATAATGCAGGTAGGTGTATAGCATATCTGACACGGTGAGTTTAATATATGCGAACAATATGTGTAAGTAAACTCTCAGGGAGAATATTGGTCAAGTTAATTGAAAGAAGATGCTTATTTAATAGTGTGTATTAATGAGTTATGGAATGGGTTTACATGAAATAGGTTTATGCTGTGTCGGTATATTATAGTACCGTTATAATTTCAGATACTCCTATCAGGAAGAAAAAACTGTATTTTTTTTTTTTAGGAAATTTTCAATGTCCTGTCCCCATTTTCGGGGAATTTCTTCAGGAAATGGTAGAAATGATTGAGGAATAAAACAAAATATACCAGAAAGAGCAAAAACATCGTGTCTTTCTTTTGAAAATTGATTATATATATATATATATATATATATATATATATATATATATATATATATATATATACAGAGCCGGCCTTAGCGCCTCTGCACAACCCACTATAGCGAGGGGACCGCAGGCTCCCTGGAGCAGCAAGACCCTGGGAAGCCCAAGGCTATTTTGAGCTCTGCAGATCTATTGTAATGAAAAAAAAAAAATCGGATTAACTTGAAAATAAATGTTTTTTGGAGTCTGCCATTCGAGCGAATTGTTTTGTTAATCTACTAGCATTTCATCCCGATGTTGCCCGGATGTTTGCATGTGTCTGTTGAGCAAAAAAAAAAAAAAAAAAAAAAAATTTTTTAAAGTGGTAGTAGGAAGGCAGGCTCGAACCCGTACCGCAAAGGAGGAAAAGAACGGGGTAAAACCTAACGTTTATGCTGTTACGACCACCACCAAACTGGAAGTGACATTTTTAAAAATTAAGGATAGACAATATAAAGGAGAGGATAACTTTAAAAAATATCGGCGAAAAAAGTGACCCCTTTCTGTAGAAAAGTACCCAGTTTAAGGTGAAGATATTAATGTTTTTAGCCAATTTTTCTATATTTGTCGTATGAAAAGGTCGAACTTCTAAACGATACTGATGTTGAGAAAATCCGTCGCCTTTGTCGAAAGTGTTGGGCAGACATGCAAACACACATACATACATTTATATATTGGTAACTAAAAATTTTCGACCCTAACTGATGAAAAAGCTTGCCCCATCTCTGAATACCCTTTATGTACAATTTCAAATAATTAGACCAGAAATTATCTGAGTAATTTGGAAAAGACCGCAGAGGTCAATTTTTTTAAAATTTGGACCCCTATTATGACCCCTTAACATTTATTGTTTTGGGCTCAAATCAAGTTATTAAGTTAGATCCATGTCCAAGGAACCTATATCTAAAATTTCAAGTACGTAGACCCAAAATTGTGGGAGGAGTTTGGTAGAGTTCTCAAAGGTCAAATCGTTGAACTTTGACCCCTTAATCGCCAAATTTCTGGCCAAAAACCGATCACATCGATTTTCCCAAATCTCAGTAATCTGTATATTAAATTTCGAGTCTGTAGACTAAAAATTGACAGAGTTATTGTGTAGGGAAATGTACACAGACACACAGATACACACACACTTTCACTTTTATATATATACTAGCATTTCAGCCCGGCGTTGTCCGGGTGTTTGGAGGTGTATGCTGAGCAAAAAAAAGAGTAATTTTTTTTTTTAATTTGACCCGTATTATGACCCCATAAAATTTATAATTTCGGGCTCAAATCACTTTATTAAGTTAGATCCAGGTTCAAGGAACCTATATCTAAAATTTCAAGTGTCTAGACCCAAAATTGTCGGAGGAGTTTGGTAGAGTTCTTAAAGGTCAAATCGTTGAAATTTAACCCCTTAACAGCCAAATTTCTGGCTGACATATATATATATATATATATATATATATATATATATATATAATATATATATATGTATTATATATACATATATATGTATAATATATATATATATATATATGTATAATATATATATATGTATTATATATATATGTATTATATATATATATATGTATTATATATATATATATGTATAATATATATATATATGTATAATATATATATATGTATAATATATATATATAATATATATATATATGATATATATAATATATATATATGTATAATATATATATATATGTATAATATATATATATATATAATATATATATATATAATATATATATATGTATAATATATATATATATAATATATATATATGTATAATATATATATATGTATAATATATATATATGTATAATATATATATATGTATAATATATATATATATATGTATAATATATATATATGTATAATATATATATATAATATATATATATATGTATAATATATATATATATGTATAATATATATATATGTATAATATATATATATGTATAATACATATATATGTATAATATATATATATGTATAATATATATATATGTATAATATATATATATATGTATAATATATATATATGTATAATATATATATATATGTATAATATATATATATATATGTATAATATATATATATATATGTATAATATATATATATGTATAATATATATATATATGTATAATATATATATATATATATTATTATAATAAATATATATATATTAGTATAATAAATATATATATATTAGTATAATAAATATATATATATTAGTATAATAAATATATATATATATAAATATAATAAATATATATATATATATTAGTATAATAAATATATATATATATTAGTATAATAAATATATATATATATATATTAGTATAATAAATATATATATAGTAGTATAATAAATATATATATATATTAGTATAATAAATATATATATATATATTAGTATAATAAATATATATATATATATTAGTATAATAAATATATATATATATTAGTATAATAAATATATATATATATTAGTATAATAAATATATATATATATTAGTATAATATATATATATATTAGTATAATATATATATATATATATTAGTATAATATATATATATTAGTATAATATATATATATTAGTATAATATATATATATATTAGTATAATATATATATATATTAGTATAATATATATATATTAGTATGATAAATATATATATATATATATTAGTATGATAAATATATATTAGTATGATAAACATATATATATATATTAGTATGATAAATACATATATATATATATTAGTATGATAAATATATATATATATATTAGTATGATAAATATATATATATTAGTATGATAAATATATATATATATATTAGTATGATAAATATATATATATATATTAGTATGATAAATATATATATATATATTAGTATGATAAATATATATATATATATTAGTATGATATATATATATATATTAGTATGATATATATATATATATTAGTATGATATATATATATATATATATTAGTATGATATATATATATATATATATATTAGTATGATATATATATATATATATTAGTATGATATATATATATATATATATTAGTATGATATATATATATATATATATATATTAGTATGATATATATATATATATATATATATTAGTATGATAAATATATATATATATTAGTATGATAAATATATATATATATTAGTATGATAAATATATATATATTATTATGATAAATATATATATATATATTATTATGATAAATATATATATATATTAGTATGATATATATATATATTAGTATGATATATATATATATATATATATATATTAGTATGATATATATATATTAGTATGATAGATAAATATATATATATATATATATTAGTATGATAAATATATATATATTAGTATGATAAATATATATATTAGTATGATAAATATATATATTAGTATGATAAATATATATATATATATTAGTACGATAAATATATATATATATATTAGTACGATAAACATATATATATATATATTAGTACGATAAATATATATATATATTAGTATGATAAATATATATATATATTAGTATGATAAATATATATATATTAGTATGATAAATATATATATATTAGTATGATAAATATATATATATATATATATATATTAGTATGATAAATATATATATATATATATATATATATATTAGTATGATAAATATATATATATATATATTAGTATGATAAATATATATATATATATATATATATATATTAGTATGATAAATATATATATATATATATATATATATATATATATATATATATAAATGTGACCCATGTCCAGGTAACCTACATCTAAAGTTTCAAGTGTTTAGACCCAAAATTGGCGGAGGAGTTTGGTAGAGTCTGCAAAGGTCAACTCTTTCAACTTTTACCTCGTGCCAGCCAAATTTTCACTCAAAAACTGATTAAAATGCTTGCTGCACGTCTGAATACCCTTTATCTTAAATTTCCAATGTTTAGACCCGAAATTGGCTGAATAGTTTGCTAGAGACCGCAAAGGTCCAATGTTTTGAACTTTGACCTCTTGGTAGCCAAATTTTCGGCCACAAACCGATTAAAACTCTTGCCTGATGTCTGAATACGCTTTATGTAAAATTTCAAATGTTAAACCAAAAATTGGCTGAGTAATTTTGTAGAGACAGCAGAGGTCAATTTTTTTTTAACTTGACCCCAATTTTGACTACTTAACATTTTTTGGGGGCTGAAATCAAATTAAAAAGTTTAATCCACGTCCAAGTAATCTACATCTAAAATTTCAAGTGTTTGGACCCAAAATTAACGGAGGAGTTTGGTAGAGTTTTCAAATGTTAAATCGTTGAATTTGGGCACCTTGACAGCCAAATTTCCGGCCGAAAACTGATTAAAAAGATTTTCCCAAATCTCAATATAGATACAATAATAACTAAATACGGTGAAACAATCCGTCTGTGACTGATTATATATATACTAGCAAATTCCCAACCTTAACCTTTGACCTTGAAAAATAGTGTGCACCATCCCTAGGTCGGAGACCATCATCATGTCAGATTTGGTCATGATCGGTTCAGTGGTGTATGCTGCAGGAGAGTATATATACATAGATTATGACCTTAACCTTGAAAAATAATGTGCACCATCCCTAGGTGGATGGACCATCATCATGCCAGGTTTGGTCATGAGCGATCCAGTGGTGCAGATTGTAGGAGGGTTGTACACACAGACACACACACATGAACGCTACTACTTATATATATAGAGTCCATCTATGAATTCTGACGAAGCTTGTTGGATATTTCCTCTTCTTTTGGGGGATTTTCCCCTAGCTGAAACAATATCTGGACTCACAGTAATAAATTTCCTATATACTCCTCTGGCTACACATTAAGCACTCTAGTCCGGTTTTTTTTCACAACTGGTAAATATATATATATATATATATATATATATATATAGTAATTTATAAAATATATATGGCGATTAAGCTACACTGAATATTCTGCGTTTCATCCACTATAGGATTCGTCAGGCTTATATATATATACACTAGCAGAAGTACCCGTCGTTGACTGGGTTCAAAAACAGCCTACAGAAAATGGACTGTGATTGATGAAAGTATGATAGGTTATGAAAAGGAGGGGGTTATAAAGAGACAGGTTTTGATACTCAATAATTTTACACTAAGCAAAATATGATGAAAGTAAAGATAATTTTCGCGAAAATATATTTTTTATATCAACTTTGGTTCCATTCGTAGCCAAGAGTGATCAACAAAATGATGTTTCCTTAAAAGAGAAAATGTTATATATATAATAATATAAATATACAAGAAATAAATGTTACCATAGTCAATAAAAGATACTTTTATGGTAGAAAAGTTCATTGGTTTGTATTTTTAAGTAGTTTAATTCACAAACCGGTTTTAAAAAAATATATAAAAATTAAAAAAACAGCGACTTTGAAATGGAGAGCCCCGTTTTCAATTTGAAGGAGGGGCACTTGAGCATTCTGTGTTAACAATTTAAGAGAGTTCCGTCAACGTAAGGAATATTTAAAAACATATTTTAATGGTTTCCGTTATGTTGTGCTTGAGGAATATTCGATTATGGCATGTGTAGTTTATATAAAAATTCATTTAAGTAGTTATCGCCTCAAATTTCGTTTTAATTTCGGTTCGCTGAAATTATTTCAAGTAAACAGCATTAAAAACTATTTCAAAACAAAAAAAACATGAACTGAACTTTTATTTACTATGGTAACATTTATTTCTTGTATATTTATTTTTTTGGGTAGTCGTTTGTTGGCTTTTCTGTTAAACACTCTTACTAAATAATATTAACAAAATATCGAAAAACAAAGAAACAAAAATAGTTTTGAAAAATAATGAAGCTTTATTTACTTTAGTAAAATAATCCGAAACAGCAAAATGGGATATTAAAAAAGTAAACACGTAATTACTTTAATTTTTTTAAGCAAAAAATCGATATAAATATGAATGAGACGAAAATGGCCCCCTTTTCAAGCAGAACAGCTTCGTTTCAGTTTTACAGTATTGAACAGTGTAGTATTGCGCCGTCGGATTCAGGGTTGTACTATTGTAATGTAAAGAACACGCAGAAGGGGTTGTAATCAACTGAATTCCTTCTAGTACACACTGACAAACAAAAAGCTTAAGCAGATATATGAATAAAAATAAAAAAGTTATTAAATGTTTTTAAAAAGACACGTAATCACGTGAGCAGAATTGTTCCCTTCTTTTGACACGATAACAAGTAACGTTCTTATTTTTTATTATTTATCTATTTTTGAAAGAGTGCCACGTGCAAGTGGAGAAGGAAGAAACAGTTATGCAAAAGTTGTGTCGAGAATTGTCTAAAGTTTCGACTTTTTTTTTGGCTTTCACTTTAATAAGAACGTGAATTTATGAGGTAAATTTATTCGACACAATATGATTCAACTCAAAAAAATAAATAAAAGCTAACGTGAATTATGATTAAAGTTAAGGTGTTATTGTGGACCGTCACCCCTTTTAAAAAACCTCGTTAAACTTTGTGACATATCTACATTCTATGGAGGTCAGGCGCGAACGAACACCCAATAATTTTATTATACCATATTTCTTCAAACCGAAACATAATTATCAAAGTATACTTACGCAAATAGATATGAAAAGTTTTTGTTTAAGTCTGTGCCATATTTCCATGGAGTACAGGCGCGAACGCAGACCCCATAATTTTATTATACCATCCCTATTTAAGTTGAAACATACTTATCAAAGTATTATTATGTACATCTATATCGAAAACACTTGGAAATGCTTTTTTTGTTTCATTTTTTATTTCCATACTTTGTGGGCCAGGCGTCAACGCAGACCCCACAATTTTTATGAACCACCGTTCTTTCAGATTAAAATACCCATTCCTGATCCTCGATACATCTTTTATCATTATATGTAATCATTTTTTTTAAATAGTAAACCATATAGGAGCCTATTCGTGACCAGACACACACACACGTTCAGCTTTATATTATAGAATATATATATATATATATATATATATATATATATATATATATATATATATGGTGTTCAAAAAGTCACTGAAGAATTTTGAACTTAAATAGATTCTTTATTTTTGATTATCTTTCTGTGATTCTAACACAATCTGACTAAGACATTAGGAAATTTAAAAACAAAATTCAACATATCTTTATTCATGAAAAATAAATGTTGCCCATTTTCAGCTTCACATATTTATGCTTTTTCGAAAACATTCATGGCAGATTATAGAATCTCTGGATTAGGATTTAACTTCCTTATTTTGTTCTTGATGCTTTCTTTCAATTCTTGCAGGGTTTGGTGTTTATTTACAACCTCTTTCTATAAAATATGCCCACAAAAAGTCGAGGCTTGTCAAATTTGAAGAATATGGTGGCCATTTAACATTGCCATAGTGAGAGATAATGTCGCCAAAGCATTGCCTGAGAAGCTCCATGATGTCTTTCACCGTATGTGCCAGTACCCCATCTTGCTGGAACTTAATCCAGGCCTATTTTGAATTTGTGGGCGCAGGAAGTCTGTAATCATAGTCTGGTATCTCTCCAGTAAACGTGACAGCATTTTCCTCTTGATCTTCAAAAAAAATAAAAATAAGGTCCAATATTCTTCTCCGTTACTGCACCATACGGCGCACTTTATGGGACGCAACTGCCTTTGATGAATAGCCCTTGGATTTTCAGAGCCCCAAAATCTAATTTTGTTGGTTAACGAATTCATTCAAATGAAAATGGGCTTCATTTAACATCAACTTTTGCAGAAAATTAGGGTAATTTCGGACAAATTCTTGCATTTGAACTGCATATTGAACCCTTATTTGAAAATCTTCAGGCTTCAAGTGTTGAACAAGCTGCACTTTATAAGGAAATACTTTTAAACTGTACAGTGCAGTGAGCTTCGACATATCCCAAGTTGTGTGGAACATCGTTGAATCGCTGTTTCAGGATGTTGCTGTTGCTGTTTCTCTCTCTCTCTCTCTCTCTCTCTATTTTCATTTGTGATAACGTTTCGCGGTCTGCCAGCTCGCGGAAGATCAAGTACGGTTCCTAGCTCTTCAATTCGACGCATAATGTTTCAAATTGTGTTGTGACTTAGTCTATCTCTTACGTGAAAATGTCAATAAGTTCTTCGTGTCAAAACAATTGATCCCTAATTTTGGTAAAACAATTTCACAACGTGCGTACATTGTTCAATGCTATATTTATCCATAATTAATTGTCAAATTATTATCTGTAAAATATCTAAAATAGAGAAAAAAAAATCATTAAATGATAAAATGACAAAGATTTTCAACCATTCAATTACTTTTTGAACATTGTGTATGTGTTATCCAGCATACTGTTTTGTAGTATCACAATTGCACATCATAGCTAGACAAACAAGTATTTCAAGTATTTTGCTTTGCCTTGATTATCGGCTTCATCTGAGTCAAAGAAGCAAGAAACCTTTGATGTGAGTAGAAAAACGTTCGCTTTGAGGTTGCTTTTTTCTTCTTTTCACTTGACTCTTTCATTATCAGCCAGGCTTATCATTAAGAAAGGAACGTTAGATCGTATCGTTTTGGAGGGAGAGTATGAAATTTAGGTTGACCACACTCATCAATTGAATGAGTTACTAAAGCCCTACCCCCAGGTAAGATTATTCAAAGTTTGGTATAGTTTGCTCTTTAACCCCCCCCCCTCTCTTGCTTATGGCTACTATCATTTTCTCTCGGCCGGCACCTTCTGCAATTGTCAGATGCAGTAGACAATTTAGAGGTTCTGTAAAAGTGATCTCCATTCACCAATGGCTTTATGTTTTTTTTTATTTTTAAGTAAATGAATGTATATACTTCTAATAAATGAAGAAAAGTTAGTCGGATTTTCGGCTTTACACCTAAATAGCATTACATTTAACAAATATATATTTAAAGTTGCCTAGTGAAATAATGGAATTTTCAATCCGAGTTTTATATAAATAAACTAGCTATTCCAATCGATTTAATTGATTACATAATATAGCCATCTGGAAATTGTGTTAATAATTAATAGTTTACCTTCATTGTACAATCTACTAATTTTTGTGCAAGTATATCGCGTCAATACTGAAATGGCTTCTATATTTGATACTTATGGAGTATAAAAACCGGTGACTTATGGAATACGCTAGAAGGTGCCAAACCGCTGAGCTCTTTAACCTTAATACAAAAAAAAAAATCAAAGAAAACATTTGTTTGCTATCGTTGGGTTATTAGAAACATTTTAAATTTTTTTATCTTGATTCGAACAGTTTTTTTGTTCTTAGTTGTTTGTTATTCAAAAAATGTTTATTTATGAAACATACCTTAAATGTTTTTTCTTGATTTGAATTTTCTAAAAACTTCGTAAAAATTGTCTAATAATTATTCAAGAATGTTGCTTTCATTTTTAAATTAATTTTTCATTTAATTAGCTTTGTAATGACAGAAAAAAGTTTTTTGTTCATTCTGTGCGAAAAAAAAAACAAAAGCAAAAAAACTTTCGTTTAGCATTTTTCATAAACCGCCTGGACGATTACGATGATAGTATGGTCCTTATACTGCATTAGTACCCTATATTTCACAAGGAAAATTTATTCCATTCATATTCAAATTTATTTATTTTTGTTTGACTAATAAAGATCAATATATATATATATATATATATATATATATATATATATATATACACACACACACACACACACAAAGAGAAAATATATCGATAATAGAAAAATATATACTGGTATATATAGATGTATTAATCCATTTAAAACAAGGGAATACAATACAGTGTGTAGGGGTTATTAAAGCTCTTATAATATATAAATAAAGGTGTCCAAAAAGATGGGGAATAAAAAAAAACACATGCATACATGCACACAAATGCACATGGAAGCACACCAAAAAATACACACACGAGGAAAAACGTGCGCACACACATACACAAAAACACGTGTACACTCACAAAAACACACGGACGCACACAAACTCACGCAGACATGGATAAAAACACACGTACACAAAATAAACGCAAACACACAGAAACACATGGACTCACGCATACACACAAATAAAGTCACCAACACACACTTCGAAAATAATAAAGAGTATACAATTTAAAGGCTTTAAAATCACTCATAAGGAAATTTGGAAGTTCATAAAATGTCAATTTACGGTTATTATTAAATGTTAGAGCCAAGCATTGTAGTTAACTGTGTAAAGAAAAAACAAAGAAAATAGTATTGCTGAGTGTCTGGTAATGAGAATCGAAGTAGGAAAAGAAACAATGCTAATCGTAAATGTTATTTTTTTTTCAGAGATTGTATTTTTAGGGCGCGGAAAGAATTCAAAGTAAAATAAATAAATAAATAAATAAATAAATAAAACTGAAACGTGAACGACACGTAACAATACAAACTAAAATAAGAAACACAAAACATCGTTGACTGTTTGGTACAGAGAATTGAAGAAAAACAAAACAATGCTAATCGTAAATGTTAATTATGTTTCTATCAAAGATTTTTTTTTAAGGAGATTAGTTTTGTGGTGACAATGTTTTGTAAGGGTATTAATACATAAATTTCGATTATGAGCAGTTAAGATTTTTTTAGTTGGTTTAATATTTATAAAACGATTGTTTTGGGTAGAAAGAGATGCCATGTTTGTGAAGGTCTGATGTGTTCGTTTTTTGAATAAGTTGTTTATTCCCGAATAATGGATCTGTCAGTTCTCAGCCAATGAGAAAAGCCAGAAATTTCAAAGGGAGAAATTACAAAATAATAATCGGTAACTCAAAAGATAATGGCATGTATACGAGTGTATGAAGCAGTTACGAAAGGTGTCAGGGAAAAATAGTTTAAGGTGTGTATATAGTCCCAGTGATGAGTTCTGTGGTAAGAGGACTGTAGATTTAGAGGGAAAAATAGGGACTACTTTGTCAAAAGATGTTGCGATTGTGATGATGTTGCTCCTAGGATGTAATATAGGATTTTATTATAACGACTAAATGTGTCTTAAATGGCATTCTAAAGTTACATAAGATAGTAAGCATAAATTTGTATGTCACATATGTTGTTACAAACCTACGGTATTTTGGTCCAGAGGGGAATTTCTGCAATAGTTTTATTATATAGTAGATAAGAAATTTGCATTAATTAAACAAGATAATATTTATGCCTATTTTATGACCGGGCAACGCCGGGCAGCCTGGTAGTATGTATATATGTATATATTAGTAAGTTATGAAAATATATTTCTGACAATTAAACTACATAGAGGCTTACGTGTTTCATCCACTTATGGGATCGCCAGGTTAAAACGCATGGAATTCGTGTTGCCGAGTGGTTTTATTTATAAACATGGCTTTTAGTCAAGACATGGAATTCTGATAACAAAACAAATGCATTTTGTGTTGATTTGCATATAAATCTGTCCTTCACACAACTTTGGAATGCATCTTGGGATGTTGTCAGGATTTAGAACATTTCAATATACAAATTCACAATTCAAATCATTGGTTCCTCATAAGAAATTCACAGCAAGAACTCGTCTTATTACCACAACTGCAAAGAAGTTGCCCTTCTTCCCTCGTGCGCATAACATGAAATGAATTTCAATGAATAAAGCTTCTTCCCAAGAAGTTCCTTATCTGTGTTGAAGTAGAAGTCTTACTTCACAACTGTAAACAGAACGATTTTAATACAGTATGAGAAGCTGACCATTAAGAAGAATACACACATTTGTTTTAATGGTACCACTTCCATCTTCATAGTTTTAGTTAAAAAAAAAAAAAGAAAAAAAAAGGAGGCTTCATTTTTAAAACACCCCTCGTATAATAAAACGCTCTGGACGCCCATGCACGGCTATCGTTCATTGCTGATAAAAGTGCATTGAGAATGGTGGTGACTATGTAGAAAAATAAATTCTGGAGCACAAGAGGTCGCTCGTTTTAATGCTACTACTCCCGTCTTCATAGCGCTAACTTTTTCAGTTAGAAAAAATATGAAGTTTTTCTTTGGGAACGACCCTCATATATGTATGCGTGTGTGTGTGTGTGTGTGTGTGTGTGTGTGCATGTGAGTAGTAGTAGTAGTAGTAGTAGTAGCAATCTATAGTTCCAAGTAATAAGATTGTACATCTAGAAACAAGACTAGGTTTAAGGCTCCCAAAATTCATACTAGAACTTTGTCGTAGCAAATAAAATACTAGGTAATTGCAAAAAGACTTTTACTTTTCTGGTTGACAGAACGAGTGTATACTACCCCCCTCCCACCCTGGATTAAATAAAAGATACCGTTCTAAATTCTGATTTAAAGTTTGTCAGAAAGATTCCCGAGTTTGACAAAATACACTTGAAGCTCAGAGATTATAACTTCTGAAAGCTGTGCTAATAACACTCAAGATGAGAACAGTAGTTTGAATAATCGTCCCTGCAGAGTGCGACATGGTCCTCCAATGTCAACACATACTTATACATTTTTATAATTAATCAAATTTTTGTTAATTCCATTCATCATTATCGATCCTCTCATAATATTATTCTTCATTCGACTAACAATCTATTCATCTTATGAATTCTTATCCTTGAGTGGCTTTTAGCCATCATAAATGCTGGCACAATATAAACAAAGCAATTGCTGTGATTTTCTCTACAAAGCTTTTATTTTATACGCATTTACCGTTTCATTTAATGTACAATTAATGTTGGACCTTTATTATTCCTGATATTCGTAAATGACCTTCCTAATAAAATAGTCTCCGAGATGGGTATATTTGTTGATGGCACCACACTCTATAACAAACATGGGGGGGGGGACAAAATACTGCTAAGACTAAGCTTCTTCCCTTTAATAATTACAAAAAACTTTCTCAACCACTAAAGATGCATTACCTGAAAGTACTTCATTCAAACTTCTCGGCTTAACGTTCACAGGGAACATGAGTTTGAAGAGATACATTGAAGGCATTGTCAAGACTGCTGCAAAGATGGGCTCTCTCTACCATGCTAGAAAGTTACTTATGCCTGAGAGTATAGTGTACTTCTACAAGGCCACCATTCGCCCATGTATGGAGTATTGTTGGCACATTTGGGCTGCTGCATCTGCTACTAGTCTCCCTTTTAGACAGGGTCCAAAAGAGTCGACAACCTCGCACTATCAGGTTTCAGCCACTGTCCCATCGATGAAATGTTGCATCACTGCCTGTTCTAGAAGTATTTTAATGGTGGATGCTCCGACGAACTACAAGCCCTTGTACCTCATTGATGTAAATACTCCCGACAAATCCGACAAGCAGCAAAATCCCACCCCTTCACAGTAGAAATCCCTAGATGTCAGAAATCCTTTTACTTTAATAGTTTCTTCCCTAAGAGTGCTTGACTTTGGAATTCCCTTCCAGGTTCCTGCTTCCCGAACTGTACTGACATGCAGAAGTTCAAATGTAATGTAAACAGACATCTTTTTTTCCTACTCAACTCCCTACATAATATCCCTGAAAATTATGTTCCAGATAGTAGCCGCCTACACCAAAGTGTTACTGTGCCTGGTTTGAGGGTGAAAATGCACAAAAAAAAAAACAAAAAAAAAAAATGGATATTTAATTCGTTTCCATGCGGATATATTTAATAATATATTTAATAATATATTATTAATAATATATTACCTAAATAGCAATGATATACAGCGTAATCATGTTGACACACTGGTTACTGTTGGACAGCTGAAGTTAAGCTAGGTTGATTATGGCCAGCACTAAAATGGGTGACCATTGTATAATACCAGGTGTTGCATGTGTTCTGAAGCTTGGAGAGTGATGGTATGACCAGGCCATTTTTGCTTAAGACATGCTACATGGAATAATGCAGCACTTCCACGATGGGTTAAGGAACTCATTAATCACCGATCCACATAAATTTCATTGTCTGAAGAAAAATAATTTACGGCTCTGAATTCCTGACATAAAAAACTGATTATTCATATTATTTAAATTCTTGGAACAAGATACACCTGAAGAAGGTCGGAAGTTGCATTGTCCGAAACGTTGTGCAAATAACATTCAAGATAAGAACAGTAGTCTGAAGAATCCAAATAATGCGAATTGTCAATCATTATCTCAAAAGATACACCTGAAGAAGGTCGGAGGTTACATCGATCAAAACGTTGTGAAAATAACACTAAAGATGAGAACGGTAGTCTAAAGAATCCAAATAATACAAATAAAAATATTTTGACTACCCTGTTACTTCTGACTCATGCAGTATATAAAATTATGTGTGCGTGCGTCAGTATTTTTGGATTTCTACGTGTAAAGCTGAGAAGTAGTGTCTATGAAAGTAGGCGGCCTCGTTGGCCCCCACCTATGTTTGCAGAGTTAAAGATCATGGGTTCCTGCAGTGAACCGACTAAGGCATTATAGACTGCAAACCAATCGGTTTCCTTTAAGATGCTAAAAAGCAAAGGTAAAAGGATGCTTGCCTTTGATGCGAATAGTGTTTGAGGGGTTCTTGCAAAGCTTCATGGCGGGGTGGTGCGTAAGGCAGACAAACCTTGTGATCTCATCTGAGACCATTGAAGAGGCAGGGCCGACATAGATTATCGTTGGTTGTTTTGGTTTAACAACATATCTTTGGTTATTTAATGCCAAATTCAGTAATTTTGGAAAAGTTTTTATGCCTAAAGTTATTTATATCTTCAAATATTTATTCATCGTGTTTGGTTTGGTTGTTTTGTAGGAATTTTTTTTATTTTCACTTTGCAAAACATGATTGAGTTTTGCAAAAGGAAAGGAAAAAAAAATCAACATTAATGTTTGGTGCATTTCTGTCCTGGAAGCCAATATCTTCAGACAGTCTGATTTAATAGCATCAGATGCCCTCGCAGATATGACCAAAGTGGACCAACGGTAACTAAGGGACCTTTTCACAGGCATCAAAGTTTTAGGTAGACATGCAAACATACATACATTTATACATTGGTAGCTCAAATTTTCGACCCCAAACTGATTAAAAAGATTGCCCTTAATACACTTTATGTAAAATTTCAAATGTTTAGATAAGAAATTGTCTGTGTAATTTGGTAGAGACTGCAGAGGTCAAATGTTTTTAAACTTTGACCCCTATTATGACCCCTTAACATTTGTTTTGGGATCAAATCAAGTTATTAAGATAGATCCAAAGAACCTATATCAAAAATTTCAAGTGTTTAGACCCCAAATTGGTGGAGGAGTTTGATAGAGTTGTCAAAGGTCAAATCATTGAACTTTGACTCCTTAACAGCCAAATTTCTGGCCGAAAACGGATTACAAAGATTTTCCCAAATCTCAGTACCCTGTATATCAAATTTCGAGTCTGTAGACTGAAAATTGACAGAGTTATTGTGTAGGGAAATGTACACAAACAGACACTTTCATATATATATATATATATATATATATATATATCGCTCCATCCAACCAGAGTTCTGTTCAACTAACTTCAGTCATGACACTTTCAGTATCAACAGCAAGGAGTCCAGAGAAACTGTCATTGCAGGACTGGTAATCAGCAAGTCAAATACAATATTATAATTAACAAAAGTGTATTAACAAAAGTATGTTAAAAAAAAGTCGTGATTTTGGGAGCATGTATTGTGAACACACACAGACGCCGTTCATATATTCTTTTTTTTTTTTTTACTGTGAAATTTTTAAAATCTCAATTTCTTTCTGTTTCAGACAATTTCTGATCTACAAAGTACCATTTCCCATTTGAGGGAGGATAAGAAAAAGTATGGATATTTTTTTCTCTGATTATTTTTTTTTTTTTTTTTGGAATTCTTCGATGGACATATATGAAAACGAATCTGCCTTCTAACTGATTTATGGCGAATTATTTCTTCATCTCTTTTGTTGTTGATTGTTTTTCTTGTTTTTATTGATAAGAAGATCATAAATCACAAGTCAAATACACTTAACTTATTATTGGATGCAGATCACAATAATATAGATAGAGAGGAAGGTGGAAGACAGCAAGAAAATATAGAAAAGTGTGTGCATATAAATGTTATTTTGTTTGTTTTTTTTGCGATACGTTTTGAATGAATTCAATTATTTATACGAAAATGCATTTTTACCTAAATGCAAGTTGGGAATAATTTTCCCTTTGACCTATTTGGTACCCCCATATATAGTTTTTTTTTTTTGTTTTGTTTTTTTTTTCAAATATAATTATCCACTGAATGGGAAAATTTATTAAATTATCAAGTGTCCACGCAAGGAATATATAAAATTAATAGATTTTCAAAGATAAGCGCTTCTCATCATAAAGAAAAATACAATAAAATAAATTAAAAGAATCTAATATTTTCTTCCATTTATCTATTTATCTATCTTTTATTTACCTATCTTCTATCTATCTATCTTCTATTTATCTTATTATCTATCTTCTATTTATCTTATTATCTATCTTCTATTTTAATAAAATAGAGACGATTATTCCCATCCATCCATATAAAGACATTATGTTTTTCTATCTATCTCTTTTCTTCTTCTCTTCTATTTATCCTTTTCTATATTAATAAAATAGAGACGATTATTTCCCTTTACAAAAGACATAGAAAACAAAGACACACATTAATCCAAAATAGTGACACTACCTACCAGTAGCTGATGCAGGTTTTCTGCATATTATCAGTTTAATTAAAATTCTAAAATTCCTACATTTTATCCGAGACAAATCAGTCTCTCAAACAAGTTATATTTACAGATGGTCGGAGGATGTTTACTCAGTACATCATTATGTACTCTCACTCTCCTGGTGACACAGTTACAAAACACTTCATAGAGTTCAATTATTACACATGTCCATGATTATTCCGTTTTATTAACATTCATCTAATACTTATTCAAAATGTCTTCCTGTTCTTTCACTTCCATAAATCTGATTGAATGTTCAGATCTGTTCCTTCGTTTAACAGATTGAATTGTCGAAAAATTTTCGCATCAGTTTTGTAAAATCAAAAATGGCGCCCATCCTTATTCGCTTTGATAAAAAGGTTTAAAACTTTATCAGACATTCAATAATACAACACAGATTTGCAAACTGTTTACCACAAACAACAGTTTTGTTAGCTTCTTCGAAACATACAATACAAAACTGTTCACTTCCAGTGACTACATAACTGTCCACATTGATCCGATAAAACTATTCTTTAACATCGTTCAGTAAAAAAAAAAAAAAAAAAAATTTAATTTCTTATCGGCTAAAAGTTTGCAATATAACAATGTAAGATTGTCACTGTTTGTTTTAGGCTGTATTACATGTTATTCTAAACTTTATTAGTCATGTCGTAAAAAAAATTAAAATAAATATTGTAACTTTTTTTGTTGTTGGAAGTAAACCATAAACATGTTTCCTATGTCAGTGTGTGTGGGGGGGAATGATTTCAATAACATTAATTATGATTCACATTTTCTTAGTATGTCCAAGAGGGACCTCCCATTCTAACCACAAGATCGTTGACGCTATCATTTTTTAGTGAATTTTATGAAACTGTCTTAGACAATTCTTTTTTTTTTTTTGTTTTGCAACATTCTAAAATTGAAGTTATATTTACAGGAATTTGTTTAAGAGTCAAATAGTTTAATTGAACAGTGACAAAACATTCATCATTATATTGAGAAATAAGTAAACCAAAAATATCCTAATTGTAATCTTTTAACGTATATACCACACACTAATAAGGATGGGAGACAATAGCAGTAGGCTGAAATATATCTAAGGCTTTTGATAGGGTCGGGCATGAAGGTCTTGTCATGAAGATGAAATTATTACTGGACAAATACATAATAGAATCAAACCCTTCTTAGACAAGAGAAAAATCCAGGTTGTCATTGACGGGTTATTTCTTGATCATCCTTCCTGTAATACAGACCTTGCTCCCTGTGACTTTTGGTTATTGTTTAAGCTCAAGGAAAACCTTAGAGACTGTCATTTTTAGACAATTCAGGAGATGAAAGAGGCTGTGATGAGGTCATTGACACGCTCATACAAAAGGACTTCCATGGGGCGTTCTAGAAGTTGTTACAACGAGTGCATTGCAGTCGGAGAAAATTACTTTTAATGGGACTTGAGTTTCACGTGTGTACTATCAATAAAAGTGCCCATACAAAAAAGTCTGGAAACTTATTTAAGGCACCTCGTACGTCAGTCTATGAGGAATTCTTAACTAAGGAAAGAATAAAGGAAAGCAAAACAGATTGTGTCAGCATCTTAAAATACTTATTCCGAACAAATTTATATTTCCTTCTGCCTAAGAAGAATTATCAATAAAGGAAAGTGTAGAGAGGATGAAAAACGAATAGTTTAAGTATTTTAAAATGTTTATTCCTTAAAATTTACTGTTTCTTTATTGGGAACTTATTGACAGTTTCATTTTTCATCGGACAAAAAGTAATATTTCATATACGATTTCATATTTTGTACAAATATATTTTTCATTTCTTTCATGATGAAGGTGGGGGGTCTTGATTCTTAACTAACCGACTACTTTAGAAAAATACAATTTCAATGATTAACGAGATGAAAACAAAAATGACATTTTCGGCCACAGCACATAAATTATATTAAATGGTTCCAGCTCACATTCATGTAAATAAAAAAATATTCCTGAAGCATATCGCATTTTTTAACAAAATTACTTCGGTCTAAAAAGAAGACTGAAGTAATTTTGTTAAAAAATGGGATATGCTTCAGGGATATTTTCACTGAAAGAAAAAAAAATCACAAAACTAATGGTTTCAACATTTTCCAATAATTCTTCATAAGCATTTAATTGTTCTTTTATGGTTATTATGGTGAAGAAATTCTCATTTTATACGGAAAATTTGATGCTGGCATATCTATTTTATTTGTAACTGTTTTTAATATGCATGAAAGTATTGTTCGATTTTTTTTATTTACTTTATTATTTTTTCACGTTCTTAATTTACCGCTGCTTAATAAAACGAAAGAATTGCAATTTTACTAATTTACAAAACTAACATAAGAACTTCATTTTCTTTGCTATCATTCTGAAATAAGACACATAAATTATATTAAATGTTTCCAGTTCACATATATATGAAACCACAAAACAAGATCTCAGATAAATTTCCCATATGGGATGCACTTACGCGCAAAAAGAAAACAAACAAAAAACAAACAAACAAAACAATTAAAAAATAAAAGAAAAGAAAAACTTATCAATTTAAAAAGAATATTTAATCCTTTTTAGTTAGCATCATTTTATATCTCCTCGGGCAACGCCGAGAAACGGGTCCTGCTAGTACATTTATACATGCGTCTCTATTATTATTTCGCTACTTTTTGGGATCAAGAAATAATAATAATAAAAAAAAACAACATCGTTTTTATACTTCAGAAAAAATCCCTCATAACCATGAAATTGCTATTCTAGATGTATGTGTAGGCATTTTAACATATATATATATATATATAATTGCACTTTAATTTAAAATTTTTTATTGGATCATCACTATTTGATTAAAAACTTTGTAAACTAAAAATGTTAGAGTGCGATCATTCAGATGAAGATGTTGATAATTTTTTGTTTCAGACAACGAGTGACATTCGAGGAGAAACTTGCAGCCAACCAAAGCAAACACGAGCAAGACATTAAGATGATTCGAAGGCAACACTCAAACACTCTCGTTGTACGTAAAGCAGTCTATTGAGACTTATTATTTTTTACCCCCCCCACCTTTTGTTATTTATGTCTATTACTGCACATCGTTTGAGTGATATTAATCTCAGATGTGTTTGGTGGTGGTGGGGTGGGGTGGGGTACTAATCAGTTTCTTTCGATTCAAGAAACATCTTTGTTATTTTTCATTATACAAACATATTTTCAAATGTAACTACTTTTTTTTTAAATTTTTTAATAAAAATGTTATTTGTTAACAATGATACTTAGGTCCGCCAAGATATATATATATATAAGGAGAAAGAGGAGAGAAAGATAAAGGGAGAAAAGAAGAAATATAGAGAGGAGGAAGAGGAGAGAGATAATTGAAAAGGACAAGAAAGAGGGGAGAGATAAAAGAAGAGAGGGAGTAAAAGGAGAGAGATAAAAATAAAAGAGTTGGAAGAGAAATGGAAGAGAGATGGATACAAGAGAAGGAAGAAAAGAAGATAGAGACAAAAGAGACGAGGAAAAAGAAAATGGAGACAAAAGAAGGGGCGGGGGAGACCAAGAGGCATGGAAGAAAATAGAGAAAAAGAGAGAGAGAGAGATAGAGGGAAGGTGAGGAATAGGGTAACAAGATTGACAGAATGGATCGTTGGTGAAGTAAATAGTTTCCAAGACAATCTCAGGAACTGTATTTTAATGACCATCTCGGCTCATTCGGATGAGAGGGGGAATTAAAAAAATTTTTTCGTCAAATTCAATCAGTTTATCGTTGAAATTTTAGCTGATTATTTCGATTTTCTTTCCAGGCTTTACAACAGGAATATAACAATGAACACATAAAAGTTCGAGCACTGGGGAGGCAGCTGGAAGAGGAGGAGGCAAACCATGAAGAAAAGGTAAACAGAGGGAGGGGCGTGCCATAAAGTAGGCTTTTCCACGATTTTATTGACTGAAATAACTTTTACAAAAGCTATATATATCAAATATGGTACTATAAAAATTAACGTTTCTTGTGGACTTTAAATTCTGATTCTTTTTAGGCGGGTGCCAACATATTCTATAACTAGCAAGACCCATTAACCGGCATTGCCCGGTAGAAGCCTTTCCCTCCCCTTTGCCAAAAAGTAAACTACAGTTATTGATAACCTGCAAGTACTGTTTGAATCTGGAAAAAGCAAATAAGGGAATGCGTACCATGGAATAATAAAATTAGGAATAATGGTCCATTAGAACAAGAATAGAAAGTATAAACAGATTTTTTAGGATGCAGGGATTCTCACTGTATATGGACTGTTTAGATTGATAGAAACTCCCCAGGATAAGAACGGCTTTCAGAACAGACATCACCAACCTCCCCTCAGAATAGACATCGCCTAACATCCCCATGTAAAGAACATACATCAGAGCAGAGCACCCCCTTTATGGTTGGCGACAGTGTCGATAAGAGAGAAGTGGATTTTTGTATCGCGCGTGAGTACAAATCTGGCAGGCATTGAATTACAGTACAGAATGCATGTTTATATCTCTAGAAGCACTTGTCTGCGCAAAATTTGAATGATATTTTCGTAATCAGGATAGACAAAAACCCTAAAAAATGGTCATTGTAACGCAAAATGTGGAGGTGAATGTAATGGAAAAATTTACTCCCCCCCCCAATAAAACTTGTGCGCGTGGAAAGAAACAAATAAGCAAAGGTGAATATGTTATTGTGAGTGTGCAATTTTTGTTGGGAAGGGGGGGTAATCAATTATAGAACTTGCATAGTGTTAACAAGTGCTCCTGCAGTTTAATTAATCGTTTTTCCATAAGTAACACAGCGACATTAAGCTAGCAGAAGAACCGTTTAATATTTCACAAAAAATTTGTTTACATTGGGGGGAGGGGGGACACACACCCTCCCCACCTGCGGAGAAGAGGGGGAACGTGTTTTGTAACTATTGTGTCTCTACCAGACGTTATTATTTTGAAAGCCATTTTTAGCATGGGGAGTGGAGGGTGTTTTGTAACTAATCTATGCTTCCACCTAAAAATTTATTAAAAGGAAAACAAAAATGGAATTCGTGACTCTTGCCTCCCAATTATTTCGTCTGCTAAAATTTTAATCACATAATTACGGTGTAACGTCAATAAAATAAACCATTCAATCAAGTGCCACTTGTTATGGATTTAGCTGAATACGATATTAAAATCACTTTATTGGTACTTATGCATTTATGTTACCGGGCTGGCGGATGTTTTGTATATATATATATACTAGAAAGCTGATTGGCTAACTAAAATCCTCAACATATATAAAAACGAGAAACAACCACAGAATAAGCCTGACGAATCCTATAGTCGATGAAACGCCGAATATTCAGTGTAGCTTAATCGCCATATATATTTTATAAATTACTATATATATATATATATATATATATATATATATATATATATATGTATTGGAGGGTGGGTTTGGCTTAGCGAGATAAAGGACTGTTTAAATAAATTCGTAATGATTTAAATTTGTAATTATAAAAAAATATTAATTTCAGTTGTGTGCACTTATGTTTCCAAACTGGCGGGTTTATTGTAACTATTCTGTACTTTCACCTAACAATTTAATAAACAAAGATTTTGTAAAACTTGAATTTAACTTGAAAATACTATTTTCTAAAATAGCACGGTAACATACATGCATAAGCGCTACTTTATTTTACATATTTCTTTTCCCAAGGACCGTTTGAATAAATTGATTTAATTTTAAAGTGTTGTGTAATTAGTTGTAAAGAAATAAGGGTACTAGTGCACTTATTGATCCGTGCTGAAATAACGTTATTATTTTAAAAAGCCATTCTTAACATGGGGAGAGGAGGGTGCTTTGTAACTATTCTATACTTAACCTTACAATTGAATAAAAAAACATAAAACTTTAATTAAACTTGGAAATACGATTTAAAAAATAGTGCGGATCAGTAAGTGCACTAGCACCGAAATAAGTGCTAAAAAATAATGAGCCATGTGGGTAGAAAAGTAAGTTTTATTAGTCATAGTAACATTTATTTTTATTATTTTTTTTTTTTGGACATTTTTGTTCGTTTGTTGACTCTTTTTTGCAATATATCAATTCAATTCAAGAGAGTTAAATTTTTTTCAACAGAAAACATGTTAAATCCGTACTCAATCCAAAGAAAGAACAAGTAGTAAAATTATTTTCCAATGGAGAATTTATCAACAGAAACAAACTGAAAAAAGGAACACGTATTTGGTTAATTTACATTTATTGAATGCGTGTAGTTTTTAACAGGTGTTTCTGCATTTTAATTAACTGTTTTTCCGTAAGTAACACGGCGACATTAAGCGCGCAGAAGAACCGTTTAATATTAAACCAAAATTCTGTTTACTTTTGGGGTGGGGGCACAACACCCTCTCGCCTCCCAAATGTAAACAGATTTTTGTTGTGTTTTCATTTCAAAACCATAGATATATATACGTTTGTTTCGAGAATTCCTAAGGGTGTGTGTATATAGAAATTATTTTACTTGTACACGTTAGTCTCATGGAATAAGGCTATCAGTAGGTATGTGTATGTTTATGAGCGGCTAATAGTTATTTTCTTTTTAGCGATCGCTAGGGTGTCCCGTTAGTGTAGATAAACGATGTCAGAAAATCCGATGGTCATTATGAAAGTTGCTACATGTGAATGCCTGTTGCGGTATATGAGTTTAGCAATTTGTGAAGGTCTGTTTCTGAGTGGTTAAAAATCTGTAAATAAGCGTTATTTTTTTTTTTTTTAGTGGTGGTATCTATTGCGGATGATGCCGCCATGTTTTTTCAAAGTTTACAAGTGTTTGTTTCTGTATTAAATTGGTTCATTCTGGAATATGAAAATGGTCGGTTTCAGCCTATCGTAAAAGCCGGAACATTGTCGGGGAGAAATTATTAATTTTGATTTGTAAGTTGGAAAGAGTATATGATGTATATGTATGCAATCATCTAGTTATGAAGGGTGTAATGGCAATTTAATAGAGAAATGCAGAATAGTACTCGCCGACAATTGGTAGCAGTGGTAGGACTAAATTTAGAGAGAGAGAGAGAGAAAAGTACGGATTTCTTCTTCTTGTAATGCTGCGATTGTGATGGTTGTTTTCCACAGATGTAATATAGCATTTTAATAGCACGACTAAATGTGTATGTAACGCCGTAAAAAAGTTACATAAGATGGTGGGTAAACGTTTAGACAAAATAAAGTTGTATGTGGCATCTTTTCTTGCAAACCTACGGTAATTTGGTACAGAGGGGAATTTCTGCAATCAAAATATATAATAATAATAATAATAATAATGATAATAATAATAATAATAATAAAATATAATATACAGGAGGAAGAAAGGAAGGAAAGATAAGATCTTTTTACTCTTATGACTTTTAAAAAAAGGTCCATTTTCTTTTTACCAACAGTTATATGAAATCTAGAAGATAGATAGATAGATAGATAGAAGATAGATAGATAGATAGATAGAAGATAGAAGATAGATAGATAGATAGATAGAAGATAGATAGATAGAAGATAGAAGATAGATAGATAGATAGAAGATAGATAGATAGATAGAAGATAGAAGATAGAAGATAGAAGATAGAAGATAGATAGAAGATAGATAGAAGATAGAAGATAGATAGATAGATAGAAGATAGATAGAAGATAGATAGAAGATAGATAGATAGAAGATAGATAGATAGAAGATAGATAGATAGAAGATAGATAGATAGAAGATAGATAGATAGAAGATAGATAGATAGAAGATAGATAGATAGAAGATAGATAGATAGAAGATAGATAGATAGAAGATAGATAGATAGATAGAAGATAGATAGATAGATAGAAGATAGATAGATAGATAGAAGATAGATAGATAGATAGAAGATAGATAGATAGAAGATAGATAGAAGATAGATAGATAGATAGAAGATAGATAGATAGAAGATAGATAGAAGATAGATAGATAGATAGAAGATAGATAGATAGAAGATAGATAGATAGAAGATAGATAGATAGAAGATAGATAGATAGATAGAAGATAGATAGATAGATAGAAGATAGATAGATAGATAGAAGATAGATAGATAGAAGATAGATAGATAGAAGATAGATAGAAGATAGATAGAAGAAGATAGATAGATAGAAGATAGATAGATAGATAGATAGAAGAAGATAGAATAGATAGAAGAAGATAGAATAGATAGAAGAAGATAGAAGAGAAGATTAATAGATAGATGGATAGATAGATAGATAGAAGATAGATAGAAGAAGATAGATAGAAGAAGATAGATAGAAGAAGATAGATAGAAGAAGATAGATAGAAGAAGATAGATAGAAGATAGATAGATAGAAGAAGAAGATAGAATAGATAGAAGAAGATAGAAGAGAAGATAGATAGATAGATAGAAGATAGATAGAAGAAGATAGAAGAGAAGATAGATAGATAGAAGATAGATAGATAGAAGATAGATAGATAGAAGATAGATAGATAGAAGATAGATAGATAGAAGATAGATAGATAGATAGAAGATAGATAGATAGAAGATAGATAGAAGATAGATAGATAGAAGATAGATAGATAGAAGATAGATAGATAGAAGATAGATAGATAGAAGATAGATAGATAGAAGATAGATAGATAGAAGAAGATAGATAGAAGAAGATAGATAGATAGAAGATAGATAGAAGAAGATAGATAGATAGAAGATAGATAGATAGATAGAAGATAGATAGATAGATAGAAGATAGATAGATAGAAGATAGATAGAAGAAGATAGATAGAAGAAGATAGATAGAAGAAGATAGATAGAAGAAGATAGATAGATAGAAGATAGATAGATAGAAGATAGATAGATAGAAGAAGAAGATAGAATAGATAGAAGAAGATAGAAGAGAAGATAGATAGAAGATAGATAGATAGAAGATAGATAGATAGAAGATAGATAGATAGAAGATAGATAGATAGAAGATAGATAGATAGAAGATAGATAGATAGAAGATAGATAGATAGAAGATAGATAGATAGAAGATAGATAGATAGAAGAAGATAGATAGAAGAAGATAGAAGAAGATAGATAGATAGATAGATAGATAGATAGATAGAAGATAGATAGATAGAAGAAGAAGATAGATAGAAGAAGAAGATAGATAGAAGAAGAAGATAGATAGAAGAAGAAGATAGAATAGATAGAAGAAGATAGAAGAGAAGATAGATAGAAGAGAAGATAGATAGATAGAAGAATAGAAGAGAAGAAGAGATAGAAACTAGCAGGCCGCCCGGCATTGCCCGGTCGTAAAATACGCTTCTTAAGTATGATATTTTGATTAATGCAGATTTCGTATTTATTATATTATATTGGACCCAATCTATAGTAATGATTTAAAAACTTTTAAAAAAAGAAAAAAAAAAAAAGAAAAAGAAATGACTCATGCGAGAGAACCGAAACCAAAACTTTTAACTTACGATTTACTTTTTCCTTTGACGTTAATGACTGAGCTATGAATACATGCTTGCTGCAAAGCTAAAAATTAAAACATGGACCAATAGCTATTACGTTACGCATGCATATTCGTAATGTCGTCGTTCAATCTTCACCTGGCAAATTTATTTATTTTTTTAATTTTCACACTTATACCGATTTTCCTCGGCTAAAACCCAAATATAAAGTTTTGCATGTGTTCAAATACCCTATATATTAAGTTTCATGTGATAAACAATATGAATGTGAAATAAATACAGCCCTTCTTATGTAACATAACATGAAATATTTGAAATCAAGTCTCCCTTTGCTGTTATTTCAGATCATTTAAAACCATAGCAACAAGTTTTAGTCTCCCCTCTATCAAGACCAGAGGTTTTGGAGGATATATATATAATAATTATTATAGTAACTAATTATTAAATACCCACAGACCCTAGTGTTTCATCCTTTCGGGAATCATCAGTGCAGGAGGTCATCATTAACACCAGTAGATAGATTTGAACCCGACAACAGAAGCCATCCCTGGTTTTATTAGCAAGGACCTAACCCATTCGGCTACCATTAACCGCGAAAAATGCTTTTGAATTTTAAACATTTATTTAAAAAAAATGTTTTTACCGTCTGTCAGAGCGATCTGCACATACGAGCTCAATTGACTGATTTTTAATTCAATTGATTGTGCTCAACGATAAGAATATATATATATATATATATATATATATATATATCGTAGTTAAATTGAATATTGAATTGCTCATATCTTTGGTTCTATAGGCCAAAACTACATAAAATTTTGCAGGCTTTTTGGAGATTAGTATTCTATGGTAAATATTTTATGACAATTGGTAAAAAGGAACCTATATTTTCAAACCAATAAAATATGCCTAAATGTGGTTATATATATATATATATATATATATATATATATTAGTGTCCTGGCAAGCCAGCTTTAGTTTTGCTGCTTTAGGATGAATTTTTCTTATTTTTATTTTTTTTTTTTGCTTGGTTGTCTCCCCTGTGGCCAGATTTGCTGTCTGCAGACTTTTACATCCAGCATTTGTACAGATCGACTACCCATTCCTTGCCTTTTATGATTCTAAACTTATTATTGACGACTGGCATTTTGTTTGGAACAAAATATTTTTCTTTTCTTCTGAAACTAAAAATGGCTTTCAGTTCAAAACGAACTCCTTGAAAATTGGTGGCAATAGTTGAAACTGGGAAGAATTTGATTTCAGAGGACGGCTAAACAAGAATTTGTTAGCATTGGACTTGAAAACCACTATGATTTAATATGACATGGCCGTTACGTCGACAGTGGACAAACAAATAAAACAGGAATAGAAAAAAATAAAAATCCCGGTCGGCAACTTTTTTTTTTTTTTTTTTTTTTTTTTTTTTTTACAAAACATTTTTATTACCGTTACTTTCGACACCAGTAAAAAAAAAAAAAAAAATCTCTTACTGCCACATGTTCATTTCGGTCAGTGTACACTTTTCCTCTCCGACTACACAACAACCACAGCTAGCAATTTCTCGCCTTCGCTTTATGTGACGTCCACTTTGTTTCACTGACCTCATGCTGGTCGAATGCTGACTATTTCTCGCCTGCGTCTTTACACACCCGTTCTCCTCGATGCTTACTCTTTATCTCCAAGCATGTGTTGCATTTTTTCTTTTTACTTTCCTTCCTCTTCTTGCGCACACTTCCTAATTTGCATATGCATGTTTTTCTGCTGCTGTTGCTAATCTCTTCGCATGCTGGCCATACTTGTCTGCCACTGATACTTTCCACGCACTCACATGCACTATATGACAGTAATCAGTTGGTAAAAGCCGTGTGATATTGTATTCCATAGACCGGTAGTTCTTGGAAAGAAACTTTGCTCAGGTGTTAGAAAGTACCAGGTCGACGATTGTTATGATCATTGTAATATTTGTAAAAATAGAATGTTTTAGCAAAATAAATATTTACAGAAAAAATTATTCATGTTAAGATGTTTAACAGAAAATTATGTAGAACATAAACAATAATTTAAAATAGATTGACATTTAGAGTCTGACCTTATCTTACGTAGAGGTCATTTTAAAGTGACATGAACTTTAGGTAGAGTTTTGGGAAAAGATGCAATGATTTGATCAGTCAAGAATCTAGAGTGAGAAAGAGCAAATTGAGTTAGATGGTGATGGCTCCCAGTAGACAAGATCAGAATGCGTTAGTTTAGAACCAGCGGCAGCTTTCCAATGAGGAAACATCGGTAATAAAAGTTGCTGAAAAGACAACCAGAGATTTATTGATTAATTGGGATGAATCTTCTTTGTAGTTTTTCCGATGATCTGTCAAACAAGATCAGGGACGGACCAGGTATGTTTCTCTGATTGCTCCGATGTTACAATCCCATAGAACTGTTATTTATGTCTGTTGTTGTAAGTTTTATACCACTAGGTGATACACAAGTTAGACACATATACATAACATATGTATAACATATACATAACACATGCATAACATATACATCAATCCATGTTATACATAACGAATATGTAATATTCTGGTGCCGGAATATACTCCCTCGGTAATATAACACATGGAAGTTCCATTTAGTTTTCCATACAAGGAGGAAGAAAGGAAAATTAATTACAGTGGTTGTAGCTGATGAGTGTTTGTTATGAATGTTTTATGAGGGTTGAGGGAGTGTCAAATTAGAGCTCAGTGGAGCACCAGCCACGAAAATCATAGCGGAGAAAAGCTTATCGTCTCTTCTGCAAGAAAGAGGTTGCAAGGAACAGAACGAGACATTCCCCACTAGATTTCTAAGTTGATTTTGTATTCTTTGAAAGCAAGGAAGACAGCTCAGAATAACACATCCCTAGATGTGGCAAAAGCACTCAACCTTAGCACATATTTGAGTTTTTTTTACAACTGTAACACAGTGCATATGAGCGCATGGGAAAATATCAGCAGCAGCAATAGATGGCTGGCTTGTGAAAAGAAGAGCAGCAGCAGCCGAAAAAGCGCATATGCAAATTAGGAAGTGTGCGTGAGTTGGGGTGAGGAGATAAAGAGAAAAAGGACACCACGTGCTTGCAAGAAAAGCAAAGTGCGCATCAAAGAAAATGGACGTGTAAAATTGCAGACGAGAAATGCCTGGCTAATGCCAGTGTGAGGTTAAAGAAAAGTGTACACCAGGCGAGAAGGTCGATGGTAAGAGATTTTTTAAGTTTTGTCGAGACGGGAGAGTGATGGTAATAAATGCTTTTGTTAAGAAAAAAATGCGGATTTTTATTTCTTTATTTTATTTGTAACTGCAATGTTGCACAAGTAGTGAACTGCGTCAGAAGCGAGAAACTTTCTGGAGCAATAGAATGATCCAACAATTTGCCAGGTGACCCTAACAAAAGATTTGATGGAAGTGTTCGGTTAAGTCTAATTTTAGAGTGAATTTCATGGATTTCTTTTTCTTGTAGATGACACAAGTTTGCCTGCAATACGAAGAGCGAATCAAAGGTCTCATGCCTTCAACTGTACATCGCGTAAGAGTTTTTTTAAATTTTATTATTTTAATTAGTTTTAATTAGTTTTAGTAGTTTGCTTTGTTTTGTGGCATATCCACGCTTTTTCGGGTTATTTAATGTCGGATTCAGTCGTTTTGATCAAAGTTTTTATGCTTCAAGTTCTTTATATATTCAAATATTTATTCATGGTGTTTGGTTTGGTTGTTTTGTAAAGGAAAATTGTTTTTGTCTTTGTAAGGCAAAACTAAGTTCTGTAAAAGGGAAAGCAAAAAAAAAAAATAATATTTGATGCATTTTAGGTTGGAAAGTTAGTATTTTTTAAGTTAAAATTTTGGCATTTTGGTAATAAATATAAGGTTGATGAGAAAGTTCTTGCGGTTTTTAACTTTTAAATTGAGATGAACATATCTCGGCTAAGACAAAAATTTATTGATCGAAATAAGCACCATCAGAATAAACAAACTTTTGCCAACGCAAAACAAGTGTATTTATGCCAGTAACATAAAAATATCTTGCGTTAAAAATTCCGCAAGATTTTTCTTGTTAATCATTCTTGATAATCATTCTTGATAATCATTCTTGATAATCATTCTTGATAATCATTCTTGTTAATCATTCTTGTTAATCATCCTTGTTAATCATTCTTGTTAATCATTCTTGTTAATCATCCTTGTTAATCATTCTTGTTAATCATCCTTGTTAATCATTCTTGATAATCATCCTTGTTAATCATTCTTGTTAATCATTCTTGATAATCATTCTTGATAATCATTCTTGATAATCATTCTTGATAATCATCCTTGTTAATCATCCTTGTTAATCATTCTTGTTAATCATCCTTGTTAATCATTCTTGTTAATCATCCTTGTTAATCATTCTTGTTAATCATCCTTGTTAATCATTCTTGTTAATCATTCTTGTTAATCATTCTTGTTAATCATTCTTGATAATCATCCTTGTTAATCATTCTTGTTAATCATCCTTGATAATCATTCTTGTTAATCATCCTTGTTAATCATTCTTGTTAATCATTCTTGTTATCTGACAATAAATCAGACTTGGAATTCGGAAAAATTAGAAAATTTGGAACATCAGAATCAGAAACATTTGAGTGAAAGAAATGAAAATCTCAAAATGAAAATCTTGGACACAATACATGAATGAGAGCAATTAAATTTTATATATATATATATAAAATATAACACGGAAATTACATAATTGTCGATGCAACAATTATGTAATTTCCGTGTTATATTTTTATGTTATTGCTCTGTTTACCACATTGAGCTCTCATACCCGGATTTCCTCCTGGAATTATTCCATTATAACACTATATATATATATATATATATATATATATATATATATATATATATATATATATACTAGCATGGGTGCCCAGCGTTGCTCGGGTGTTTGGAGGTGTGTGTTGAGCAAAAAAAAAAAAAAAAAAAATGTGGTAGTAGGAAGGCAAGCTCGAACCCATACCGCGAAGGAGGAAAGGAACGTGAAAAAAACGTGACGTCTTTGCTGTTACAACTACAGCCAAACCGGAGTTAAAATTCTAGACAATCGAAAAGAGAGGATGATTTTCGAAAATATCGGCGAAAAAAGCGACTTCTCCCTGTAGAAAAGTGTCCGGTTGAGGGTGAAGGAATTAATGTTTTAGCCAATTTTTCAGTATTTGTCATCTGAAGCGCTAAACTTCCAAACGATACTGATCTTGTGAAAATCCGTTGCCTCTGTTGAAAGTTTTAAGCAGACATGCAAACATACACAGATTTATATACTTTTAGCTCAAATTTTCGACCCAAACAGATTAAAAAGCTTGTCCTATCCCTGAATACCCTTTATGTACAATTTCAAATGTTTAGACCAGAAATTGTCTGAGTAATTTGGTAGAGACCGCAGCAGTCAAAATTTGTTTTTAAATTTGACTCCTGTTATGACCCCCTAACATTTATTGTTTTGGGTTCAAATCAAGTTATTAAGTTAGATCCATTTCCAAGGAATCTATATCTAAAATTTCAAGTGTTTAGACATAAAATTGTTGGAGGATTTGTTAGAGTTGTCAAAGGTCAAATCGTTGAACTTTGACCCCTTAACAGCCAAATTTCTGGCCGAAAACGGATCAAGTAGATTTTCCCAAATCTCAGTACCCTGTATATTAAATTTCGAGTCTGTACACTTGAAATTGACAGAGTTATTGCATAGGAAAATGTACACAGACACACAGACACGTTCACTTTTATAGATATCCTAGCATTTCAGCCCGGCATTGCCCAGGTGTTGCAATGTGTATGTTGAGAAAAAAAATAAGTGGTAGTAGGAAGGCAAGCTCGAACCCGTACCGCGAAGGAGGAAAGGAACGGGAAAAAACCTGACGTCTTTGCTGTTACGACCACCACTAAACCAGAAGTGACGTAGGTTTAAATTAAGGCTAGACAATCGAACGGAGAGGATGACTTTCAATAATATCGGTGGAAAAAGCGAACCCCCTGTAGAAACGTGCCCAGCTGAATATGGAGATCTTACTGTTTTAGCCAATTTTTCGAAATTTGTCGTCTGAAAGGTCGAACTTAAAAATGATACTGATCTTGATAAAATCCGTCGCTTCTGTCAAAGGTTTTAGGCAGACATGCAAACATAATACATATATTTATATATTGGTAACTAAAAATTTTCGACCCAAACCGATTAAAAAGCTTGCCCTATCTCTGAATACCCTTCATGTAAAATTTCAAATATTTAGACCAGAAATTATCTGAGTAATTTGGTAGAGACCGCAGAGGTAAAATTTTTTTTAACTTTGACTCCTATTATGACCCCTTAACATTTATTGTTTTGGGCTCAAATCAAGTTAGATCCGTGCCCAAGGAACCTATATCTAAAATTTCAAGTGTTTAGACACAAAATTGTTGGAAGAGTTTGGTAGAGTTGTCAAAGGTCAAATCGTTGAACTTTGACACCTTAACAGCCAAATTTCTGACCGAAAACCGATCACATAGATTTTCCCAAATCTCAGTACCCTGTATATTAAATTTCGAGTCTGTAGACTAAAAATTAACAGAGTTATTGCGAAGGAAAATATACCCAGATACGTTCACTTTTATTGATATACTAGCATTTCAGCCCGGCGTTGCCCGGGTGTTTGGAGGTGTATGTTGAGCAAAAAAAAAAAATAAAAAATAAATAAAAGGTCAATTTTTTTAAAACTTTGAACCCTATTATAACCCCTTAAAATTTATTGTTTTGGGCTCAAATCAAGGTATTAAGTTAGATCCATGTCCAAGGAATCTATATCTAAAATTTCAAGTGTTTAGACCTAAAATTGTTGGCGGGGTTTGGTAAAGTTCTCAAAAGGTCAAATCATTGAACTTTGACCCTGTAACAGCCAAATTTCTGGCCGAAAACCAATCAAAGATTTTCCCAAATCTCAGTACCATGTATATCAAATTTCGAATCTGTAGACTAAAAATGCACAGAGTTATTGCGTAGGAAAATGTACACAGATAGACAGACACACGGACACACAGATACACAGACACGTTCACTTTTATAGATATACTAGCATGGGTGCCCGACGTTGCCCGGCTGTTTGAAGGTGTATGCTGAGCAAAAAAAAAAAAAAAAAAAAAAATGGTCAATTTTTTTTAAACTTTGACTCCTGTTATGACCCCTTAACATTATTTTGGGCTCAAATTAAGTTATTAAGTTAGATCCATGTCCAAGGAAACTATATCTAAAATTTCAAGTGTTTAGACCCAAAATTGTGGGAGGAGTTTGGTAGAGTTTTCAAAGGTCAAATCGTTGAACTTTGACCCCTTAACAGCCAAATTTGTGGCCGAAAACCGATCACATAGATTTTCCCAAATCTCAGTACCCTGTATATCAAATTTCGAGTCTGTAGACTAAAAGTTGACAGAGTTATTGCTTAGGGAAATGTACACAGACACGTTCACTTTTATAGATATATAGATATTTTTCGAGTGTTAAAGGCAGATGAGGACTTTCTACTAACACCACTTTTTTTTTTTTTTTTTTTTTTTTTTTTTTTTTTTTTTTAAAGATTAGGCGATTTTGTATTGGAATCCAGAAAAAAAGAATCAATAATCGCATCAGAATCTGGGGGAAAATATTGGAATCATCGCATTACTAATTACTAGGAAAACTATCTTATATTATCTAAAAGAGGAAATAATTTCGGATATGCAGTCACGCCAGCAAAGAACTGCAAGTGATCAAAACACGCTGGTCTTTGCAACAGATTTGTATTCTAACCAATCGTCATGGAGACGAGTGGAGCGATGGCTTAACCACGAGAGACTTCCTTAACAATCTTTATCTACTAATGACATGCTACGTCAGGGATCACCATGAACTGACTTTATTTTACAAATGCCTCTCCATTGCCGCGATTAGATTAAACACCTTGAGTTTGCAAGGCAGCAGGACATCCAATGAAACTTACTGGTGTTCCGAATGAGATTTTTTAAATTTGGTGATTGAAAAAGATTTTCCCGAATTTTCAAATTTAACTTTTACTAGAAAATGTACCCGGCGTTGCGCAGTATTAAACGTAATGTTAAATTCCTTAAAAAAAATAAATAAACAAAAAAAAAAAAATAAAGTAAAAACACAAAAGAAACTAAGACATGTGCATGCAAGTATTATGTTTTTTCTAAACAGTTCATTTCTTGTAAGTAAAAAAAAAATTTTTTTAAAAATACTCGATCTGAGATCAAAACGAAAACCTAAAGACAGCGAGTCAAGTACGGTAACCATTAGACTGGCTTAATAGTTATTAAAGTGTTTTCAAACCTACTTGTTCTTAACATTATGTGAACAATTTGCGCATGCGCATTCGTGAAACAGTTGACTAACAGATAAAAATCTCTTGACCCCTCCCCACATACCAATTTTTCAATTTTGACCCCTTAGCAACTCTTTCCTGGATTAAAACCGATTAAAAAGTTTTCGACATGTCTGAATACCCTATATGCTATATTTCAAATATATAGATCAAAATTTCGATGAGTGTATAGGTTAAGAAGTGTCTTCACACACACACACACATATATTCTCACATTTATAGATATATAGATTTTGTTGCAGAACTTAAAATGCTTAACTTAAAAGATTTTAAAAATTAAAAAGAAATTTTTTTTTTTAAACTCTTTTTAACTCCAAGTTAGGTAGATTGACACTTGGACGTAAGCAGCTACTATTTTGGGATCAAATCTAACAAAGGACTGTGAGGATTTTAGCAGCAAGATGTCTGTTCACATTACATTTAAACTTCTGCATGTTAGGAAAGCAGGAAACAAGGAGGGAATTTTAAAGTTGAAGTTCGATGGAAGAAACCATTAGAGTAGAAGGCTTTCCAACATCTAAGGTCCTCAACAGTGAAGGGGTAGGATTTTGCCGCTTCTCACGTTAGTTGAAAGTATGTACATCGAGGGATCATAGTAATCTACATTATATTTCTTTTAGTCTGTCTGTTCCACTTTTTCTTAGAAACTATAGGCTTGATCTGACTGAAATTTTGTATGAACTTTGTTATGATGAGGTGCAGCAAACTAAGTATTATGGTATCCATTCGATACACAGTCAGGGCTTAATAGAGATTAGTATTTAATGAAACATGAGCACAGATTTAACCATAGTCAATCAGCAATTTAGCATAAAGCATTCATTCTTAGTAAATGGGTTATAATTTTTGTTCATTTTTAATGGAGTAAAATGTCCGGTTCAGAGATAAAAATTATATTAAAGTGTAGAAGTGGGAGCAATGATACACGGGTGTCTATTTTACAAGATGGAACGATACATTTGTTGATCTTAAGAAAACGACACTACAGCTTTATTTTAAAAATTTTCTTGAAAAAAATCAATTCAGGTAACTTGATTATGTAGTAGAGCTGACATCTATTCAATGTCGTCGCCTTCAGCCTCAATCACCACCCTGATACAGATCCGGAACTAGAAGTATGCCTGTTCCATAACCACTGGCAAGAGCTCAGTGAATATTCACCGATCAGGCTGGCTTAGTTGTTGTGGGAGGTTATGTTGGTGATTTTCTTCATGCATAACCAAACGAAGTAGTCCAGTGGGTTCGGGTCGGAGGAGGAGGTGGGTCCAGTGAGAGAAGGGTACAAAGTCGTAGCACTCCTTCTGAAGCCAAGCCTTGGTCTCTTTAGACTTGTGGGCTGGCGCAAAGTCCTGCTGACATATCAATTGTACAAAGAGATCACCACACTCTTCAGCACATCCAGGTACACTTTGGTGTTCATTTTCAAACAGACTTTGAAGATGTGAGGTCGCAGGATATGGCCTGCATTTCAAACCACACCAAAGACCATAACCGTGGCCGAAAAGTTTGTTTTCATCACCCTGAACACATCCTTGTTATTCATGGCAATCCAGCAATGCATTTTGAGGATGCTGGCAATGGTCCTGTTGTCATACCTTGGTTCAGTAGAGAGCAGGAGTTGTACAGCAGTGAATCTCCGACCTTGCTCGTTGAACATTGTATCATTTTCCGCCATGATAGAAAGCTCCTATTACTTTTGGGATGTGTACACAACTGCCCAACTAGTAGATGGTCTACAATAAAAAAGAAAACCGGTTTTCATCAAACAGAAATGAAATCATGTCTTTTTCAGAGTGACAGTTTTATCGTTCCACCCTGTATTTTTAGGCAATGTCAAGGATGTCTGCTAGTAGACATATTTTGTGAACTTATGTGTAAAAAAAACAAAACGATTTTGTCAGTCAGGCATTTTTTTAGCCAACTGTTTAATAATAGGAAGAAAACGAAAAACAATTGAAAATTATTTTGAAATTTTCCTTTATTACGGAACTAATTAAATTTCAATTTTCTCGATAATTTTAGTGCATTAATTAAAACTTCGTTAATTGGACCTCAATTAAAATGTCCTGTTCCGTTAATTAATCGTGGCATTCAGTAGAAACATTAGACAATTGGATAGAATCATTGGAAAGTACTTAAAGATAATACAAATAAAAACTTGGAGACTGTTTCGACACTTTTTTTGTGATGAGGATTTGATAATTTCGGTTTTTTGGATTACTATTCTCATCTTTTTTGTATTCACAATATTTCAAACGCTAAAATTAGAATCAAAATAACTTACCATCATAAATACACCTTGACAAACAGCAGCACACATGCCAATGTCTGCACTGTTTCAAAGTGGTCAAAGAATCCCTAACAAATTCTCAACAAACTGCACGACCAAGCACAGTTGTGTGTGTGTGTGTATATATATATATATATATATATATATATATATATATATATATATATATTCTAATGCAAACACACAGGTCTACATTGTCACACACTCATACATTACAAGCATAAACACTAGTAATGGGACGATTTCAATATTTTTACAAATATTTATGGAAATCATTCCAGACAAGGCATGATGCCACTTAATGTAAGAAGTTTAAACATTATTCCAGGTTAATATTTTCCAGGGGCAAAGTAACCAATGAAGTTTTAACAAGATTAATACCAGAGTGCTCAATACCAAAGGAGGGCAAGATATACTTTTTATTTATTTTACATAAGCATTACTATGTCGCTACACATTCATGAGCATGTTTCGGTGGCCAGTTACTAGTAATTAGAGACTTCTTTAGGCGATGTTGCTTAGTCCGTAATGAAAATATTCAGCGCGTAGAATTTTTTGTGGCAAAAGTTGCCCAATCTCTAACCATACCTCTCCGGAGTTAGTGTTGTTAAATATGGAGATTCAAGACGACTGGATGGAAACAATGCCGAGATAAGTGGAGAGCACATAGAATTCACAAATGGTCACCCATCTAGTACTGGCCAGGCTCAACACTGCTTAACTTTAGTGATCTGATGAGAACTGTTGTGTAAATGTGATTTTGCCGTATATATTATTTTTATATATTATTTTTATATATTATTATATATTATTTTTATATATTATTTTTATATATTATTTTTATATATTATTATATATTATTTTTATATATTATTATTATATATTATTATTATATATTATTATTATATATTATTATTATATATTATTATTATTATATATTATTATTATTATTATATATTATTATTATATATTATTATTATATATTATTATTATATATTATTATTATATATTATTATTATTATATATTATTATTATTATATATTATTATTATTATATATTATTATTATTATATATTATTTTTATTATATATTATTATTATTATATATTATTATTATTATATATTATTATTATTATATATTATTTTTATTATATATTATTATTATTATATATTATTATTATTATATATTATTTTTATTATATATTATTATTATATATTATTATTATATATTATTATTATATATTATTTTTATATATTATTTTTATATATTATTATTATATATTATTTTTATATATTATTATTATATATTATTTTTATATATTATTATTATATATTATTTTTATATATTATTATTATATATTATTTTTATATATTATTATTATATATTATTATTATATATTATTTTTATATATTATTATTATATATTATTATTATATATTATTTTTATATATTATTATTATATATTATTTTTATATATTATTTTTATATATTATTATTATATATTATTTTTATATATTATTATTATATATTATTATTATATATTATTTCACAGTCAAAAACTAGTCAATGGATAGATTCGAACTCTGAAAACAGCAAGTCTCCCTTCTTTGTAAGAAACATCGCTCATGGAATGTGAAGACGAAACGATAAAATAAGGGAAACAAAAATTACGAAGATGCTGAAAGTAAACCTATGGTTCACTATCTACTTCCTTTAACAATTCAAATATAATTACCGATTCTGTTCTATATTCCTGATTCTAAAATCGTCTTACAAAAAAGGAGTTGGGGGATTTAGGGGAAACGTCTTTAATTTTTATGTATCGTATTCGAGATTTTCATAAACTTGTGAAATTTCCATTTAGATTTTTCCATTTCTGCCAGCAATACTAAAAAACATTAAGTGTTAAAATAATAAAAATAAAAAAAACGTACTTATACACTTATGCTACCGTGCTGAAATAACGTTATTATTTTGAAAGTCATTCTTAACATAGGGAGGGTGTTTAGTAATTAATCTGTACTTTCACCTAACAATTTAATAAAATATTATAAAAGCTGAATTTAACATGAAAATACTATTTTTTTTTAAAATAGCACGCTAACATAAATGCATAAGCACCATAAAAAAAGTAAAAGAATCGTTTCTGGAATTGGTAATTAGGATATTTTTTTCTGATTCTGATACCCCAAAGAATTCTGATCTTTCAGATTCCAGATTCCCATTAATTGTCCCAACACTAATAGACATTTTTTTTTACATTTCAAATTCAATTTTTTCTTGTTTTTATTTACTTGTCTACCCATGAGGGCAAAGTTAGACACAAGATCAGTTTTTAATGTAGGGGAAAATCTGACTCCAAAAATAGGCACTCTGGATTGGAACAAAAGTAAAAAAAATTCTTCAATTTAGAAATATTTCTCCTTCACTAAGGACAAAATAATCGAAGTGTAACATCAGAACAGATACTACACTTTGTTTATAGTCAGAAAACAATCTTCCTCTCGTTTAAAAGTATTGTAACACCAACTGAATGCTCACTACCCAGAAATCCTCATGCAAAATTTCAAAATGATTAGTTTTTAAGTTACAAATGTTTCCATGCTTTTGAGAATGTAATATTTACACACGCGTGAACATGTAAACGCCCGGGACCCAACACGTTGTAGCAGAGTATGTCGCAGGGAACAGAAGCCAAGTAATAACTCGACTCCTTTTTTTTTTTAACAATGACATTTCCAGGTACTTTCCTGAATAAAACGTGATCGTGCTCCTTCTCTCTGACCTGTCAAACATCCTCCAGTCTGTGCACACGTTCTTTTTATAATCTTTTTCTTATGGTGACGTCATTTGCATACAGCTGCGATACAATGTTACAGGAATCCTTCATACAATATGAAGAAGTAAAGCCCACATAAGACTTTGGCTCATTCTTACAAATTGTCACTTGGATGAAAGGTGTTATTTTTTCACATTATGTCTAACAAGGAACTGTGGGGAGTTGAGAAGCAAGATGTCTGTTCGCATTACATTGAAACTTCTGTATGACGTTTCTAAATTTTTGAGATGAGGATTGGTTATTTACATTGAACTACTGTTCTCATCTTGTGTGATTTTCAAAGTTTCAGTCGATGAAACCTCCAGCCTTCTTCAGGTGTATCTTGTTAAACTCGGGAATGTTTCTGCCAAACTTGGGAACTTGGACGGAATTTCAAACGTAACCCTTTATTTACTTCACAGAGGTAGCAAGTTCAACAAGATACACCTGAAGAAGGTCGGAGGTTACATCGACCAAAACGTTGTGAAAATCACTCCAGATGAGAACAGTAGTCCGATGAATCCAAATAAACTTCTGTAGTTTAGTACAATCAGGAAAGTAGAAAACAGAAGAAATTCAAAAGTTTACCAGTCCGAGGGAAGAAACTCGGAGAGTAGAAGGCTTTCCATCATCTAGGAACCTCAACAGTGATAGAAAATAATTTTGTGCTTGTCAGATTAGACGAGGAGGAACAAGTGCTAAAAGTTTATCAGAGCACATTCTCCCAAAGTATTAGTAAAACAGACACAGTGATTGAACATTGCGTCAATCGGATAGAGGTTGGTGCTTGACCTATTAGATTTAAGCCTCTTGGACTCTGTTTAAGAATGAGAAACTAGTGGTAGATGCACCAACTCATGAATACACCATGGAAGGGTGAATTATGGCTTCGTAAAGATATGGGATACAGGGGAGAGTAGTTTTCTAACACAGCAGCCTTGGCAATGTCCTCACTGTATTTGTTCCAATTCATGTTGCTTGTGAATGTAAAGCTGAGGAGTTTTAAGGATGAGCTCTTGGGTAAAGTGTTGTCATGACAGTCGACGGTTGAGAAGGTTTTGTTTTGTTGTTGTTACAGGAATTTTGTTCTTGTTAAAATAAAATTTTCATCCCATTAATGGTTAGTTTTAATTGTTTTTTTCTAGGAATTGGAAGACACGATTACGTCACTAAAGATGCAGGTGACGTCACTTCAACAACGAGTGAATATTCTGACACGTCATGACAACATTGGAAGAGACTAATAGAGTATTCACATCAAACATCGAATTTCCCATTTCTGCTTACTATATATATATATATATATATATATATATTAGTTATGACAAGTGAGCTACGCAGAAACGTTTGTTTTATTCCACCTAAAGAATTCCTCAAGTTAACTTGTATATCCTGATTCAAACAGAAATGTGTGTGTGCGTGTATGTTTATTTATACAAACATAATTGTCTACATAAATGCATGCATGTTTTTGTTGGAATTCTTTAAGAGAAGCAGCGTTATCAGGCCGGATCTTTTGCCATGAAACCAAACTTTAAATAGTCATTCTTTTAGATAATGTCCTGTTATTTGAAAAGAAATGGAAAATTATAATAAAGAAAAAGAGGAAAAAGGTTAGAGAAAAGGGGTTCATGTGTTAAGGAGAGCATGACAGGGGCTTTAGACGGCGCAATACTTTTTTGTATAAAATTCTATCAACTTTCCCCTTTTATTACCGTACAGCAAGATTTTTACATAAACTAAGAGTGAATTTTGGAATCATGTCAGAAGTAAGCTTCAGTTTGGCTACATTCAGCCCGATGACGCTAAAAGAGTTTTAGCAAATTACAGTAGAAACATGTATGCACATAAGTAGTCAATAATGCTTGTATAAATAAACATACTATAATAACGTTCTGCTTGTCATTAAGCACTTTAAACATTGGAGTTTCAATGAATTTACATCAAAGAAACTACGATACAATCATTATATATATATATATATATATATATATATATATATATATATATATATATATTAGCAGTATCAAAAAATATTTATGACAAGTAAGCTACATGAAATGCCTGTGCATCTTTTCACTTACACCTAAAGAATTCGTCAGGCAAAAGGAGCTATACAAAAAAAAAAAAAAAAAAAAAAAAAAAAAAGCGTTTATTTCATTTATCCAAAGGAATTTGCCAGGTTAATTTGCAGGTAGTCCAACGAATTTAATTGAGAAAGAAACACAAACATTTTTGTGTTGCTCACTTACCATAACTATATTTTTATATTACCACTTAGCTCTACTCATCTATTGAGCACCACTAAAATAAATACTGAAACACACACACACACACACACACATTATATATATATATATATATATATATATATATATATATGAAAGTTGAACTGAAATCAAAACTTTTCTATTCATCTAAACTTTATTTTTGTTACTTTTGCTATTACCAATGAGATTGTGGCAAAGATGGGAATAAGTGGATGTGACTTTTTTTTTAAATTTTGTTTCAACTTGTTTTTAAATTAAAAAAAAAAAATTATAATTTATGACTAAATAAAATGTCAAATCCATTTAATTTTGTTTGTGTTGTTTTATATTATGTATATGAACCAATATATATATTTGCGAGCAGTATTCACCATAGGTGAGTTGAAACGACCTCCTCTAAAGGAGGAAGTGCCAAGGAAATGTTAAATTCACAGGTGATCCCCAGTCGCATGTACATTCTTGTCAGGAGAGATGGGATTAATTTTCTGCACGAAAATGTGTCAAGGTTGAGCATATTGGGAAGTGATAAACAAATTACGATTAGCGTATGAAGCAATGCTCTTTGTGTAAAAAAATTGAGCTTAGGTATTTGGACAATGTCAAAACATTGTTAATTCACTGCCCGCACAGCAGCAGCAGTAAAGCATAATGGTTAGAAGATCCGACTGTTGTTTGGGCGATCGGGTTTTGATTCTGGCTTGATGTAGTTGCTTGTCTAGCTGCACTGATGAGCTGTGAAACAGCGAAACAGTATTGTATGTGGATGACTACATATACAGAGTGACCCAAAAAAAAAAACAAAGGACATTCAATTGTTTTTCTGAGCATTTTACAGTCAATGGAGAAAAAAAGGCCAAAGACCCTAGTGTTTTGATGTGATGTTTTGAATATAATAAACTGGTTATGACCAAAGTTTCATTTCATTCAGACAAAAACACTAAGAAACGGGGCCTAATTAGAGTTGGGGCCCGTTTTTGGGGGGGTTACCCCATATATATATATATATATATATATATATGTGGCATCGTCATGTGGATCCATCGGTTCTCATTAAAGCATCGAAGTGAAGCAATGTTGAGGCTGATCAGTACCAGATGGGTGATCGTTTGGCAATACCAGGCGCTGTATGTAGAAGGAAGTAGGCACCTCGCTGCAAGAACTGCAATAACATGATTTCGCCGAGCTGGAATATACATATGACTAGTGAAGTTGATATTCACTAGACACTTTCTCCTTCAGAGGAAACTAGTTTCACCTATAATGGGTGGATGCTTGTAAATATGAACCAGAAAACTAGCAAATATGATTTTGTTGTGGTTAATACAGGATAAATTAGTAGTTGATAAATGAGAAAAGGCGAGAAATGAAAAAAAAAAAAAGCCCCCCCCCCGAAAAGTAAAAAGTAGACAATGTGTAACAATGCAAAAGAACGTCATAGCGGCAAGCGCAGAAATGGTACTGTGCGTGCGCAATTGAACCGAAAGTGAGATCCATATTCATTTGCATAAATAGGAGCCTCAGGGCATAAAACACATTGAACTCCTGAATGTAGAAGTTTCTGAGTCAGGCAGATCCCCACATGTTGCCATTGTGGAAGTAGAGAAGGAAGGAGAGGATGATAAAACAGAAAAATCCAACTCAAACTATTTGGGCGTTATGGCTGAACTCCTACTAGAATATAACGAAGCAACGTCTATTGTAGATTGATTGGAAAGAGTGGACTTAATTTAAAATCCACTGAGTTGATATGGTCGAGCAAGTAATCCCCTTGTAGCTGGAGGGGGTCTTCAATCTCTACCAGTAAGTTATCAGATACAGATAAAATCCATGTGACATGGGTAAAAGATGCGCTGCATAGGACCAATGCAAGGCATACAAGCAGTTTCCAAGATGCACTTTATGCTCAGACAAGTTGGTAAACGAGTTTTATACAGCATTAATGAAATTCTCCAACCTGTGCGGAGGAGTCGCCAGCCAGACACTTTATGCATTCATAGCCTGGCTGCCTACCCATCGTAGTTATTGTGTGTATCTGCTGACATTGACCACATCCAGATGGGAAGTATGTCTAGCTGAGCAAGAATCATTGTGAACAATGAAAAGGTAGCTGCCACTGTCAACCAATCACTCACAGAAAAAAATGCCTCTACTCAAGCCCACAGAGGACTTGCTACATTGTTTTAATTGCTCCAGGCCCAATCATCTGGCTAGGCAGTGTTGTAAGCAAACCATCCGATGATACAGATGCAAGAGAAAGGGGCCAGGTCGCATCAAAATGTTCAGAAAATGGAAGCAGGGGTGAGATGCAAATCTCATTCTCATCCAAACAAAAATAAACACTAACCTGCCAGTAATGTGTGGGCGTGTTTCGACAAAGTGATGTGTGATGCATTGACCCAGGATGCACATGGTCTCCTGTAAGGAGTGCAGTTTGTGGTTCACTAAACGGATGACAGGGGTGTTGACCATTAATGGAAAGAGCAAGGTCAATTTGAAGGTGGATGAAAATCTCCATAGTGGTGGCGATGCTGGCCATGGATGGAGATCTACTAGGGTTTGATCTCTTGTTCAGACTTGACATCATCTATTGAGCAATGGTCATATGAATGAGCATGCTGAGGCCAATTTCCCAAACCAAGTTTCCAATGTTGGCGCTACTGTCTCAGTGAAAATAGAATGACCCAATTTTGATGTTATTTTCGACCTGACTAAGAAAAATAGGAGTGCGGCCTGAAAGTGGTTGGGAGAGCAGCTGCCAGACAGCTGATCAACCAAATACCTTCATACACAGGTTGGAATAATTATAATTTTTAAATGCAAACTTGAATTAACAGATATCTGATACCGCACTTAGAGATGGAGCTTGGTTCTGTGAAAGGATTAATCCCACTAACAGTGATTGTTCAGCATAACAAAGGAAAAGTGCAACTTGTTATGGATTATTGCAAACCGAACGAACATATGGAAGCGTACACGGCATGTGTCGATAGGAGTTCACAAAACAGAAACACATTATCCCTAACAGATGCCTGTATCATGACCCGATAAGCCTTTCAGAACAAAATCGGTTTCAGAGAGGCCTTTCTTCACCCTTAGAAGGAACTTCAAAGCTCAACAATACTCTCGTTAGAAAGAGCACTCGCCTCAGGGTTCTGTGTGTACATCTCCCTTGTGGAAATGCACCCTCTGACCAATTTTTCTCCAGCTGAAGATCAGGACCTAACCAAACGCTGAGCATCTTACAAGGCCTGTCACTCCAGTTAAAGGGCCCCTGAAGGGAAACTCCCCTCCAGGTACTGATATACAAGCCAAAAGACTTGTCATAGTTAATTTTGGCTTCTGTTACTGTTTCATAAAATCTGATTTCTGTGCAGATGACGTTAATTTCGGCATGGTTACAAACACCAGTATATCATAGGTATAGGCAGAGTACTTTATTGTAGCAGAAGTGCCAGACAAAGTGTTACCACGCATGACCAAATTCACCTTTAACCTGCGAAGGAAAGACTCCAATGCAAGCACATAGAGCATTGGTTATAAAAGACAACCCTAACGAAGAGATCGTTATAAGCTGAAGTGCTTTGACCTCATCCCATTTGTTTTTGCCAATGCATAAAAGACTAACCCACAAGGAAAATTGTGGGTCAAAATCGATAAAACAGCCTTGAAATACCGATGGTCCACCTTATCAAATGCTTTGGACTGATCTAAATTGATCAACACATCTTCAGTGTCGACTTTTTCAAGCATAGTAAATACAAGTTATTCTAAATTGTACTGCTCTTCATGATAGAAGTTTGATAGAGCTAATAAGGCCCGACAAGACAAGCTGCAAACAATTGGCGAGAATCTTGGGCAAAATTTAAGGGTCAATGATTATCTAACCTATTGCCATCATGTTTGCTTTTACACAAATTTCATAATGCCCATCGTAAAGTACTTGGGGGGGGGGGTTGAGCTGTTCCTAAACCACGAGTTAAATAAAACTGTCAGCAAGTATCAAAGAGGTGCAATATCCTCAAATACACGTAGTAAGGCAGACAATCGATCTAAAGGAGAGAAGTCAAACTGGTGCTATTCATGAAAACAAGTTGAAAACAAAAAATCCACATCAGATATTTTTGCCTAAAAAATTATTGATTTAATATGAAAATTACTTTTTGCAATTTGATAACATTTTAATCCTTCAAGCAAAGGAAACATGTTGTCTTTTATGTCAATGTGCACTTTTGCACATGTGCGTTTTTGCCCGTGAGTGATCACAAAACAAATCAAAAACCAAAGTCTTTTTACATACGTGCACGGTTGCTGTGTTCATTTTCTGATCGTCGCTTTTCCATGCAAGAGCAATGATCCCATCATAGTTGGTGATCTGTTTAGCTTAAGACGAATATACATATGCATGGAAATACAATGGAGACTTACTGTCTCTTTAAAGGTTTTATTTAGAGAGAAAAGGTTGTTCATGGGAGGAGAAACCAATATCTAGTTCTAATTACATCTTAACTTGTTTTTCTAACTTAAGATGGCATCACACGAGCAGAGTCTCGTGTAACATTCACTTAGATTATCACTTGCCTCGCTTTCCAACTAGCTAGCCACTCTTCTGCCTTAAAACGCATGTCGTCATCTGTCATATCATTCGACACCTCCATTTCTAATTTGTTTTGTCCCATCCGTTCAATCATGCCCTCTGCAGCTGAATCTATGTCTCTTTGCTGCCAATTTATCCCGCCATTTACTCTATGTAACCCTTGCCGAAATTCATACTAGTTAATATAATCTCTACTTACTTGCATAGGGAACCAATATTTAACAATACTATGAACACCACGAATAAAACGTTGCAGAAAATTTAATCGATAACAATAACAAAATGACCAAACTACAAATCGATGTCACAATAACAACAACGATGGTTTCTGCTAATTGGCACCTTCAAGTATTTACAAAGATGAAGGCCTTAATATTGCATAACATATCTAGAACAAAATATTTTATAATAGGAATCAAAAATGTGGCTGCTGTAAGCATTTCACGAGAATGTTTAACAATCACTCAAAAATCGAAAATTAAACAAAATACTGGTAAAATATTACATTTTTACAATCTGCAACATTTATTTAATTGGTTTTACCAGTATTATATTTAATTTTCGATTTTGCAGCGATTATAAATGGTCTCTGTGCAATGCTTACAGCAGCCATTTTTTTCATTCTAACTGAACAGAATGAACACGGTTTTGATTTAAAAAAAAGCGCTTTAAAATATATTGAAACACAAAAACGATAGGTATAAGAATAACACATTTTGCCTGTAGTAACAATTATTTGTTGCATATTTGTCCTCTTATCCATTTTTTTGTCCTGTTAACTACAGTTAAAACACCAATAACTAATCAGTTGCTAAATATTTATTCATTACTTAGTAATAATGTAAAGGACAAATATCTATGTTTATTTTACCTATTTTATCGTTATTTTCATGGCAAGTGCTCGTCTGAGCTCCAATCTATGGTCGCCCCTCGCCAAATATTCACGAGAAACACTTGTTTGGCTGTAAACACTATCAAGAATTTCCCCCACTCTTTATCTGTGCCTAAACCTAAACGTCAAGTCCATGAACAAAGCTTCTTTCTAAGAACTGCACACCTGTGAAACACTTCAGTTTATCTGCTTCCCACTGACTTAAAATATGGTCGTCTTCAAGTTCAATGTAAACAAGTTCTTGATGAGCCGTTCCCCTTAAGTAATCCAACTTACCAAATTTACACTTCTAACGATTACTATGATATTGTCCTTTTGACCATTGTACACTCTTTAACCCTTATCCTCGAGTGGCCTCTGGGCCTTGATGAGTGGTGATTCCTTTGTAAAAAAAGAAAAAGAAAAAATGTCCGGTTTAAAAAAAAAACAAACAAACAAAAAACAAATGCACACAAAATCGGTTTATTCCTGATCGACATTACTCAGGATATATAATATCTAAAATTTTGAAAAAAAAAAAAAAAAAAAAATTAATTCTCTAGCGATCCGCTGGGCCTGGTTTCGTCAGGGAGTGTCTTTTTTTTTGTCTATTTTATCCTTAATTTTGAAAAAAAAAGTCGTATTCCTAGAGGACTATTATATAAAGGAGAGTGGTTTGTATGTGTCCATCTAGAGAAGGATGGATGGGGTGGAGAAGAAAGAGAGGATTTGGAAAAATGAGGAATAAAACGGAGAAAAGGGGAAAGAGATGGCTAATGAAAGGTAGACGTTTAAATATAAGTATATTACACTTTTGCCCGGGGCAACGCCAGGTAGCCCTACTTGTGCCACATAAAAATCAATAGTAAATAAAAATAAAGAAAGAGTATGCATAGAAGTCACAAAATAATTCCAAGATTTGTAATTTAAAAATATCAAAACAGCACCACACCATCAAAATAAATAGAACAAAAATAAAAACGTTGGCTCTAATATCAATTCCTCTTGCGGTAAAAAAAAAATATGTAAATTATCACAAGAGGAAAAATATAAAATCATGTATACAAAAAGCGTGGCGTAATGGATAACGTACTTGGTAAATCCTGTTGTAAGTGATACGCTTTTGGAGGTTGAGTTTAATCCCCGGTGCAGGCGATACTAAGAGTAAAACTATGAATTACTTAGGGTTTCTACCTGGTCAGTGTTAACGGAACGAGATCATGCTGCTCCCGTGGATTAAATAAAGGATTCCGTTTGAAATTCTATGCTAATTCTCAGAGTTCGACAAGATACACCTGAAGAATGTTGAAGGTTATATCGGCCAAAATGTTGTAAAAATAACAAATGAGAACAGTAATCCAAAGAATCCAAACAAGTAAAAGAACATGTAAATTATGCTTAAATGAAAAATTTTAAATCATACTTTAAAAAAAAAAAAAAAAAAAAATTTATTAAACAAAAAAGAATTCATAACTAAATTTTGCCGTCACTAACAAACGCTTTGCTATTCATACATAATAAATAATCCATACATATCTAAAGTTGAAATATTTGCCGCACTGACATTGATATTAAAACTTACTTTTCTATTTTAAAAGTGAACACAACTTCTTTATATACTTAGTCGTGATTATACCAGCGACTTCAGAAAGAATAACTAATTTATTTTAAAAACGAACTTTTATTAATTAACTGTTAGTTTTGTTTTCTTATTGTATGATTGGTTTAATTTCACGATGACACACTGTTCTAGTTGTGCATATTTTCTACATTGTACATAATTGTATAGCATTTAGAGCTGAAGTTATCTGTCCGTGGAACGGTCTCTATCAAACTGTCAATTTTTAGTCTACAGACTTGAAATTTTATATAAAGACGATTCGGACCTGTGGAACAAAATCGACCTAGTTTTTAGTCAGAAAAATTGCTACTAAAGGGTTAAAAGCAAAAAATTTGAACTTGGCAAGCGTAGTTCGACGTAATGTGCATCCTTTACACATGCATATTTATAGGTTTAAGTACGTTAATTTGTCAAGTTTTTATATGCATATATCGTTAGCTCAGATGGTAAAGAATAAGGCTAGAAGGCTAAGTGTTTTTGTTTCGATTCTAACTGATGGCCTCCAAGTCATGTTTTTAAGACTTTTAATATCACTACTATATAGAATATATAATATAATATATAATAATTAATTGTAATAATATATAATAATTAACAGCGATTTGACGCTATAATATATACGAAATTACATAAAATATATTTAAGTGTATTTTACGACCGGGCAACACCAAGATACACGTTAGTAATTCGATAAAATATTTATATTCACTACAAACAAGGCAAATATCCCCTTTGTTAGAGAAAAGACGTTACTAATCTCTTTCTACTCTATCGTTATTTTTTAATTTTTATTTCAGTTCTTTAATTTAATATAAACATCAAATGGGTTTAAGTGTTTATATTTAAATAGGAGGACCTTTTTCTTTTTTTTTTTTTTTTTTGCTCCACTGTCATCGGCTGCTATACGGTAATATAAAACCGGAAGTGTATAATAATAATGCCGCAGCGAATTATAACAAATGTGGGTCTTGATTGAGATTGTCGGACTGACTTCCTCATCTTGGTTGTTATCGTCACAACGTTTCGGCCGTTTTGCCCTCCGGCCTTCATCAGGTGTTTTGTATCGAACTGGGGAACCGTTTGTTAGGAGTCTCGAACCCAACCCTTTAACGGTTCCCCAGTTCGATACAAAACACCTGATAAAGGCTGGAGGGCAAAACGGCCGAAACGTTGTGACGATAACAACCAAGATGAGGAAGTCAGTCCGACAATCTCAATCAATGAAAACACCTCATCTCAAAAATACAGACGATTACAAATGTGGGTCTTTTCGAGAAGAATTCCGCCAATAATGCTAAAATAAGAATTTCGAAAAAAAAAAAAAAAAAAGATGAAGTATTGAAGTATGCACGGTCCCTTGTGAATGCACAGTGAACGAGGTATAAAAAGTATTAATGACAAAGTTCAGCATTGCCCCCCCCCCTCTCTCTGCAGGGGCGTCAAATCCTGGTGAAAAGCGGTGACGTTTTAGGCCTTAACATATGTAAATTTGAGTTCTGCACCATGAAAAAAAAAAAAAAAAAAAAAAAAAGAAATGACTAAGTCCATCATTTGCCATAAAACATTAACCTGTTGATTCTACAGGCTTGGATGAAGTGAATTGTTGAGGTTTTGTAGTAGAAAGCCACAAGAAGTTCATTTTGAAGGGCTTAAGTTTAAAATTTAACTTTACAAGATTTACATTCGGCGTTTGCTGTTTAATTTATAACTAGATGGACATCCGGCATTGCCCGGTCGTACAATAGAGAATCCACTGTTGATTTTATAAAATTATTTTCATATAATGGCTTGAATTAATGTTTAAAATGCAAAAGTCAAATATCATGGTTTAATTGTGTTCTAAACAGCAACATTCATTTTAAACGCGCCTGGCTTATCAAACAACTTACTGTTGATTTTATACGTTGGGCCCTTCTACTTGTGCGGTGATAAAACTTCAAATGCGTTTGTGATGTTAACTATGGTCACAATGCTCCTTTTTTAATGGGACTTCTTCGATTTTCGATAATTATCGGAAGTGGTCTGATACAACACCTATCTAAGAACACCCCCAGAAACATAAGGTACACTAGGTGTATCAGAATTTTTGTAGGAATTTTTGACACCCCTAACACGAAACTGCGAATAAAATATAAAAAACTCGTAATTTCTCTTAAAAGTGGGTTGTTTACTTCCAAAATAAACTATTAAAGTTGTTTTAAAAGTAATAGAAATATTTTTTTTTATTTTTTAAAAAACAGTAATGAATTTTACGAACTCAATAGTTTTCAATTTTTAAACTTTAAAAATCTATCAAAATTTTTCTATTGATTCTATTTTTACGATATTTTCAGGGTCAATGTGAAATTTTATGCTCTTTCCAATAAACCGATTATAATATTTTAGAAAAACGTTTTTTTAATTCACGCCCCTCCCCATGTTCAAGTGTCTATTAAAAAGTAAATAATTTACTCACCAAAGTTTTATATATCACAAATTGAAGAGAAAAGGCCAATAAATAATATATTCAAGTTTAAAACAAAAAAAGTAGTGTTTTTTAGAAATTTACCTGTAAAGTTGGAAGTTTAAAACTTTTTTTTTAAACCACGTAGTTTGTTTTTTCTTTTCTTTTTAATGAAACCTTGGTCCTTGCTCCTTCAATTGAAAAAATAATTAGGGCTTGAATTACATTTTTCGAGTAGTTATAAGCTTAGAAAGACAGGAGGTCGAATAATTTACCCCTCCCATTTTGAAATGTCTATTAAAAAGTAAATAATTAATTTACTCACCAAAGTGTTATTACAAATAAATTGAAGAGAAAAGGTCAATAAATAATATATTCAAATTTAAAACAAAAAAGTAGTGTTTTTTTAGAAATTTACCTACAAAGTCCGAAGTTTAAAACCTTAAAAAAAAAAAACACGTTTTTTTTGTTGTTGTTGTTTTTTTTTTTTTTTTTTTTTTTTTTTAATGAAACCTTGGTCCTTGCTCCTTTTAATTGAAAAAAAAAATAGGGCTTGAATTACATTTTTCGAGGAGTTATAATCTTGGAAAGGGTGAAATTATTCACTATTTTTCACGAAATTTCTGACACACCTAAAGGTACACGTGTATGAAATTTAAAAAAATCGGTCCAGCTGTTTTGGAGTTCATAAGAAACAAACTGCCTCACACACACGTTAGATACTAATTCAAAATATATATTCGGAAATATAATTATCTAATGTTAGTGAATTTATTAAAATAATTTTACGGTAAAACTTATGTAGGCGGCGCATTAAAAAAAAAAACACTTGCAAAAAACTATGAATGTATCAGAATATCTGTGAGGAATATATCTAGGTTGATGTGACTTTTTGTTGCTTGGTTTTTATGTATATGTCTAGCGCTGAAGAGCGCCCCACTGATATAAAAAATAACATATGCAGAGAACTATACATAAAAATATCAACGTGGGTTGAAACAATTGTACGCTTGTATAGCAAGAAAACTTAACCATTTTTTCTTTTTTTTTTCGATGAACATAAAAATGTGTCGCTCTTCTCAAAGAAGCGATACAGCATAAGTATATAAAGTTGGGGCAGTTAATCAAGAATCGAAAAAATCAGAACTTTATCTGTTATCGGAAATATTTTACCTTATTTCCGATTCCAACAACGATTCTTATATTTTTAAAACTTAATTTTCTATTGCTACTACTAATGATACATATTTTTTAACCATCAGTAAAACTAAAATTTATAAATCATTAAAATACGATGTAACGTTTTTACTTGTGTAAAAAAAAAAAAAAAAAAAAAAAAAAACGAAACCTGAAACTTTGCATAAATTTTTACGTAACCAATAAAAGAATGCACTCAATTTACAGGATTCCGAAAAAAAAAAGGGTTCATATAAATAAAACTTTTTGGTCAAGAAAAACACAGAAAAACATCATTAATAATTAAATTTAAGGTAAAATGTAAAAGTATTTTAATCTGTTTACTTAATTTATTTTATGCTGTTAATCTAGTGCCCGATTTCTTTTTATATAGTGGACTTTTGTCTAGTAACTAGCACTGGACAATCTTAGAGGTCGCTGAAAAAAAAATTAAAAAGTCATTTTCAAGGACTGAATTGGGTATGAACTCGTGAATTTTCAAGCTGTTGTGTAAAAAAAAAAAAAAAAAAAAAAAAAACTTTGGCGCATATCTTTTGTCTTGATTTTTTTCAGGTCTGTATAAGTTACCGAGACTTAGGAATTTCCTCAGCGACAGGTAGTCGAAATGAACCCTCGTTTTGGTTCTGTCGTGTGATCACCCCCTCATCTCACAAATCTGTATACCGATTGTAAAACAATTTTTTAAACGTATAAAACGTTTTGAGATGGAGATAAGTAATACATTCGCTAATAAAAATGTTTCTTTGATATACAATTTGAATTATTATTGTTTTTTTTTGTTTTTTTTTAATCCATTGAAATGAAGATTCATAATTTGTGCCTTCATATTTTTGCGGACTTATCCTGATCTTCATACTTGTTTCACTACGTTTCGGCTAATTCATCCTCTGGCCTTCTCCAGGTGATTAACCGCGACGACATAGGAATGCGGAGTTTTGTAACTTATTTGCATTAATGCATTCCACTGTTGTTGTCTCGCGTTTTGGTCATCTAATCCTCTGGCCTGCTTGGGTAAAATTGAGTCTCTACAGTTCCAGGTGAGACTTGTCCGAAGATAGCGGTTTCAATCCTACTCGAAGCAGGTCAGAGGATTAGTTGGCATTTAAAATGTTAAGTAAAACAATTATAAAAATAATTTTACAAAATCAACAATAGATTCTCTACAGTGCAATGTAGACTACAATGTGTTGTAAACTGTCACTACGAGAGGGTTTCCCTGCTAGTATATAAGTACCTATCCCCCCCCCCCAATACCACAGTTAATCTCGTCCCTTTAACTTTCAATTTATTTCATTTGTTCTTTCCCTCATCGATATTCGGTCGCAGATTATCAGCATCTCTATTCCTGAATTAATAATGGCTGCTTTCCGTTTGAAGTCTTCCAATTTTCCAGAAGAAGCTCACATGCCTTGATCCATAAAAAATGAAAAACATTCCTTTTCCAATGATGAAGAATGGATCAATAGAAAAAAAAAAAAAAAAAAAAAAAAAAAAAAAAAACAGGACAGAACCCTTGGACTGTCGCCATTTTTTTTTTTTTAACACTTATTTTCGAAGGAAAGAGAGGAGAAAGATGGCGGGTCTTTTTCGTTGAAGTCGCTTTGATTGGGACCGAAAACCACGATTTAAAAGGGACCAGATAATAGATCTTCACTTCTCTAATCTTTTGGTAATGTGTGTTTGGCGCCTTTTTTTTGTTGAAAAGGACTTTGATATGCACTTGTCGCCGTAGCTCAACGAGTCGAGAAAAGAATTTAGTATTGAGCGTTTCCTCTTGCAGCTGCCACGTTGATAGGAAAAGATGTTTAGTTCTTTCCCACTGCAAGAACTTAGACACCAGGGTCGGAAAATGGGATTGAGAAGACAGCGCCCTCAAAGAGGAGCACACTAATCTGCAAAAAAATGCCTCGGCAGCCGCGTCGGCATTCCCCGGTGAAGGCGCCTCAGGCGATTAGCCATAAAGTAACCCCTTCTCAAAGAGAGGAGGCAAAGCCTCGGAGGGTGGACCTCCTAGGACTGTACAGAACTCACCAGGAAAATCACGAGAACAATATGCTAGCAGAAACACCGTCGGGTAGAAATAAGGGAAACGTTGCCTTAACTTGTTTAAATGTAGACTTCCAACTACAGGTTCCCTGAAAACTTAACCACGTAACATTGTAAATCGGATGCGTATATCAATTACTGATGGAGATTTTCTATTGGGTTGAAGCTGAAACTATACTATTACTTTTATTAAACAAGCCGCGCGTACGTGGTCCCTCTCTGGTGCTGCATGTGAGATGACGCCACGAAAAATAGTGAAGAAATGATGAATGTGAGAAGTGTGAAGGGCCAACGTTGCCTTCACATTTTTGCCAAGTTTCAGAAAAATCTAATGGATGGGGCAAAAATTATGGGGTAAAAAGTGTCATCTTTTACAATTTTGGGCATTTGTGACCTTTTTGGAGCTCCTGGGAACGCCGAATCCTAGTGAAAATGGACAAATTGTGCAGTTTCACGATTTAAGAAATGTATATTTGAATTCAGCACAGTAGTTGTTGGCGGTCCTGAAAGCGGCTTTAATCTCAGTACATCTATTACGTTGGAAGCAATGGAAAAAGCGATTTCTGTGCGCAATGGCAGCAGTACATAGGTTTTTACTGGAACTTTTTCGAGGGTATGAAACGGTCTATACCTACAATTAACCATTCCACCATGTCTTAATATTTATTTAGTTTTATATATATATATATATATATATATATATATATATATATATATAAATGTAAAGTTGGTTCGTTCTAAAGAAATAAAACCATGTTTATACGTTACCAATTTATTTGAAATTTTCAGACAACCCATTTTTAGAGTCAAGGTATGTTTTTATGTTATTAAAATAAATTTACCTAATTAAAATTAAAATATTAAATAAAATAAATATATTTATTTATCGTTTCTGCGAATCTGTTCTGTTGATAAAACTGAACTTCCGGTTCGATTCATTTCACAGCCACGAATTGACGAAAGGTTAAATTTTCTGTTAACTCGATAAGTAAAAAAAAAAACAAAAAAAAAAAACATATTTCATTTGTTTATCTTCCAAATTTTTTAATTTACACATCTTTTCTTTATTATATAAGGCAAAAAAAAAAAAAAAAAGTTTGTTGCTTGCTTTTGAGTTTTTTTTTTTATATATAAGATTACTCATGCAGAGAGTGATCCGTGCTGAAATAATGTTATTATTTAAAAAGTCATTCTTAACATGGGGAGGTAAGGATGTTTTGTACCTATTCTGTACTTTAACCTTACAATTGAATAAATAAAAAAAACATATCGTAAAACGTTATTTAAACGTGGAAATATGATTTTAAAAATAGCGCGGCTCTCTGCATTAGCACCATTTTTATTTATTGTTGTTGTTTCACGAATTTTCGGCCAACTATTCCTCTGGCCTTCATGAAAAGAAGTCCTTTTATAAATGTTCAGTAACTTTTTCCTTTTATTATTCTTAAAGAGTAAAACTTTTCTTATTCATGAAAGGAGTTAAGCCTACGTAAATAAATAAATGTTTGTACACGTGACAAATTATCAATAAATGGTTTAGTTACTTTTTTTAAAAAATGTTTGTAAAAGTGCGAAAGGCGACGTTACGTTGTTGTACAAACATTACTCCCATGCTTAATTTCTATACTTATAGGTTTTTGGAATTTTTTTTCACTGGATTATTATTGATTGGACACTAATTAAACAGATTATTAAAAAAAAAAAATGTAAAAAAGAAATCATTATTTCGACATTTGAAAGTGGTGCTCACTTTTTAGTTACAACGTTCTGATAAATCAGTCACCCATTTTGTAAGCAATAAAAACGCGGTATATCAAAACCATAGAAAGTAAAAATAATGAGTCTCTACCGCATTTGTAAGTCAGAAATATATTTGTTTCTCAAAGAAAAAAAAATAGAGAGAACAGGACTTTTTTTTATTGTTTTCATGAAAATAAAGTTTCGAGATTTTTAATTATTTTTTTTTTTTTTACTTATTTAGTCAGTTTGTGGTTTTTTTTTAAAAATTGTTTTTGTGAAAGGTGAGTTTTTTTTCAAAACTTTTGTTTTGTTTCTTTTTAATTTTTTTAAAGTATTATAAATTTCACTAACATGCTGGAGAAATGTTTAATAATTTGGTATTTTTTTAGATTAGGTCCACCTCCACAATTTTCCTTTCAATGACGACATTTATAGGTTTCCGAGTATGCTGAACACGCAAATTGCATTGAAATTTTGCGGAAATAAATAGTTGTATTATGCATTGTATTCTTCGGCGGCCATCTTTTTACGTGCACACGCGCCATAAACAAATACACATACGTAAAAAAGATGGCCGCCAAAGATTACAATGCATAATACAACTTTTTATATCTTGATAACTACTTATTTCTGCAAAATCTCGGTGCGATTTTCGTATTCAGCATAGTCGAAAACCATTTCAAGTCGTCATTTAAAAGAAAATTGAGGAGGTGGACCTAATCTAAAAATTTACCAATAATTTTTAATCCCGTATGCCTCCCGATACATTGCTTCGTCAACATGCGACCATTTTATATCTCCCGAAGACACTTCCGTATTTAGAAAAAAAAAATAAATAAAAAGTGACCGATTTACCAGAACGTGGTAACTAAAAAGTGAGTATCCCTTTCAAATGTTGAAATGATTTTTTTTTTTTTTCAATCTTTTTTCATAATCTGGTTAGTGTTCAATCAATAATAATCCAGTGAAAAAATTTCAAAAAAACCTATCAGTATAGAAACTCCACCACGTAAGTAAATAAATAAAAAATGTTACGTGCACATGCGTTAGCCTTGACTAGGGGGGTACTAAGGGAACGACCATTAAATAATTCTGCGGGTCGCCATGGAACTCAACGCCCAAGGAGTATCAAAATAGTTTTCATGATCTGAAGAAATTTTTTTTTCCGAAAAGTGGGTGATCACTTTTCCATCTAAATTTAACTTAAAATGAGCACCCACTTTCTGGCCACCTGAGGAAGGGGCATTTATTTTCGTGTTTATTGGCTTAAAGGTTTTTTTTACAAGGCAGTTTGGTACGTGAATGCATATTTAACAGTTTTCGTTTATGCTCACGCATAGCATAAACAAAGGCTACGTCTGTGAAATGGAAAATAGTCCCAGAGTTCAGGGGTTAATACCATGCAAAAGAAATCAAACAAAAAGACTTTTAAGCCAAGAAACACACAGAAAGAAAAAAAAAAATAGCATCCATTTTTTTTCTATCGAATTCATTTGCTGTTTTTATTGAAAACTATTTTCCCCCGGATTTTTGATATAATTTTCCATTAAGGGCTGTGCGTCTCACGTTCGTAAATAACAAAATTTTTTTTGTAGATTTTGGTGTGCTAAAAACGAATCTGCAAACCGTTTCCGTCACAAAAAAATAGTTTTTATGATATGAAGAAATTACTTTTTCGAAAAAGTGGCGATCACTTTTCCATGTAAATTTAACTTAAAATGAGCACCCACTTTCTAGCCACCTGAGAGAGGGGGGGATTTTTTCCCATGTTTATTGGCTAAACAGCTTTCGTTTATGCTTACGCATAGCGTAAACGAAGGCTATGGCTGTTAAATGGAAAATAGTCCCAGAGTTCAGGGGTATTACCATGCAAAAGAAATCAAACAAAAAACTTTTTAGCCAAGAAACAGAAAAATGCCCCTTTCTCAGGTGGCCAGAAAGTGGGTGCTCATTCTAAGTTAAATTTACATTGAAAAGTGATCACCCACTTTTCGAAAAAGTAATTTCATGAATGTCATGAAAACTTTTTTTTTGCTACGTAAACGGTTTGCAGATTCGTTTTTAGCACACCGAAATCTACAATAAAATATTTCGTTATATATGAACGTGAAACGGGCCTTAAAGTAAAATAATACCGGATTTTTTGGAGCAGATTTGCCGTTTAGTTGTACAAATATCCTCACACCAGGTAATCACTAAAAGGGATTTTTAAAAGTCGTCACCTGTATCGAGCAAAAGTTTAAAACCACCGATTATATGCCAGCCTACATCATGGTAACATATATTGAGTGAGTTCCTAACAGTATTTTTAGTTTAAACTCATTTTCCCAAAATTTCCCCAAACTTAACATGTTCGATACAGTCTGCCGCCATTTGTATTTTTCAGATATACCAATAAACATTGAATGTTTTTGAACCGATTATACATTACATAAAAACACTAAAATCTTATCCAGTTAGGTAGAACACTTACTTTTCTTGCCTTTGATAACATTTATTTGTTATATATTTATTTTTTGACAACTTCTTTGTATCTATGTTTAGTAATATAAACCCTTTTCATTTAATGTAACGTTTAGTCGGCTCGAAAAACAGTGTTTATTGGTGTATTTGAAAGCTACAAATGGTGGTGGACACTGTTGATTACTTTAAGTTAGAGAAAGTGAGTTAAAACTAAAAAACTATACAAAATACTGTCAGAAACCTATCCATTATGCCAGCCTATGTCATGGTAACATATGTTCGGTGAGTTTCAGACACTGTTTTGTATAGTTTTTAGTTTTCAACTTACTTTCCCAAACTTAACGTATTCAACAGAATTCGCGACCATTTCTGTTTTTTGAGCCAATTAAACATTTTACATTACATAAAAACACTAAACAATTATCCAATTAGGTAGAAACGTAAATTACCTTACCTTTGCTTTCATTTATTTGTTTTTGGACGACTTTTTCGAATCTGTGTATAGTAACCCCCCCCCACCATCAACCAAATATTAATTACTAAATCACATTTTTTAAAACAACAACAAAAAAAAGCATTTAGCGTTTCAACATTTTTGCTACGTTCGGCTTCATCCACTGATTGTTGGTCAAGTCCAAAACATGAATGATTGACAGAAACTCTCGAGGATCCAGATCAAATTCTGCAAGAGCACCATTTTTTTCAGTTTCGCCTTCTTTTTCACTTTTTGCAGTGGATTGCTGTACTAATATAAGAAACATGCATTTTCTCTTTTATTAAATTTTTCCATTACACCAAATTGAGCCACTGCAACGCGTGGAAGGGTACAGCTAGTATATATATATATATATATATATATATATATATATGTCACTTTCTGTGTTTTCTGGATTAGAATCTATTCATTTAATGCGTATTATTAGTTAGTTTGGGATCGTGAAGTAGCATTTTCATTTTTTAGCTCTTTACATCAAATGGCTTCATGTCCTGTCTGGAGTGATTTCCATTAAAAACAAATCAGTTTACGATTTCAGACAAATGTACCATCTTTCAATACTAAAATCAAAGTAATTAGATTTAGTTTAAAGCGAATTATTTTTGCTTTTTTTTTTTTTTTGTAAAAGTATTGAACTGATACTACACTACCTCCACCCCTTGAAAGAGTTCATTTCTTGGAGGATAGAATCATGATCACGTAATAAATACTACACTATCTGAATTGTTATAACTCAAAGAGCTTATCGACGGTATTTTCATACAAGAGAGGCCAAGTCACAACACAACGAGTCTATGTTATCAAACCTCAAACCCTGCAAGAATTGAAGGAAAACATCAGAAACGAAATAAGTGAGTCAAATCGCAATCCAGAGATTCTGCAATCTGTCATGAATAATGTTTTGGAAAGAGCACAAAAAAAGCTGAAAATGGGCAACATTTAAAAGACATTATTTTTCATTAATAAATATTTGAATTTTTCTTCCCAAGTCAGATTGTGTTAAAAGTACAGAAAAATATAAAAAATAAAGAATCTATTTATTCAAAACCCGTCAGTAACTTTTTAGACACCCTGTATATTAATGTTATGTCGATTTCTTTGAATTTATAGCATTTATTATAATTTAACAAGCCGAGCATGCAAGGCCCCCTCCACGAGTACAAAATTAACTTTAACCATGACTAATGTTTGTGCAAAATTTTTTTAAAAAATCCAAGGCGTGGTTATTGAGAAAAGTACAAACAAATGAACAGGAGCGAATTACTGGGTCCAACCCCTCCTTTGTCAGGGGACGAAGAATAACATTTATTCAGTTATATATATATATATATCTATATATATATATATATATATATATATATATATAATATATAATAATAAAAAGGCACTGTGTGCGAGTTTTTTTTCCTATGGAGTCTAAAATGACTGGGCTGATATTTTTGAAACTTTGCAAATATGCTTTATGTCTGAGAGTGTTCTTAGGTAAGTTTAGCATTGAAAATCGATGATCGAAGAAACCACATTAAAAAGGAACAGTCCGATTCTGACCAAATATTACACAGCTTAAAATCACAAGTGCATGAGAAGGCCAGGCATATAAAATCAACAGTAGGCCCTTTGAAATGAATGTTTCGGTTTAGAGCACAATTGAAGTACAATACTTGACTTTTGTATTTTAAACTTTAATTCAAGTCATTATATATAAATTTCTTTTATAAAATCAACAGCAGGTTCTCTACAGTGTAATGTAGACTCCAACGTCTTGTGAATTAAGTCATTGTGAGGAGGCATGTGTAGCTTCCTCCTGGTGTACTGCAGTAAGTCCTATACTAGAGCAAGCAATCAATAGATTTGAAAATTAAAAAAAAAGGACGATTTCACCGATTTTGATAGCAATAAAAGAAATGAAAATGTAGAGCATTCGTTGATCCTCATCTAATTCCGGGCAATGTCGACTCTCCCTGCTAATTTAGTTACAAAAATACTTCAGACTTACTGAGATTCGAACTCGCGTACTGACATCGTAAAACTATTGCATAAGTAATATGTACTCGGCTTCAGTGGCGTAGCAAAGGAGGGAGGCAGGAAGGGCGGTTCATGCCAAGGAGCGGCATTTTGAGAAGGTGAAAATAGAAAAAATTAAAAAGCTAAAAAATCTGAAATTTTATACCAAAATGAGTTTTTAAGGTTGTAATGTTTTTGTGTTCATGTGTGTAAATACTGTTTTTAAACAGATTTTAGATCCTTGCTTGTAAGTCTATAAAAATAAATATTTTAAGGACTTTCTGTAATTTTGAAGGTTAACGGATTATCAAAAGCGAGGAGGTGGGGGCAAATCTTACGACCGCCCCGGGTAGCAAAAATAGTAGTTACGCCACTGCTCTGCCTATTTTTTTTTTTTTTGCCGGCTAATAATGCATTTTTATTTGCGTACAAACAGACAAACTCCAAATATGGCATAACTTTAAATATTACATGGCGGCGGAATCATGAATCTTATGAATGCTAAAAATGCAAATAACTATGATTGCTTGCACTCTTTGATTCTCACTTTCGCATTTTTTCTCACTTTCAAAGCAAGGAAGTTTTTACAGAAACACATGAATGCAAAATATTTTACAGCCAATGAAAATTGTTTTAAATCACAAAAAGTAACATGTTTACGTTAAAGTAATAAGACAGTATGAACTTAAAAATGCCTATAAGACCTGGTAAAAAAAAAAATCAGTTTTCTTCACCAACCAGCCAAACAAAAGGAACCCAAGAATGTTTACTCTGGATCCGGGAGAGGAAAGTTTAAAGGGACTCAATGACTCACCAACTTTCTTCATCTCGTGTATACATTCTTATACACTAACAAGAGTCAGGTGAAGAGAAACGAGTTGCTACTTTTACAGCTATACATGTACTAACCACTGAACAATGTAAACCACTTCACATGCATTCACAACCAAATACTTGCATTATGAACATACTGACCTACACATTTATAAGTTCATCGTTCTTCTTTCATAACTGCGATAATTATATTTAGTACTGAAAGGAATCTCAAAACAATGATTTGCTTACTTTTTCAGTGTTTTAAGCAATAACTTTTCCACCTCATTTTTACCAAATAAGCTCTAAGTATTTGGTTGGTTGGTTGGTTGTTTTTGTTTACGGCATATCAACCCTTTTCGGGTTATTTAATGCCGAATCCAAAGATTTAAGAAAAATTTTTTAATAGAATATATTTGTTGTTTTCAAGTCGGTTTCTATTTAACCCATTGTTGGAACCCTAACAGGTACTACCACTCCGGGTCAGAGTGAACCTGGGAGCAATGGTAATTAAAAGGTGGCTCCACACTCCCCAAAGCCCGCAAGCTGGGGCCTCACCACTGGATATAGTTTAAGGTCATATCCAGGACCCCCATTGAGGGACTTTTACCCTCTGCAGAGGGGCAGTTGGTGTATTCTAATGCCCCACCGACAGGGCCGCTTTAAGTATTAATTGAGATTGTTGCTGATTCTCTGTTTTGAATGTTACTTTTCACTGCCTTCGTTCAGGATGGAACTCAGCACCTTTGGGTAACTGTAAAGTATGTCCCAGAACTTAGCTGGAGTCCGAACACGGTACCCCCGTAATAATAATAAAGAGTTGAGTTCGAGACACCTAACAAACGGTTCCCCAGTTCAATACAAAACACCTGATGAAGGCCGGAGGACAAAACGGCCGAAACGTTGTGACAAGAACAACCAAGATTAGGAAGTCAGTCCAACGATCTCAATTAATGAAAACACCTCATCTCAAAAATACAGACAATTACTAAGCTTTAAGCAGTTACATACGTTGCCTTAAATCGAAAGAATCAAGAGATGAAACATTTCACCATAACATCGTACATCTGTTGTGTAAGTAAATTGAAGATTCCACGATTTGCATGCTGAAGAGATTTCACCACGAACATATTAACCTACACATTTATAAGACTTGTGACTAACTGAACTTTCTTCACATAACACGTTTTTACAAAAATGATTGGAAGTAAATTTTATATTCTTATATCTTATATAAAAATGTTTTGTTATAAAATTTCGTTTTTCTCAATATCTGTTACTTGACTGTTTATATTTTAGGTTGCTACTTGGTAATAATTCTTTTCTCGCAAACTTTCATTTATTACCATTTTATTATATATATATATATTATTGTGATGAACGGGGCGCTGGAGAAAGAAGAAGGTATAAACTTAAAAAAAAAGCATTGCCATTGAATCAGAGTGAGAGATCATGCAGGTGACAGGAAATCTATCAGACGGCCAGATATTCTATTTTTAGATATGATGCATGATTGAAGCCAAGGGGCGGATGACGTCACGCATGTGCCGATTGGTAGCAGGAAAAACAAAAGGGAAAAAAAGAAAAATATTTTCTCTCTCGCTCAGTTGACGTCAGCGTGAAAGGACGTGTTTTCTTTGTGCTTGCAAAAAAGGGCTTAATAATGGTAATTGCACATGGAGCAATTATGGAAGACAATTTTCTTGTCCCAAGGGCATAAGGTTCCTCATTGGATATTACGACAAGGATGGAATCAGATGCGTGACCATCTCTATAAATTGGAACTTTTATGCAACAAACTGGATATATCTTCCTGGAGTAGCAAGGCGATTATGGATTATGCCAAAAGATAACAGGTTCACAGATTCATGGTAAGTTCTTACCCCTCCCCATCTCATGGAGAGACTCGTCAGGGAATACAAGTTTTTTGGGGGGTTTTTAAATTAAAATTTTGGTTTATGAACCCTCATTAGGTATTATCCTGGACGATGCCCCCATATTACATCCTTGATCCGGTTTCAGGGCACAGAATTAACTTTGGCCTTAGCATTTGGACTTAGGGTTAGTGTGTGCACTGGCTTTCGTTGAAGGATTAGGAAATTTACCACCAAAGATTTTTCAAAATTTTCTATGTTGTTTAAGGGCCAAGGCTCGATGAGTCATCCACTGAATATTGAGTTGAGAAAACTTCTTTACCCTCATCTTTCCTACATTTCCAGGGGCCCGTTGGGTCATCCCATTGAACATTCAGTCGAAAAAACTTCTCCATACTTAAACCCCATCAGGCTTTCTAATTATCAGGGAAACTGAAAGTTTGATACCTGTAGCATTTTATTTTATCCTTATTCTGTCTGTTAATTATATGCTTTTATCTCAGCACCGTTCAAGTGTTGATTGTTTTAATTTAAAAAAAAAAAAAAAAGAAAAAAAAAAAAGAAAATCTAACTATTTGGATTTTGAGTTATCATTGCAATTCTGTTCATCTCCTCCTACTCATTGTGTCGATCTTTCTGCTTTTTGCTCGATTGCCAACTCTATGTTCTTACTTTTGCTATGTTTTCATAACCGTTTGCATGGAGGATTACAAGAAATACAAGCCTAACACCCTATCTGCCTAGACTCTACCGAAGTCAGCTAAGAGCCTCGATAGGGTTGAATATGTGGGGAAAATGGCTTACCATACAAACATCCTCGTGCCTGTCTGTCCTGTGAGTCACTCGCATCAAAAAGGAAAGAGTCCATCATGGTGGTCGTGACGTTTTGTAGTGAACGAAGTCTTGCGAGATCACGTGTGCGTGCCTTATAAAAACAGGTCACTTGTCGGTGGGAAATCGGGAAATCATTTGACATTTGAGAAGCGGCAAAATCAGTTGGGAGAATTTGCGTGAGCAATGATTTTTGCCTGTTGATCGACCACAGAATATCTAAAAGGAATCAGTTGGGTGGCACATCTTTGGTGGTAAATTCCCTAATCCTTCAACGAAAGCCAGTGCACGCACTAACCCTAAGTCCAAATGCTAAGGCCAAAGTTAATTCTGTGTCCTGAAACCGGATCGAGGATGTAATATGGAGGCATCGTCCAGAATAATACCTAATGAGGGTTCATGAACCAAAATTTTAATTAAAAGAAAAAAAAAAACAAAAAAACTTGTATTCCCTGACGAGTCAGTCTTTTGTTGGCTGGACACACGTGAAGTATTGTGCACTGAGATACTGGATTGAACAATTACGTTTAAAGGCAGAGAGAGGAGAAATGGAGGGAGTAGAGGACTTAAGTGAATCTTCCTTGATGAAGATGGAAACGATTAAGAAAATCCAACTGCTAATGTCGCCAAATGGTTGGAGCTGCATGTTAGGAAATTGATGAGAAAAAGAACACTAATCTGAGCAATTACACGTGGTGGACGTGTAGGTGTTCGAGGCGGAAATCCTTGACGAATTACTGGGGGAACCAGGCTGCAAGAATTGAGACTGACCAGTACAGAGCGAGAAACAAACCGTGAGAAATTTGACTTAACAAACAAGTCAGACTGGTACCAAAATTTTAAGAGGAGAATATAGACGAACATTTCCCTCATTTTAAGAGGATGTCAACGAATCTGAAGTGGCCGAAAAGATATTGGGTGAGATTGCTGCAAACAGTGTTAACAGGCGGAGCAGAAAGAGTGTATGCAACACTGGCGGCAGAGGACTGCTTGGACTATGAGGAGGTAAAGAAGGCCATTCTCGAAAATTCCAAATTGATACCAGAGGCTTATCGGCAAAAATTCAGAAGCCACCAGAAAACAGAAACGCAATCCTATGTAGAATTCACAAAAGATAAGAAATGACTACTAAGAAACAAAAGTAAAAAAACGATGGAGAGAAAATCAAGCAACTGATCATAATCGAAAAATTCCTGAATGAGGTACCAGAGGATTTACGGGTGTATCTAAGCAGAAAAAAAGTGGACATGGGTCACGAGCTAGCAGCATTAGCAGACAAGTGATCACACATAAGCACGGGAAGACCAATCTCAACCCTGTAGGATGAGGGAATTACTCAACAAAACCTATCACTAAGAAAGAAGGCAAAAATGGTGCCCAATTAAGCGGTGAGACCCAGAAAACACCAGAAAGGAGTAGCCAGATGACATGTTATAGATGCGGGAAATTAGGTCATATGGCTCGAACGAGGTGAGGACTGGAGGTCAAGCCACAAAGAGTGGTAAGGATAAGCTCGAAAATGGAAGCATACCAACCGTTTATGCAGAGTGAAGTTATTAAGAATGGAAGACCGGTGGGAATACTGGTGACAGTGCAAAGGGACATAGGATCGTTGCAGTCCTTATTGTTAAAGGAAAGCTTGCCACAGGGCGGAGTGAGAGGGTCACACGAATATGTGACAATAAAAGGAGTGTGTGAAGGCAATGAGAGTTTTGCTACGATGAATTACACGGATATTGAATGGCACAACCAAACAGATCCAAGTTGGGGTCGTGAAAGAGTATCCTTACTGTTGGAAAACGATGCAGAACATGAATGAGTTTTGCAAGGAGAGAGGGAAAAGGCTTATAGTATTAATACTTGGTACATTTTAAGTTAAGAAAACAGGAAGTGAGAGAGATAGAAAGAGAAAGGAGGAATGGGAAGACAAAAAAATGGGAAAAGGTGGGTTAGGGTTTTGGTTTTGCAGCACCACCACCAGAGGCTGCATAGGACCCTTACCAAGGATGAGAACAGGAAACCAATACATACAGGCATCTGCGCTGGTACCAAGTTCCCGGAAGCCACCCCTCTAAGGACTATATCAAAGAAAATAGTCGATGCAATGATCAACTTATTCTCAAGGGTAGGCATACCCAAAACAATCCAAATGAACCAAGGGTCAAACTTTATGTTGCAACTCTTCAGGAAAGTGACTGAACAGTTGGGAATCCAACATGTCACATCACGTGCCTATCACCCTCAATCGTAGGGCGCTCTGGAGCGATTCTACATGATGCTGAAGATTATGTTGATGGTGCACTGTGTCAAACAACGAACCGATTGGAACCAAGGGTTGCCACTTGTCCAATTCGCAGCCAGAGACATGAAACTGGAGTCAATGAAGTACAGCCTGTTTGAGCTAATTTATGGACACAGAATGGGAGGGCCCCTGCAGATGGCAAAGGAGCAGTGGGTAAAACCCCCAACCAGTAACCGAAGAGGTATCGGAACATCATATCGAGAGAATGAGGCAGAAATTGCAGGCTGCAAGGGGGTTAGCTCACCAACAAATGACCAAAGTGCAAGCCAAACTGAAGTGACGGTATGATTAATGGGAGTGGACCAGAGAGCTTCAAGTAGGTGAGAAAATCCTGATTTGCACATCAGGAAAAGGAGCACTCCTCAACTCAAGGTTCCATGGACCCTACACAGTAGTTAATAGTTGACAATTTAAATTATAAAATAAGCACGTCAAAACAGGCACAAAACTGAACTATGCACATGTAATCCGTTGAAAAAAAATTGGAAAAAACAACAAAACAAAAAGAATAAATGTAAGGTTTACCCTAGTTTTTTTTTTTTTTTTTTTTTGTGCGTGTGTGTTAACAGCCTTAAGAATCTTAAGAAATAATTAACTGATTAAGTTATATTTTACGATGAGGAAATCTTTAAAAAAAAATTACGTCACCCCCCCCACACACACACACATTGTGAAGTGTTTCTACGTATTTTTAACTTGTTTGTAACTTATGACCCTACCCAATTTCGCTTTTCTGCCCCACCCCTGCCACCAAACTTGAAAAAAGTGGTAACGATTACATGTCTCGCTCCGTTGCCAAGAAATGGGGTCTTATTTGACGTTAAATTTGTATAGGAAAGTGATCCCCGCGCTAAAATGCTAAATTTTAATTATTAAAAAAAGTTCTTCTTTTATATTATCTTTAAAGGCCTTGAAACGTATTAGCAAAAGAAAAAAAAAAGTAGATTTTGATTTCTTTTTAGGAGGGTTTTTACGCTGGATTAGCCCGTAAAAAAACAACCTCCCCCCCCCCAAAAAAAAAGATGTAAATTAATCAAGCAGATTTTTTTTTATATTAGAAAAACATTTGTTTTTTTTTTTTGTTTTTTTGTTTGAAAACCATTCCAACTGACAATAAGAAATACAAATAAATTAATCGTAAATAATTTTGGACACAAAAAACGTATTAAAAAAATATCAAGTTCTAGTTTTAATACCGTACAACTTGGGTAAACATTTTTTTTTTAAATATGTAGGTGCACATTAACAATTGGTACCGCCTTACATTTTTCCTTTTCATCTTTTTTCAACTACTTTTGCGGATTATTGGACACTAAGTTATCAGATTATAAAAAAATTGGAAAAAAAAAAAATATTTAAAGATTTAAAAGGGGGTTCAGTTTCACATACAGCGTTCTAGTAAATCAGTCTCCAATTTCCAGAACCGATTTACAGGCGAGACTTGACGTTGGCTCCTTCAGCCTCACCCTCCGCCATTATTATTTTGTTTTCTTTTTTTCGACTTTGCACTTGAGAAAAGTTCTGTCTGTCCCACCCAGTCATTATTTTTATCTAGTCTACCCGTAAACCCTTAAAGAGTAAAATGAAAAATGTTCCAAATAAAAAGTGATTTTGAGATTATATTGTCTTTTATTGTCTTGAGAAAACATTTTTAAGTGATGAGTGAAAAAAAAATCAAAATCCAAAAGCCTCCAGAGCACAACTGCAAGCACTAATAAAAATTAAGGAATCCCTACTAAAACCAAGTTTCTACCCCCCCCTCCTTGAAAAGAAAATATTTTTTAAGGCCTGTAAAAAGAAATCGTCAGAATCCACAGAAGCGCTACTAAAAGCAGTAAAAATGGTTATAAATATGATTTTAGTTATTTATTGTATATTTAATTTTTTTTAACTCAGCGGGGTTAAATTACATTTATTTGTAAGGAAAACACGTTAAAATAAGTTAAAACAAAATACTGTTGACCTTGTGTATGCTTTGAATAGCAGCAGTGGCTTTTAATATCGGACTCAAGACAGGGCTACAATGAAATACTTAAGTAGACGAATTTTTCGAAACCGGATGCCACAAACCGGATGTACGATTTACCCGCCCAAGCAAGTTGATCTAAGTTTTATAATTATATAGATATATAATTGCATTCCATCGCTAAATCATGAAAGCATAATTTTTTATACCCGATCATATTAAATGTCGATGCGGTTCTTGGCTATACACAAAGACGTTTTCATCACCCAAAATGGTCTCTACCAACGCCAGGGACTACGCCACAACTACATATATTATTTCTTACTATTTTTGAAGTATTCATCCCGTAGCTTCGAAAAATGTTAAAAGCTTTTTTCTTCTTCTTTTTAGATAAAAATCATTTTATCTCGGAGATAAGTACGAACTTTGTCTGGCAAAAAAAAAAAAGGTCGGTATGTAATTAGCGGACTTAAATCGTTTAGAAAAAAGAGGAAATCTCTTTCCGATTTGATGACTAGGTTTTACCAACCCAACAAGCTAATTGCACCCTCGAGGAAAAACGATGAATTGAAATGGTCAGAAAACAATTAACTTTAAATTATTTATATTTTAACAAAGGTCTCATGAAATAAATGATTTATGCGATTCGGAGATCACTCCAATAATGACGGGAGTTGACAGCGAACCCGCGTATTTATTTTATCGCGCAATTTCTTGCCTTTAACGTCATTACACGTTATAGGTAGTAGATGGTGTGCGTTAAGAGAGGCGTTCCAAAAGTAATACCTCCTATTTTTTTTATTTATTTATTTACAAATTCCGACCGAATACATCAAAGGTGATTGCTAATAGAATTGTTATGATGACTGAACTTAGGCATTCATGGTCTGAAAATTCAATTTTTCTGTTGCAGATATTGACGGTGTGAGACTAAGAAAGCAACCCCTGTCATGGACGTGCGTTAGAAGCAGAGTTACGTCATTGAATTATTGGCAAAAGTACACTGAGAACGATGGTAACTATGTAGAAAAATAAATTGTGCTGCACAAAAAGTCGCTCGTTTTCATGGCACAACTCTTGTCTTCGTAGGTCTTCAACCTTTTCGAGTAAAAAGTAAAACATGAGAGGCTTTATTTTTGGAATGGCCCTTGTAATCTGGCGACTTCGTCGAATGACGTTTCACACTTTGTGCGTTTCATTTCATTTTTGCACAATTTTTGATGCCGTCATTTTGTAGCGGAATTAAACAACAATAGGAAACTTGATTACGTGATGGAAGTAATAAATAAAGTGCCTTACACAAACGGATACGCTACTCTCTATCCTGTCGGGTGACGGATGGGGTGGGGAGAGAAAAAAAGATTTTCGTTTGTTGGTTGGTTGGTTGTTTTTGTATTACGGCACATCAACCCTTTTCGGGTTATTTAATGCTGAATCCAACGATTTTGAAGGAATTTTTTTTTAATAGAATATATTTGTTGTTTTCACGTGGGTTTCTATTCAACCCATAGTTGAGACCCTAACAGGTACTACCACTCCGGGCCAGAGTAAACCTGGGAGCAATGGTAATTAAAGGGTGGCTCCACACTCCCCAAAGCCCACAAGCTGGGGCCTCACCACTGGATATAGTTTAAGGTCATATCCATAACCCCCATTGAGGGACTTTTACCCTCTGCAGGGGGGGGGACAGTCGGCGTGATCTAATGCCCCACCGACAGGGCCGGATTTTCGTTTGTAGAAGGCTTAATGATATATATATATGGCATTAATTTGCATAGGACAGAAACCGATATGGAAATCACGAGGTAGTTTCCTTGGTTTTTCGATAGCTGGGAGAGAAATTTCAGTTGATGTTAGTCGTGAGAAAGTAGGAGTTCGAACAAAGATTTTTCTTCATTTAATTTCCTTTTTTTTTTTTTCATTATTGTTGTATTTTCTAAGATCTTTCGATTTAAACAGTAGAGGGAAAACAAAGTGTTGCATCGTATAATCCTCTCCAAATTTGCAAATAGTTGTGTCAGTAGCTCATCTAAAGCAGAGTTAAGATTTGTTTCTGATTCAAACTTTGATGCAAAGGGCTTCAATCAGCGTAGATGATCCGCTCAGTGTTTTGGTTCATTTGTTGGTCATTAATTTAGATGTGTTGCACAGTAATATAGCCAACACACGTCCTTTAACCAAGCCATTCGGTGAATGTGGCCTGGTTGTTCCACTGAAGAATTAGCTGCAAAGAGTTGCTTTCTAGAGGTATTATCTTCAACCTTCCAATGCTAAAACATGCTTTCGGAATAAACAACCCCCAACTCCCCAACATGTTAAGAACGGCTTTCGGAATCAAAGAGGGGCGTTTTAGTGTAATATATGTCTTGTCATTAGTCCATCCTCCCAGGCATCATCCATCGCTAAACCAATACATCATATCTTACCTTTGCAGGTAAGTCTTCAATGAGACAACTAGTCCACTTTATCCATTCTTTTGGTGTCAACAATTATTAGTTTAGGATAACAAAAGCGCCGTCTTTTATGATGGTTCCGATGAGGTCTTCTGTCAATCTAAAGATCTTTTTTTTTTTTTTTTTAGAAGGCAGTGATTTACAGTGTCATACGCGGCAGACAGATGAAAAAGAGTCATTCCCCTCAGCTGAGTTTTCTTTTTAGGCGTTTATTTAAGAAAATCTCCATATTAGCTTGCCATCAGACTAGATTTTTAAAAAACAAATTGTAATGAATCATGTTTATTGCCAATGACATGGTACAACAATAATAAAAATGAGCTTATAGTCAAAAGTTGCTATTCGGCTTTAACTTTGAAAATCAATCAAGCAGACCTAATTTTCTATACTAGAAAACATATGCTTGAAAAATATCGGAGATGAGGGATTATCACCATTTAAAAATACGGATTTAAAACATTAAAAAAATTTTTTAAATAAAAATAATAATATATATATAATTTTTATGGTGCTTTTATCAAGAAATACCCAAAAGTCTGAATCTTTGAAATTTTTGGAAACCCATTTTCATGTGCTGACTTAAGTATTTCTGAAGTGCACAGAAGAGGCGCAATTTATATTTTTCTTAACCTTAACCAAACAGTTTACGTAAAAAAAAAAAAAAAAAAAAAAAAAAAAGCAAGACAAATAAAAGTTTATTTACATTTTTAAACCCACGCATTTCAGGTGAAAACGTTACATACTTAAGCATCATCGTGAAATTAGTATGAATTCCAAAAATTATTAAAAAAGTAATTTAATAGATGTATTTTTGACGGAAAAAAATCCACAATTACGTTGTTTAAAAATGACGGATCCTTTTATTAAAGTCGAGGGAGATGAGTCAGTTTGTTATATTAAATCGGCTCCACACCTCTTCCACGTTAAAACATACGAGAAAACACGATAAATTTTATTTTTAACTCTAGCAAAGTTTGTCGAAAGTGTTCGGTTTTAAAAAATAGAATGGAAATTTTAATTTCGTCCAGTTTTAATCTTGCCTTTTCCAATGCGCATGCGTCAACGAAATCGAAAAAAAAAAAAAAAATCTACAGATGTAATTTGTATTAGCAAAAGACGAAAAAATTTACGGTGCTAATGCAGAGAGTGATCCGCTCTATTTTTTAAATCGTATTTCCACGTTTAATTAAAGTTTTATGATATGTTTTTTTATTCAACTGTAAAGTTAAAGTACAGAATAGGTACAAAACACCCTCCCCATGTTAAGAATGGCTTTTTTTTTTTTTTTTTTTACAAGGAGGTCACCACTTATCAAGGCCCGGAAGCCACTCAGGGATAAGGGTTATTGCATGTACAGTATGTTTTACGTTAGTGTTGAGATTTCATAAAGTGTCTACTTAAGGGGGCTGTTCATCAGGAATTTGTTTCCGTTGGATTTGAAGACATCCAAGTTGTAGTCAGGTGGGAAACAGGCAGACGGAACACAGTTCCACTGGCGTGCTGTTCTAAGAAAGAAGCTGTGTTCATGGAATCTACGTTTTGATTTAGGTACAGATAGAGAGTGGGGAAAATTTTTGACAGTGGCTTCAGCTAGACGGGTGTTTTTTGTAAAAGATTGGCGAGGGGGGACCAGAGATTGGAGCTCAGACGAGCACTTGCCATGGAAATTACGGTAAAACAAAGACAGGGTCGCAACGTCTCTTCTGTGGGAGAGAGGTTGCAGGGAAGAGAAAAGGGCATCCCCCACTAAGCCACGAAGTCTATTTTGTACTCTGTCAAGGCAGGATAGGCTGTTTTTAGCAGCTCCTGCTCAGATATGTAAGCAGTATTCCATCCTTGGACGTACTTGGCTTTTATATAGATAGAAAATTGCATCAGCAGTGAAATATCTTCTGGAGCGGTAGAAGGAACCCACCATCTTTCCAGCGACCTTGGCAACAGACTTAATGTACGTGTTCCATTTCAGATCAGGAGTAAAGGTCAAACCCAAAAGCTTGTCAAAACATTGAGCTTCTCGGAGGCGAGAGCCATCCATTTCAATTGATGCCAGATGAGGATCAGAGCGTTGATGGTGTAAAGATAGGAGCTTGGTTTTAGGGGCATTAAAGGTAACCAGTCACGTCTTCCCCCACTGAACTACACGCTCGAGATCCGAGGAGAGAGAATCAGAGAGAACTTTGTCATTTACAGCCTTTGATGTGTTGCCGTAGATGGTCGTGTCATCAGCATAGATGTCAACGAATGATTTAAGTATGTGTTTAGGGAGATCATTGATGTAGATCAGGAAGAGAGTTGGGCCCAGTATGGACCCCTGAGGGACTCCAGCATTAATACTGCAGGCCTCTGATTTTTGTCCATCGACCACTACTCTTATGAGTCTATTAGAGAGAAATGATTTAATGATTGAAAAAACATTTCCAATTATACCGTAGCTGGAAATCTTGCGAAGTAGGCCTTTATTCCATACCTTGTCGAAGGCCTTTGATATGTCAAGAGCAATTGCCCTAGAAAGGTAGCCTTTGTCAAGGGATTCACTAATCCTATGAGATATAACCGTTATCACATCTGCGGTAGATATTGCAGAATGGAAACCATATTGCGTGTCACTAAGGAGGTTATTTCTGCTGAGGTGATTGACTATTTCTCTATTTAGTATGGATTCCAGCAACTTACTCATGACACACAGGAGACTTATAGGTCTGTACTGAGAGGGAGAGGCCTTATCACCTGAATTCTTAAATACAGGGCATACTTATGAGGTTTTCCAGGGTGTTGGAAAGCACTTCTCCTTAAGGCAACGCTTAAACAGTTTTGTAAGTATGGGAGCAAGTTCAGGTTGAAGCTTTTTTAACACTATAATTGAGATACCGCCAGGGCCAGTTACTTTACTGGAATCAAGGTTCTTGATTAGCTTGGCGATCTCACGCACAGATATTTGTATATTTCCTAGCGTGTTTTGTGTTATAGGAGGAAATATGGGGAGTTGATGGCCTTTGTCGCATAGTGTAGAATTAGCTGAAAAGTTCTTTGCAAATAGTTTGGCCTACATAATACGTAACAAATAAATGTTATCAAAGGCAAGATAAGTTACTTTTCTACCAAACTAGATATATTTTTTGTGTTTTTATTCAATGTATCATGTTTATTCAGCTCGAAAAACATGCAGTGTTTACCGATGTATTGGAAAATTCAAAATGGCGCCCAACACTCTCTTTAACATGGTAAGTTTGGGAAAAGGTGTTATAAATAATAAACTAGACAGAATACTATTAAAAAAACACCGAATATATGTCAACTTATGTCACGGTAGCATATAATGAGCGAATTTCTAACAGTATTTTGTCTAGTTTATTATTTATAACATCTTTTCCTGAACTTATCGTGTTAAAGAGATTGTCGGCCGCCATTTTGAATTTTCCAATATATCGGTAAACACTGTATGCTTTTCGAGCTGAATAAACATGTTACATTGAATAAAAACACAGAAAACATATCCAGTTAGGTAGAAAAGTAACTTATCTTGCCTTTGATAACATTTATTTGTTATATATTTGTTTTTTGACAACTTTTTCGAATCTATGTGTACAGTAATACAAACCCCAAAAAATCGATCTGTCGCATTTCTTTGCATAAGCACACACACACACACACACACACACACAAAAGGTCTCCCAAAACAATTCCGGTACTTGTTTATATTGGTGATCTTTTAAACCAACGCATTTCAGGTGAAAACATTAGATACTTACGTGTTATGGTGAAATTATAAATTCCAAACATTTTTAAAAATGATCCATTAGAAAAATAACTACAATTAAAAATAGAATTTATCGAGTTTTATTGTATGTTTCAATGTGTAAGAGCCGTGCGACCAATTCGATATGATAAACTGACTTATCTCCCTTGACTTGATATAAATTAAGGGGCCGCCATTTATAAACTGAACGTTGTGGATTATATTTTGTTAAAAATACATCTTGCACAACTACTAGATCATTTTACGTAATTTTGGAATTTAAACTAATTTCGTCATGCCACGTATATAAGTAATGTTTTCACGTGAAATGCGTTGGTTAAAATATCACCAATGTAAAAAAAAAAAAAAAAAAAAAAAAAAATCACTAAAATTCTAAATGAACAGTTTCCATAATATTTTTAAAAATGAATACAAGCAAAATGTATGCAAACATTTAAAATTAACTGTTGCAAAATAATAAAGTCGGAAATGGGTCTTTTGAATTGATTAAAAATCGTTTGGTAAGAAATTTTCGGTAATAGTCGGAAAGTTGGAATCTGCTTCGGCTTTTTCAGTTCGAAGTCGGAACTGGGTAAGTTTTTAGATTAGGTCAATCTCCACAATTTTCTTTTAAATGACGACTCAGAGAGGTTTTCGACTATGCTAAATACGGCAATCGCATTGAAATTTTGCAGAAATAAGTAGTTATCGAAATATAAAAAGTTGGATTATGCATTGTATTCTTTGGCGGCCGTCTGTATAACGCGCGTGCCATAAACAAATCTACGCGCGTAACAAAGATGGCTGCCAAAGAATACAATGCATAAAACAACTTTTTATATCTCGATAACTACTTCTTTCTGCAAAATTTCAATGCGATTTCCGTATTCAGCATAGTCGAAAACCTATTAAAGTCGTCATTTAAAAGAAAATTGTGGAGGTGGACCTAATCTAAAAAAAAATACCGTTTAATTAAAGTTTTATGATCTGTTTTTATTAAATTGTAAGCATAGGTACAAAACACTCCTCCCCATGTTAAGAATGGCTTTCTAAATAACATTATTTCAGCGCGGATCAATAAGTGCACTAGTACCTTTTTTTTTCTGGTCCTGTATTGGCGAAAAAAAAAAATTCTTTCCGTATTCTATGTAGATATTTTTTAAACTTGCGGTAGCCATATTTAAATGCAAAACAATAAAATAAAATTTGTCCATCATGGAAATGAAATTAATTTTCATGATTACTTTGTGTTCACTCGATTTGTCCCAATTCCAACATGGCTAAACATTTATATAAGTGAAAAAGCATAACATTTTATGTGGGTTTAACGAACTGAAATCCTTAATTTTTTTTTTTTTTTTTTTTTTTTTAGAAGTTTCAAATGGGTCTTGTACACTTAAAACAAATGAAGATACGACAACTGCTTCGAGGCGGGATTATTTTTGAAAAAAGATATCGAAAAAAAAAAATGATTTGGGGCTGTTAAATCTATGGAAAATTGAACTAAAAATAAAAAATATGTTAATCACAGTTGGATTTAACCGAAGGAGTTTACTTACCGATTGCGTAAGTGTTATGACTGATCGGCGAGAATCCATTTTTTTTTTTTTTTTGGGGGGGGGGGAAGGAGCGAATTTGAACTTTTTGTAGGCAATTTCTTATTTATTTAATTTATTTATGTATTTTTTGCCCTGATAAAATTAATCAGACAATATCACGTGCGTGTGTGTCTGCCTTTCTCGCCTAAACGTTAATTTTATGAATACACATTAAATTATTATGACGAGTGTCGACGAAGACGCTCAAAACAAAACGCAACATAAAAAGAATTTATTTAACGAAAACTTTTTTTCATATTTTTAAGTATATTTTTCATATTTTGAAATTCATCGATTATTTTCGATTTTGTTGGCGCATGCGCATTTAAAAAAGATTAAAACGAAACGAAATTTAAATTTTCATTCCTTTTTAAAACAACTCCAAAAAAAGAGCGCTTTCGACAAGTTTTACTGTATTAGAATTGATCACTAGCGATAGGTTACTGCAACCCTCAGTTCTATCTAGTCTCCTTCTTCTACCGAGTCGTTATCACAACTTCTTTGTGGAGCAGACAGCACACACAACCCTTGTTACCGGTAGCTCTGTTTTAACCTCCCTACCCTATTTTATTACTTGACCCTTGAGGTGGGTGCAAGGGGCACTCCTTTGCAACACCAGACGCTTACGCGACTACTTGGGTAACCCTCTCTTTACCACCGAAATAAATTTTTTCGTCATGATGTACGTACCTGTGATTTGAAATGCATTAATTTGTACGTGACTGAATTGGCCGCGTTAATAAAATAACAAATTTGAGAGAAGAGTCGGTCAAATGTTTCGCACCGAAGAGAACATGTCGAAATTTAAGAATTCGTGCGAATGCTGTCAATCATTTCTTTTTCTTATTAGATTATAGTGCTCATGACCGAACGAAAATATCATATTAAAAAAATGATCTAAATTTGTCAAGTAATTTCATTTTTAAATAAGAAAATCAAATCTTATGAGTAACCAGAGAACGTTTTTTTTTGTTCGCCATTTTGAAAACAATCTCTCTAAAAAAAAAAAAAAAATCAAAAACAAGGAGAGATGACTAAATATAATTAAAACTTACAAGATTTATGTTGTAATGTTTACGAATTCCCATTAATCGTCTTTTAAAAATGATTTTCTTTATAAACATTCAACTACTTAACCAATTTATATAACTTTTGGAGTATGACTTTTCGTTTCGTCGCGGGTACGTACATCATACAGACTTTTCATTATTTTTGTTTTTGAATCTAGGAGGGATTCTGAACAAGAATATTTTTGTTGTTGTTGTTTGTTATTAAAATACTCAAAGGAACTGTTTTTGTGCATTTTTTTCCAACATTATCAGTATCTAACACAAACTGTAATATTTTGTCCGTGCACAAAAGTGAGTAATGTTTTCTTAGTGTTTTATTCTTATTTTAGGTTGATGAATACATCAATTCTAGGTACTTTTTTTTTTTTTTTTTTTTTTTTTACAAAGTAGTCTGCAAAAGGAATTATCTTGCGAACCACAAAGTAGCAACCCATCAGACAAGTGCTGATACCGCCAAAGAACCAAACCACAGCAGTGCAGTCCAGAGCCCACTAGACTTATCTCCCTTTATCCTAATGGCAAAGTCAGAGGTTCACTTTGAATTGGGAATCTTCAATTTGAAGGAGGCCAAATAGTTTGTTAAAAAATCAAAACCTAATATATTGACGCCTTTAGCATGACATGTGCAAACCTCACTAAAAAAGTGATCGGCTATGTCGTTGCTTATTTGTAATCCTCATCTTCATAGTTGTTTCATGACGTTTCGGCCAACTATTCCTCTGGCCTTCGTCAGGTGGTTAACCGTGATGGCTAAGGAATGCTGAGTCTTTTAACTGTATTTCCAGTAATTACTGCCTTCCATAGTTGTTGTGTTTTGCAAACTAATGCTCTGGCTGGCTTCCAGGTAAGCATTGTCTGAAAATAGCGGTTTCAATCCTACCCAAAGCCGGTCAGAAGATTAGTAGACCAAAACGTGGTGAGACGACAACGAAAGCAGTAATCACTGAAGATACAGTTAAAAGTCTCAACATTCCTATCCAGTCGCGGTTAATGACAGGACGAAGGCCAGAGGAATAGTTGTCCGAAACGTCGTGAAACATCGATATTCAAGTGTAATTAAACATTTATAAAGGAAAGGCATAGACGTTATACAGGCACAGTCTACAGTGATCGAGCGACTTAACTGTTACGATCTCGAAAACAGGCCAAATGACCGACTTATTTATTTCAACAGACAGTGCTCAACTGTTAAGAAACTTCTTAAAGAGACGATATATATATATTACACAGTGGTCACCACTTATCAAGGCCCGGAAGCCACACAGGGATAAGGGTTATTGCAAGTACATTACGTTAGTGTGGAGATTTGATGAAGTGTTTACTTAAGGGGGCGGTTCATTATGAATTTGTTAACGTTGGACTTGAACACATCCAAGTTGTAGTCAGGTGGGAAGCAGGCAGACGGAACAGAGTTCCACAGGCGTGCTGTTCTAAGAAAGAAGCCTTGTTCATGGAATCTACGTTTTGATTTAGGCACAGATAAAGAGTGGGGGAAGTTTTTCACAGTGGATTCGGCTAGACGGGTGCTTTTCCTGAAAGATTGGCGAGGGGGGACCAGAGATTGGAGTTCAGACGAGCACCTGCCATGGAAATAACGATAAAACAAGGACAGGGTCGCAACGTTTCTTCTGTGGGAGAGAGGTTGCAAAGTAGAGAAAAGGGCATCCCCCACTAAGTCACGAAGTCTATTTTGTACTCTGTCATGGCATGATAGGCTGTTTTTAGCAGCTCCTGCCCAGATATGGCAGTAGTATTCTATCCTTGGACGTACTTGGCTTTTATATAGATAGAGAATTGCATCAGTAGTGAGATATCTTCTGGAGCGATAGAAGGATCCCACCATCTTTCCAGCGACCTTGGCAACAGACTTGATGTACGTGTTCCATTTCAGATCAGGAGTAAAGGTCAAACCCAGAAGCCTCTCCCAGACGAGAGCCATCCCTCCCAATTGATGCCAGATGGGGATCAGAGCGTTGATGATGTAAGGATAGGAGTTTGGTTTTAGATGCATTAAAGGTAACCAGCCACGTCTTCCCCCACTGAACCACGCGCTCGAGATCAGAGGAGAGATAATCAGAGAGAACTTTGTCATTTACAGCCTTTGATGTGTTGCCGTAGATGGTCGTGTCATCAGCATAGATGTCAACGAATGATTTAAGTATGTGTTTAAGGAGTTCATTGATGTAGATCAGAAAGAGAGTTGGGCCCAGGATTTAACCCTGAGGGACGCCAGCATTAATACTGTAGGCCTCTGATTTATATATATATATATATATATATATATATATATATATATATATATAACGAGGAAAAGATATTGATAATAGAAAAAATATATACTGATGCGTATAGATTTATTGATCATTTTGAAACAAGAGAATACAATACAGTGCGTTGGGGTTATGAAAGCTTTTTATGCCAGACATCAGGGAGACCCGACATTGATCGGGATTGAATGAGAAGCGACGATGTTCCACATTTCCAATACTTTTATTATCATCGAAATAAGTGAAATCGCCTATCTTTCAATAAAATTGATTGATTGCTTGATTTAGTCGGGGACACACTACGGTGCACCGGATGGAGGCTTCACATGCGTCCCTCGATTGACTTAGCCCACAATACATTGCAGTCTACATTACAATGTAGAGAACCTACTGTTGATTGTATAAAATTATTTTTATTTATTGGCTGAATTAAAGTTTAAAATGCAAAAGTAAAGTATTATGGTTAAATTGTGCTCTAAACGGAAACAATTCATTTCGAATGTGCCCCCGTCATATGAAAGAACCTACTGTTTAGTCAAAATCGGACTGTTCCATCTTTAATTAGATTTTTCGATAATCAATACTTACCGGAGACATTTTAATGCAAAGTCTATCTAAGAACACCCCAAGACATGAAGTAAAATTGTGTGAAATAAAAAGATTGGTCTAGCTGTTTCAGAATCAATAGGGAACGAACTCATACACACACGCGCGCGCGCAAAATTCGTTTCATATTCAAGTAGAGATTATTATTATTATCATTATTATTATTATTATTATTTTTTTTTTTTTGGTTCTTTTTTTTTGTATCAAAAAAATAAACCGATATATATTTTTTATTGCGTTCGTAAGTTTATCTCTACCACGCAGTCCTCAACAGCAAGAAAGTTCATACTAACTGAGGATCTGCCTCTTGTCAGCACCAACCTTTTTTTTTTTTTCGGAATGAAATGTGCTCCAAATCTTCTTCTTCTTCTTCTTCTTCTTCTTCTTCTTCTTCTTCATCATCATCATCATATCTTATTTATTTATTTATTTCATCTGTGGCTGTTCTTTTACTTTTCGTTTTTCATATTTTATCACGTTGAAAAGATTAACTCGATATTTTTTTTATTTTATTTTTGCACCTGTGCCAATCTCGAACACTCTCGTTCCAATAAATGTCGATTACCTTTCAATCTAATGGTATTTTAATTGCATTTTTTATTGCATTTTCAAACCAACTTTTCAATTCGATAAGAACTTTCAACGATTTCATAAAGTTCATTAAACGATTGAAAAAAAAAACAAACAAAACAAAACAAAAAAAACAAAACAAAATGAATAATGAATCATCAAAAGTTAATTTTTCAAATGTTAGTTCAAATGACTACTTAATAATGGTTCCTGTGTGTTTCATCTCAGTCCGACGACGTTAATTGCGTTTCATGTTTGCCTTTGATGACCCAGCAAATGCGCCCCGCAACCCATCGCTTTGTTTTTCCGCTTTCTTTTGTTTTTCAATTGACGGATATGTCCGTTGTGGTGGGACGGTAACATTTATGTGAAATGGGAGGAGTTGTGGAAAGGGAAGAGTCGGCGGTACGGGCACAGACAATGGGTTAATGGGGAAGTCGAAAGTTATCGAGTAAGGGAATAAGCTGCGGTCTTGAAAGGTTCCAAAGAAGGGGAAGAAGTGGACGAAGAATACGAAATCCCGTGCGTGAAAATGAGCATTTTTTATGGGCGGTTTTTTAAAATGGCGGATATAAATAAAGTGGAAACGAAAAGAAAAAAAAAGGTTGCATTTGTTTTCATTACTCTTTGCCAACACACGCACACACACACACACGCACACATACACACGCGTGCACACACACATATATATATAGTAGTTAATATATAGTAGTTAATAATATATAGTAGTTAATATATAGTAGTTAATAAAACATGTTAAAAAACACTTTGAGAAAGAGTTAAACATATTTTATCTTAAAAAGGAAACACAAAATAAGTGGGTAGTCCTTAATCCGCGGAGTTTCGAAGAAATACTTTCCTTCTCATCAGAGGGTAGGATTTAGCAAAATGCGGGATCGGATTTTGCTTGCAAAAGTATTTGATGAAACTACAAGTAAGTCATAGATCTTACTTGGTAACAAATAGTGAAGTAGAGGGAATATGGTGAAGAAAAAGTGATTTCACGTGAACGGATGGTCTGGTGAAGGGTAAAATATCCAATAACGGTAAAATCCAAAAATCAAAATCCAAAAAAGTTGGTTAAGTTTCCATTTCCACAAGTAAAATCCAAGGGAATCGCGTAATTGGAAGATGGTCCAAAATAATCCAAAAGGCAGACATCCGTGGAATAATTCACAAATGGGGGCAAGGAAAAGGGTATGAGTTCAAATAATATTATTAAGAGGAAGAGAAGATGTGCGTAAAAAAAGAATTTAAAACGACTGTCAAGGCTGTTCTTATTTTGAGAGAATGAGTGAAGAATAAGAAGAAAAAAATGAATGGTGATTAAGTTAGTTTTAGAATATAAAAGCCAATGTCAAAATGACCCAGACAAGATGACGTTTAAAAGGCGCCAAAATTTAAAGCAAAAAAAGGATTCAACTGAAATATACAAATTATTACGTAAGAATTAAATTATCAGCAGGAGTCATTGAAGGAAGCAAATGTATTAATGAAAAGTGAAATACATACATACATACATACATACATACATACATACATACATAAATATGAATACATACAATTACACATATACATACATATATATACATATATATGCATATATATATATACACACACACAACAAACACACCCACATATACGCACACGCATATATATACATACATGAGTAAATAAATGAGTAATATATATATATATATATATATATACTTGTTTATTGTTATATAAACATGCTCACATCCCGCTGCTACAAATAGCCACTTGTTTCAATCAAACAACAGATATCATCAGGCAGCGACTTGACTATTCAAAAGTTCAATGAATAAAGGTTATTCATTGAACTTTTGAATAGTCAAGTCGCTGCCTGATGATATCTGTTGTTTGATTGAAACAAGTGGCTATTTGTAGCAGCGGGATGTGAGCATGTTTATATAACAATAAACAAGTATTATCAGCTCTTTTTATTGAACACTATCTAACAACCTCGTTGAATTCATTAGTCCATTACTTTTGAATATAAAAAAACCCGAGTATATATATATATATATATATATATATATATATATATATATATATATATATATATATATATATCATTAAAAACACGGTAGTGTTTGAATATATGGTTAAGTGGCAGTTTTAGTCATTTAGAACTGCTTTAAAGCCTCATCGCTCACTCATTTTTCGACGAAATTCCAAGCAATTATTACAGTTTAGAGATTACCTTCTCAGCTATATTGTGAAAAAAATTTCAATTTTCTTCCAGTATGACAAAAGTTATGGATGAATTTACTGGAGTTCAAAATCGTAAAAAAAAAAAAAAAAAAAAAAAAAAACGTAAGGAGGTGAGCGACGTTTTTATGACTAGTTCCCATAGCAACCATGTCGCTTCAGCGACTACTGTTGCTGCCAATTCACTGCTCTCGCGAAAAAAGAAGTGAAACAGAGAGAATAAAAGAATAAACGGGGGATAGTTGTGGAGGATTTTATTGAAAGCAGACGAGTGCCGTACATTGTTATTATGTATGCGTATGTTATGTTTATGGAGGCAAAAAATAAGACTTAAATTAAACAAAGAACAAGCAGAAATAACCTTCTTAGTAATATGCAATATGGTTTCCGTTCTGCCAGATCTACAGCAGATATACTAACGGTTATATCTCATAGGATTAGTGAATCTCTTGACAAAGGCTTCCTTTCTAGGGCAATTGCTCTTGACATATCAGAGGCCTTTGATAAGGTATGGCATAAAAGCCTACTTCACAAGATTTCCAGCTACGGTATAACTGGAAATGTTTTCTCAATTATTAGATCATTTCTCTCTTATAGGCTCATAAGAGTAGTAGGTGATGGGCAGAAATCAGAAGCCCACAGCATTAATGCTGTTGTCCCTCAAGGGTTCATCCTGGGCCTAACTCTCTTCCTAATATATATCAATGATCTCCCAAAACACATACTTAAATCATTCGTTGACATCTATGCTGATGACACGACCATCTATGGCAACACATCAAAGGCTGTTCTCTTTGATTCTCTCTCCTCTAATCTTGAGCACATGGTACAATGGGGGAAGAGGTGGCTGGTTACTTTTAATGCATCTAAAACCAAGCTTCTATCTTTACATCATCAACGCTCTGATCCCCATCTGGCATCAATTGAAATGGATGGCTTTCGTCTTGGAGGGGACATCCATATTTTGACGAGCTTCTGGGATTGATCTTTACTCCTGATCTAAAATGGAACACGTACATCAAATCTGTTGCCAAGGTCGCTGGAAAAATGGTGGGATCCTTCTAGCGCTCCAGAAGATATCTTACTGCTGATGCAATTCTCTATCTATATAAAAGCTAAGTACGTCCAAGGATGGAGTACTGCTGCCATATCTGGGCAGGAGCTGCTAAAAACAGCCTATCCTGCCTTGACAGAGTACAAAATAGAATTTGTAACCTAGTGGGGATGCCCTTTTCTCTTCCCTGCAACCTGTCGTTGTTTTATCGTTATTTTCATGGGAAATGCTCGTCTGAGCACCAATATCTAGTTCCCTCTCACAAATTTTTCAGGAAAAACACCCGTCTAGTTGAAACTACTGTCAGTAATTTTCCCCACTCTTTATCTCTGCCTAAACCAAAACGTAGATTCCATGAACAACACTTCTTTCTTAGAAGTGCACGCCTGTGGAACTCTGTTCCGTTTGCCTATTTCCCACTTGAATACAACCTGGATGTCTTCAAGTCCAACATAAACAAATTCCTAATAAACCCCCCTTTAAGTAAGACACTCTATCAAATCTCCATTACTAGCAATTACTACGATACTATCCCATTGATTGCTGTACACGCAATAACCCTTATCCCCGAGTGGCTTCCGGCCCTTGATAAGTGGTGACTTCCATGTAGAAAAAAAAAGTGAATTTACTGGAAGCACGGATTTACTAGATTACAATCGAAAAATGCGAGCATGAAAGTTAATATGGTTAAGCTTAAACATGGAAAAGTAAAGGACTAGTTGTTAAAACTGGAAAAGTCGAGTTTTATATATATATATATAATATACTGTTTTGTTTTTAAATCCCCGAAACAGTATTTCATGGTAAACAACTGATGATCCCTTGAAAAGTAAATTATTTGTACTATAGTAAATTCGAGAGCGAGTTGATGCAGTGATTGCAGGTGATTAAATAACTTACTGACTAGATGGTTTTCTAACGAATGATAAAAAATATTTTTTGTATAGTTTTAAAGGTTGAAAACTTCAAAGACTATATATATATATATATATATATATATATATATATATATATATATATATATATATATATATATATATAAACTTGACGCCGTAAATTACACCGAATAACTAGAAATACAGTCAAACACATTACATCCGTTTATTTACATATTACTAAATGTAACGAAGATATGTAAGATAACATACAAAATACAATGAAGGTTTTACTCATGGTGGTCTCTACCATACGACATCGGTATAGGGTATGTAGGACAGAATCTTGTATTCACCCACGTGGAATTCGGCTTATCTCCCGATATCTAGGTCTTTTTTAGTCACGTGCAAGCGACTCTATAAGTCACTCCGTCGATCGGTCTGTTGGTTGGTCTGTCCATAACACTTTTGTACTTGGCCTTTTTGGTTAAGATCAAAGGTCTGTTGTTAATAGATGCACATTAAAAATCGGCCTTGTGCCTAATTTGCTCGGTGGAGGAGCAAATAAATACCCTTTTCTTGGCCTTTTGGCCAAGATCAAAGTGTAGTAGCTGCTTTTACTACAGTGAGAGATTACTTTTCTTTATTAATTTAATGAAAAATGATCACCCACTTTACAACCAGTCAGTCTCAAAGCCATTCAAGTCATTCTCCAGATAATTCAAGTTGTTTTTGAATGATTCCAGTTATTTTTTAAGCATTCAAGTCATTCTTAAGGTCATTCAATTCATCCTTAAGTTCATTAAAGTCATTCTAAGTCATTTACAAGGCTTTTTTACATCTAGGGATCTCCCAGTTTCGTCTCTTTCAAGGTATGAAAAAAGGTTTAATTACAGGACGGCGTTACCTCAGTGCAAGAGGAAGAAACAGCAGGCGAGGTATGGAGAAGAATTTGCGCACTTTAACGTTTCTGTAATGATTACGGCAACTTGGTGACTGCATGTATGACACAAGATTAAGAACACAGTAAAGAGACGTCATTATCCACCGAACATCTACTTACGTGTTACGAACAGTTGATATTGATAAATTTAGGTAAAAGTGGCACCGGTAAAAATGGCAAAAGTGAACAAATAAGAAAAAATAGGACAAGTGGAAGATAAAAATGAAAATCTCATCAATTTTTTTAAACCTTGGAGATAATACATAACGGGAGAACATTAAGAAGTTTTTCTAATTAGATATTTTACAGCAGATTACGACCTACAACTATCCCCCTCTCTAAAACAATGATTCAACACTTTTAAGTTATAACGTGTACCCTCCGTCTCGAAAAAAACAGAACAAAACATATTTTAGAATTTAAAGAGAGTAATTAGTTTCGCATATGAATTACTAGCGGGGGTACCCGGCGTTGCCCGAGTGTTTGTTTCCGGGACGGGGGGGAGTTTTAAAAAATGTTATGGTAGGTAAGTAGGAAGGATCAAACCCAGAGTCATGAGTAAAAGTAGGAAAATAAAGTGTAAAAAAAAAACAAAAAAAAAAACATCTGCAACGTTAACAGTTCGGCCACCAAGAAAAGTCCATTCCAGTTGTTTAGGAAAAAAAAAAAAAAAACGACTACGGTAGGTCGGCGCGAACGTGAAAATATAATGTGAATTGTCCAGCACGCTAACCACTACGCCACAGAGCACTGCAGCTTAGTTTAGTGATTTTAAATAAGTTCACATGAAAGAACTACGAAGCCAAACCGGTGTTCTCTTCTCAACTGTTCCTTGTGAACGATCCCCAAACGGTGTTAAGTGGTGGCAGGGGGAGAAGAAATTTATTAGAGAGAAAATATTTTACCACTTCCATTGATCTTAACCGATTTTGGCCGTGACTTCTCAGCAGAAAAAGTATAGAAATCTAAGATTATCGAGGAATTTGAGAAATAATAAGCCTATAACACACCTCAGATATTGTTCTGCCGTTTGTGCATATTATATTTGCATGAAATATCTTGATTTTTAATCCTATTAAGGTCAAAATGAGACGGGAAAAATGAGTTCATTTTATTTATATAGAGATAGAGAAGATAGAAGAGAAGAGAAGAGATAAGTAAACATATCTCCATTTTAGGGTCATTCTAGATTTCTCGGACGGTTAACTAATTTTTTATCTCTTTCCTACGTTCGACTAAAAAAATCGTAAAACCACACAAAACCGCCTTAAAATGTTTAACGCACAAAATTTATCTCCCATAGCAATAAAGACTGACAGTGTGGAACGTTGGCATTGGCTTAAAACATGCAAATAAAAGTAACGCATTTGCCAGAAAGAAGAGGGTTTCACCTTTAGATGACCTATTTTTCGATATCCCTGATGGTGGCGGCGAAGTCAATCTGCGTTTGGTTCTTTTGGCGCCAGACGAACCTTTTCTTGGATTAAGTTATGCGAATAGAGAAACGCGCAGTCAGGCAGCGAATTGAACAATGCCGTTTAATTTGCTTGTTTTCGTTCGAACATTTGGGTGTTCCAATCTCCACCCCCAACCCCCACTCCCACATGAATAATTTACCCATTTCGCTTCCACTCGCCTGGACAAAATCCGCCTTAATTCAATCCAGAAAGAGAAGAAAGAGATGGGAGAAAAGGATATGGAGCGATAGGGAAGGGAAGGGGGGGTAGAAAGAGGCACAAGGGTCCATCTGCTTTTGTTTCAAACAAAAAGTCTGTCGCAATGACAAGATGGTTAAATTTGGGGTTTATTTTTCAAAAGTACAGAAGCAAAGGTCAAAACGTTTTATTTGTGTCTAGGGTCATCTTACTCAGGCATGAGGTTTTTCTAGTTCTCTTCAAATGCAACAACTTAAGACGAATTTAGGAAAACTCGTCCCCGGAAAACTTGTCTCCGGAAAACTCGTACCCGGAAAACTCGACTCCGGAAAACTCGTCCCCTTTTGCTAGGTAGGAAAACTGGTCCCTTATTGAATAAACATCGATTGAAAACACATTTTATGAACGTTCTTCAAGAAGATATTGTCTTTAAAGGAGAACACACATCCCATAATATTTTAAAAAATATTTTTACTTGTTTACTGTTGTTTTAAAAAAATTAAATTAATTTTTCTAAGTTTTCGTTTTCTACCTAGCTTTGAAAGTGTTTGGTCTTTACGCTTATTTTAAAGAGTTTATTTAGTTTTTTTAAAAAAAAGTAATGTCGCGTGTTACTTATGAACAAAAAATATTCGACCTAAGAGGATCACTTCTTAGGAGGATAATTACTCAAAAATTGGAAAATTAAAGAAAATATTAAGGTAGATATAGTTTTAAAACGAGCCGCCCCCCCCCAAAAAAAAATGAAAATAAATTTGTACATTTTTAGGTAATAATGTCCATCCTATAATATTTTAAAAAATATTTTTACATGTTTATTGTTTTAAAAAAATTAAATTGATTTTTCTAAGTTTTCGTTTTCTACCTAGCTTTGTAAGTTTTTGGTGCTTAAACTTATTTTAAATAGTTTATTTAGTTAAAAAGAAATAACAAGTAATGTCGCACTCGACATTACTTAGTAAATAATTTTTAACAAAAAAATATCCGAAAATTAAAGAAAATACTGAGGTAGATATAGTTTTAAAACGAGCCTCCTCCACCTCAAAAAGAAAATAAATTTGTATATTTTTAAGTACTGCACAAGTGCCCCCGAAATGACTTTTAAACGATACCCTCTCCTCCCCATGTTAAGAATGGCTTTCGAAATAATAACGTTATTACTTCAGCGCGGTACCAAAATGACATAAGACCGTGTTTTCTTTTTTGTTGTTTTGTAATAACACAAGAATTATTTAAACTGAATTAATTCTTCTAAATAAAATAATTGCTTTCTTTGATAATACGTGTTTTCTTTCTTTATTTTTGTTTAGTAATGACACAAAGTGTCAAAACTAGAGTATTTTTTAAAATAAATATTTGGTTTCGTTTTTCGTATCTTAACTCCGTGATCAAGTTTATTTTTTCAAGCAAAAGTTAAAAATAATTTTCAAAAATATTATGGGGGTGCATAGTCTCTTCTAAAAACAATATCTCATTCAAGAACGGTAATAAAATGTGTTTTCAATCGATATTTATTCAATAAGGGACCAGTTTTCCTACCTAGCAAAAAGGGGGGATTTTTCCGGATACGAGTTTTCCGGGTACGAGTTTTCCGGGTACGGGGTTTCCGGAGACAAGTTTTCCCGGGACGAGTTTTCCGGGCACCACTTAAGACACCAGGGCCGAAAAGAGGGATTGAGAAGTCAGCGCCCCAAAAGGAGGGGAACACTGACCTATAAAATGTGTCTGAGCGCCTCAAGCGATCAGCAATAAACTTCTCAAAGAGAGAAGTCAAAACCTCCTAGAACTGCACAGAATTAAACTCCCACCACAAAATCAACAGAAACCGGATCATTACAGTAATGGTCTAATCTCTGTTGATTTTGGGGGCCGAGGATAAAAATCCCTAGTCAGACATGAGTGCATACTCCGATAGTCTGTTTTGGACGACGGTAGCGTCCTTGGGTATTGCTAAGACTCATATTAACATTCAATATAAATTAGCTACAAAAGTTACAGCGAAAAAAGAAAATGAACGATATATACACGCACGAATATACAAATGACAATGAATGAAACATTGGGAGAATAAAAGGGTCACCAGTTAGCAAGTGCCAGCTAAAACGCTAATAGATTTTAGTGAATGAAAAGCGGAGAAAAACAAAATTTTAGAACAAAACATTTCTATACAAGAGGTAAGAATATAAAGTTACTTTCAATCAGGCAAATATTCATAGTGTTTGAGTAAAGTTTTATAGTCACATCAAAATGTTCATAGTGTGAATAATATACGTATGTGAGTATTTGGCAGCGTGGCATTGTGTATGTCTGTGCGTTGGTTTATCCTATTCTTGTTAGTGCTTCGACGATATTTAAAGAAGAAAAAAAAAACTCTTAGTCAATCAAGATTTAAAATGATCCCCAGTCTATCGTCAGTATATTGTCCATGAACAGGTCTTCGATAATCAATAGAGCACAAATCCAAGTCATGTCATGTAGCCTCCATAGACAAAGCTGAAGAAGTAGAAGAAGGACGCATCCTCAGACGGGTGTCTCGAACATACAGATCCCCCGCATACCTGAATGACTCTGTTATTGAAAACCTGGCCCAGAACACACAACCCAACCCACAAGGAGAGGAATACTCAGCAAATACCCATGTCTTATAAATGTTAGAGGACAAATCCCTTTGTCGTGCATTACTGCGTTTTCTCTACAGCATCCTTACCTTCACAGGTGTCCCACTTAAAAACAAAAAGAGAAACAAAAATCATGTCAGTAATTATCATATAAACAATACAATTTTCTAAACATTTTCGGCATCTTTCTGTGATTCTTCTTCTTCTTTTTTTTGGATCCACAGTTTGAACTTCCCAGTCGTTTGTAACAATCTTTAGCAACTTGAGCTTATACACACGTTAACATGTAGATATTTCAGGACCCTACACGTTGTAGCAGAGCACGTCGCAAGAAACAGAAGACAAGTGATAATTCAACTCACCTTTTCTTGTAATCACGACATTTATTTCGAGTATTTTCCCGAATAAAACGTGATCGTGCTCTTTCTCTCTGACCTCTGTCCTCTCGACTGCCGTTTCGGGCGTGTTCTCGAACGTGATCGTCGGTCTGTGCACACGCTCATTTTATAGTCTTTCAATGTTTTGTCACCCTAGCAGGGTCCGCCCTCCATAAATAAGGAGTTAACTTGATTCATTTTATCACTTTAGAATATTAGTAGGAGTCCTTCATGCAATATTGAAACATATGTAAGTAGAATTGTAGTTGATTCCGCTCTCCACCATATCTGAGAAACCTCCATGTTTCAGCGTTAGTTGCAACCATTTTACATCAAAGTTTTCCTAAGGTTGACCCCCTACCCATACCCTTCCACTGTCGGGAAATAATAAAAATCATGACTCAGAGGAAATGACATTGGTCCAAAAGATCATAAGTGTCTCCGCATCTCATGAGCCGAATCTTTTCTGGCAGAACAAAGAGGAAGTTTCCTTCTCGAAACTCTACCATAATAGCCCAACTTTTGAAGATATCTGACAGCTGTTCTTGGACTGACACCAGCTTTTGTTGCAATATCAGAGGATTTGCATCGATGATGCTCTTCAACATTTCTTATCAGAGGGTTTATGAAGACCTGGATGAGGTTTTGCGCATTTTTTTCCTCTTTTGGGAATTGCCCCATCACACTATTAACAATAGAAATGGGTATTGAAATGGATATTTCTTGTTATTTTGCGTTGATTAAGTACCATCATCATATATATATATATATATATATATATATATATATATATATATATATATATATATATATATATATGATGATGATGATTGCAACGTTTGTCAGACGAGTGCTACTCACTCAGGCACTGAAAGTCCATGAGCCGAAAATGACTTTAGTCCTACCGGCAAAATTCACACGCTCAAACAGACATGAGACTGAAGACGGTCACTAGTATACATACATATATATACATGCACGCATACATACATATATACACATACATACACATACACACATTCATATAACACACATATATGCATACATACATACACAATACATAACACACATACATATACATACATAAACATACACAAGACGGTCAAGGGCATATATACATATATATATATATATATATACCTATATATATGTATATATATATATATAAATGCACATATACATATATACACATACACACATACATATCAGTAAACATACACACATATATACATATACATACACATACGCAATGCATAATACACATACATACATATACATACACATACACATACATACACATGTACATACATATAAATACACACACATATAGAAATACATACACACATATACATATACACACATGTACACATACGTACACATATATATATGCATACACTTACTTACATATACATAAACATACATGAATATGCACTCATACACAAACATGCACATACACACATACATACACATAATATACATATATATACATACATACATACACACATGCATATATACGCATACACACATGCATATATATATGTACATACACACACATATACATATATACACATAACACAAATCAATATATATACGTATATACATACACACGCATACATATATGCATACATATACACATATACATACATTTACACATAGATATACACACATATACATACACCTGTACATGAACATACATTCACCTATACATACATATATACATATAATGATGGCAGATCAATTATTACTTTCTTCCAGCATTTCAGGCCTACACGCGTCACAACTTTTCCATGGCTGAGGGAGTATTTATACACAGATGATGCTACAGAGTTTTAGCTTTGTGCGACAGCTAAATATCTCTCTCGGTTCAAAATGTTGACGTCCAGCAACAAGCAAGAGCAAGATAGCCAGAAACAAGTCAAACTGCAGGCCAGCTTAATGCGGGTACTGATCTCCCGCTTTATGTTTTTTTTTAAATTAAAAAAAAAATTCTTTATATATATATATATATATATATATATATATATATATATATATATATATATATATATATATATATATATATATATACAGACATGACGGAGGTAGATATAGTAGAGGTTTCTAACTATTCAGTCCCGATTTCGAATCTCGCTAAATTCAGCCACTCTGATGAGTCGTAGACGACGAAACACGAGCAGAGTGTATTTTAATTTGATAGTAAAATCACTAATGTAATTAAAATACAAGAAAAAACAGTGCTCATTGCAATGCAGATATATAATAAGCTCAATAGGCATATATATCCTAGAGCTATTTTAATATTTGGTAAGATGATTGATAATTTATAATTAAAATTAAAATTAAAATTAATTTTAATTATAAGTTATCAATCATCTTACTAAATATATATATATATATATATATATATATATGACACAGATAGGCATAATAGAGTACAAAATAGACTTCGTGGCTTAGTGGGGGATGCCCTTTTCTCTACCCTGCAACCTCTCTCCCACAGAAGAGACGTTGCGAGCCTATCCTTGTTTTATCGTTATTTCCATGGCAGGTGCTCGTCTGAACTCAAATCTCTGGTACCCCCCCCCTCGCCAATCTTTCACGAAAAACACCCGTCTAGCTGAATCCACTGTGAAAAATTTCCCCCACTCTATAACTGTGCCTAAATCAAAACGCGGATTCCATGAACAAAGCTTCTTTCTTGGAACTGCACGCCTGTGGAGCTCTGTTCCGTCTGCCTGCTTCCCCCCGGACTACAACTTCGATGTCTTCAAGTCCAATGTTAACAAATTCCTTATGAATCGCCCCCTTAAGTAAACACTTCATCAAATCTCCACACTAACGTAATGTACTTGCAATAACCCTTATCCCTGAGTGGCTTCCGGGCCTTGATAAGTGGTGATCACTGTGTAAAAAAAAAAAGGTTTCTAACTATTCGGTCCCGATTTCGAATCTCGCTAGATTCAGCCACTCTGATGAGGCATAGATGACGAAACACGTGTCAGTGGATAATTATATTAAAAAAATATATGCCACTCCTCATTTATGGATACCGAATTGGTCAAAGGGA
>NC_136509.1:104438654-104458654 GCF_053919585.1 Euprymna scolopes | reverse complement strand
AGCAACAATCATTAATAAGTTATGTTAGGTACTTATGCAGGATAAGGACTTTGCTGTAGTCGGAATTTTCGTTGAGTTTACGTAAAATGCCGGAAGGTGCCTAATGAAAGTTTCGTGATTTTGTTTCGCGCCATCGCAAAATGGTTTCTTAGAGTATTACATTTTAGTAATAAATGACCCTAAAAGGGCTGATATGCCGTTATACCCGCACCCATTTCCCCTTTTTTCTCTCTTCTTATATTTGGTCTCAACATGACGTTTCGGATTCATCTTAGCCCCCCCCCCCGCTTCAATGAGATTAACTTTTTTTCCTTGCATTGTCTCTCTAATGAAGCAATTCGTCAGCATTACTCACGCACTACGGTTTTGTCTTCTCTTTCGTATTTGTTTTGTTATTTCTATTATAATTGTAATTTATTGCACCCCCACCCCACCCTTATCTCTATTCCTGCAAGACCGTTCTCTAAATGAGTGATCTAGGCCATTCTACGATTACCCCATCTACACTGTTTTACACGAATTTGAATAGCAGAGGAAAGGGGCTAGCTTTCTTTCTGTTCTTTTATTTTTTTTTTCGAAGATGGTCCCCCACGGTCAGAGATAATGTGAGCTTAGGATAAGGCGAAGTTTGACCAGTGTGTTAATGGCAGCTACCAGTGTGTTAAGAGAACAGTATGGCCAATTTTGGCCCGAGAGTTCCAATGTGAACTCCCCCTCTTCAGAAGGAGAAAAGGGGGGGGGAGACTCGGGGGTAAGGGCTGGAAAGCGGTTCATGGGAAAGTCAAGAAGTGCGACAATGGAAGACAAGAATTGTCCATGGGTCAATATGAAGTGTATGACAACCGCCACCCTCTCTGAACACCATTTTATGCGGCCAGTATTGTTCGGTGCGGCCACAGCCCCTAAGTTATACCCAGAACAGCAGGGCGACCCCTTCCCACAAATGCCACTATTTGAATCGTTAATAAGATGCAATCTAAACGTAAAAAAGAGATTGTGTACAGAGCAGGCAGACCACACGTCTACGCTGCTATCGGTGCAACAAGGCTGCTTATCGGGTCAGATTTCCGGGAACCGAAGGCGAAGACGAGTATTCAGCGCCAATCTGTTTTCCAGCCTGAACGTGAACTCGGCGTTATCAATCTATCATGTTTAGGTTGATGATTGTCATGAAAGGACATTTCTCTCATAAAATTATTAAGATATTACAATTTCTTATAATAATATTAAAAATGTATAATTATTACTATTAAAACATTACATAAAAAGTAGAATATAAAATTGTTCTTTTTAAGAATTTCTAGCGAGTTCTTGATAAAGAATATAAAAATGTTCTTTTTAAGAATTTCTAGCGAGTTCTTAATAAAGAATATAAAAATGTTCTTTTTCGAGAGCTTCTCGAATGTTCTAAGTTATGGTGTTACATTTGGAGCGATTTTGGAACTTTCCATTCACCAAAATTATATAAAGAATGCTGATAGCATTAACTCTTTAGTTAGTCAATTAGTGAGTCAGTTTGAGTCGTTGGGATCAGGTTGTCAGACGCTGACAATATTAATATTTCCTGGGATCTAAATCTGCTCGAAAGAAATCTTATGAAAAGAATCAATTACAAGCACCCCCAAAGAAAAACTGGATTTTTTTTACACGGTGATCATCACTTATCAACGCCCGGAAGCCACTCAGGGATAAGGGTTATTGCAAGTACAGTACGTTAGTGTGGAGATTTAATGAAGTGTTTAATTAAGGGGGCAGTTCATTAGGAATTTGTTAACGTTGGACTTGAAGACATCCAAGTTCTAGTCAGGTGGGAAGCAGGCAGACGGAACAGAGCTCCACAGGCGTGCAGTTCTAAGAAAGAAGCTTTGTTCATGGAATTTAGTAATTATAAAGATATTTTGACCTTCTCTCTAACCAATTCTCAATAACTCAGACTTTCTTCTAAACTTAATCCAGACTGAATTAAAGACTTGCTTATCTCCCTTAGACATTTGTAAATATTTTTGTTTCTTTGCTTTCATGTACAATGAATACTTTTTATTTTCCTTTAAACTCTGCGTTTTTGTTTTGTAAATATATGTTGCATTTTTAATACCCCTAGACACAAACAATAATGCACCATGCGTTGCTCTCCTCAACACTGGACGATCACGTTCTATGCTGAACGCAAAACTACGTCGATTTTTTTTTTCAAAACAGAAGATAACGATAATCACGCTGATAAGCACTACGACAGTATAAAACTTATAATCAGATCGGCACATGTTCACAGATGACTGAGTGATTCTAGCGACCCGGAATTTAAATTGTTAACATCTTTTCTGAAAACAGGGAGTTCCCGTTCTTGTGATGTCTAACTGATTTCACGTGCTCATTTTTTTACGCTTTTTGAAATTCTTTCATTTTCTCTTGCTTTTTTTGTTCATTTATTTTGTCGTTTGAAGATGCTTCGACCGAAAATCGAAAACGTGCATAATACATAGGGAACTTTTTTCATTTTAGAAAATTGAAAAAAACTATAATAAAGTATAATTCAGCAAAGAATTTTGTAATTTTTAACAAAACACACAAATACAGAGTAGATAGATAGATAGATAGATAGATAGATAGATACATACATACATACATACATACATACATACATACATAGATGGAAGGCGGAGGTCGAGAATTAAATGCAAAGATGTTTCCACCTGACTACAACCTGGATGTCTTCAAGTCCAATGTGAGCAAATTCCTGATGAACCGCCTCCTTAAGTAAGACACTTTATCGGATCTCCAAAACTAACGTAATGTACGCACAATAACCCTTATCTCCAAGTGACTTCCAGGCCTTGATAAGTTGTGACTACCTTGTAAAAAAAAAAGAAAAATAGAAAATGTCAGAAAATGGTCTAGAACGTTACACTATCCTCTCACCGAGTATATATTCCTCCAGTTTATAACATCAAATTCAGTTCAACCATATTTGTATAAAAACGTTTTTAGAAAGTTAGTGAAAGTTTATAGGGATTCAAAACGATTATGAAAGCAGGAAGAAAGAAAAGGGGGAAAAGGATATTGTAAAATTCTATTGAATAAGAAGGTAAAATCCAGAACAGGATAAATCTAAAATAAGTCCATTGATAATCCATTGGTAATCTATAAGGAGCGGGAAAACAGAATTATAAATGTCCAGGGTAAAAAAAAGCTTCCAGAAAAAAAGTCAGATCATGGAGAAGTAAAATTTAAGATAAATTTTTTTTTTTTTTAATAACGGATAAGACAATATTGGATTAGAAAATACCAAAGCCATTTTAGCAAATGCAAATGTTGAAGTGAAGATTCAAAGAATAGCCATAAAAATTGAAATTGAAATTGAGAAAGGGGGTTAAGAAAAACAGAGGGAAAGCGAAAAAAAAGAAGAAAAGAGAAGAAAAAAAAAGAATAGTAAGAAGTCGAAAAAAGAGGGGAGAAAAGAAGATAGACATAAATGAAAGAAAAGGCGAGAAAGAAAGGAGGAGGCAGATGGAAAACCATCGTTATAAATCTATATTTCGAACATATAAATATAGGTCAGGTGAGGTCAACTTGACCCTGACAGGAAGACAACAGTGTGGAAATAATAATTAAAATCTATTTATTTAAAATTAGAAGGGAAGTTTAAATGGGTAGAAAGGTTTACAGATCATAAACAATCGTTTAATGCTGTAACGTATAATTTCCGTACACATATATAGAGATAAAAATAAATATTTTTTAAATTCAATTTTCACCCCAAACAAGGCACAGTGACACTTTGAAGTAGGGGTCTACTATCGGGGGCATAAGTTGCAGGGATATTATGAAGGGAGATGAGTAGTAAGATGTCTGTTCACATTACACTTGAGCTTCTGCATGTCAGTACAGTTTGGAAAGCAAAATCCCGAAAGGGAGTTCCAAAGTCTAGCAGTTTTGGGGAAGAAACTACTGGAGTAGAAGGCTTTCTTACACCTAGGGATATCTACTGTGAAGGGGTGGGATGTAGCTGCTTGTCGGGGGTATTCACACCGAGGGGGTACAAGTATCTGCAGTTCCTCAGAGCATTCACCATTAAAGTACTTGTAGAACAGGCAGAGGGATGCAACATTTCGTCGATGGGACAAAGGCTGAAGCCTAGATGACAGTTCAGGACCTATCAGGTTGGCGACTCTCTTTTGAATCCTGTCCAGAAATGAGAGACAAGTAGCAGATGCACCAGCCCAAATGTGGCAACAATACTCCATACATCGGCGAATGGTGGCCCTATAGAGGTACAGGATACTTTCAGGCGCAACTAGTTTTCTAGCACGGTAGAGAGCCCACCTTCTTCGCAGCAGCCTTTGCAATACTCTCAATGTATCTATCCCAATTCATGTTCCCTGTAAACGTTAGGCCGCGGATTTTAAAGGAAGTACTTTCAGGTAATAGATAATTGTCAGAAAAGAATGTTAGAACATAAACAAAATACGTGACCAAGGTAAATTATCCGATTTATGTATTTGGCCACTTAAAGTTAATGACGTAATGAGATAGTTTGGAAATATACGGAATCAGAGTTAGGAGTTAGTCAGGAGTTTTGAGCGAACGAGTCGGAATGAGTAAACGGGATGGGCAAGTTCTCAGCTCGTTTTAAATCGTTTAGCTATTGTGGCATTCGGCTGTAATATGTAATCCCTGACAAAGGAATGGTGTGTAATCCCAGAATAACAAAAAAGTCGCAACAGGAATAAATGTAAATGTGGAAAAACAATTTAGTTGTCTGAGTTGTCGGGGTAGAAAATGACTTACAAGCGCGTCTGGAACAATATAGTGCTGGTTCCAACCAAATAAGGTATGTTCTTCCTTTGTCACAAGCAGGCAATGGTGTTATTTGTCCCGTTTTGTTGAACTACTGTCGAAGGTATCTATATCTGTTTATTACATCTGCTTATTATATGTGTTAAAAATGTACAAACACACAGCAAACATTACATAGACAACTATATAACATATACACAGTTTGGTCCTCTCGTTTATACATACCTATTTTATATACACTTGATATACACTCCTCCTTATCATACAGAACGAATATTACACGACAAAGTTTCGAAGTCAATTTTGAACACTGTCAATGCAGGAAAGTGGTGCTCTTAGTTTATCTCCGTTTCAGGACGTATTTCGTTTTCATACATAAAACTCGAAATCAGGCAACCATTTTGTTTCTTAGCTGTGATCTTGGAGCTTTGCTGACAGAGCCTCTTATGAAGACGATTGGACCCAACTAAAATAAGATGCGTCCATACAATCTGTACGTGACATACGGCACAACAATATCGCCAGGCCAAAACGGCGATCATTTCACCGCCACAAACCGTGACTTTTCAGGATCCGGTGATGGGTAAGAGGTAGGGAGGTCGTGCTCAGAGGTTGGAGCGTGTTTCGTTGGTGACTTGCCAATTGGTCAACTGGAGCATAAGAAGCCATCGAAGCCGACACTTTCGGCCTTTTTTTAATCAGAGGTAACAAGAAGTGGGATGAGGCTGAAGAGTAACCGCATCATTTAACAACTCACGCGTCATATCAAATGTAAAGAGGGAGAGCATAAGGATGCTGAGCGAGAATGGTGGAGAGGAAAAGATGCGTGATACACGCGTCGCTTTGTATATCTGTCCATGAGCAAGCTAGCGCAAATGAAATCATAACAAACACTTTTAAACTATTTGATTGTCACGAATGAAACTCACAAATGAACACCATCGTATTTCCACTATTATTAACTGAAAAAATATACCTTCATCACCGATCGCATAGTTTTAGCTATTATATTATACTAGCAGGACCTGTTAACCGGCGTTGTCCGGTGGAAGCATACCCATCTCCTCTCGTAGAAAAATTCAACTACGGTTGTTGTTGTTGTTGTTGTTGTTGTTGTTGTTGTTGTTGTCCAACAACTAACTTCCTCATGTTAAGAACTGATTTCGGAATGGACCCCCCCACAACCTCTGCATGTCAAGAACGGTTTTCGGAATAGTCACCAGCAACATCTCCATATATGGGAGTTACAGTCCAAATATTTGCCACAAATTAAACCTTGATAATCGCTGTCAGGATCCCCAAACCGCAAATACTATAAACCAACAAAGAAATTTGGGCGTGGCAGTGTCGGTTGGATATAATTAGATTTGTTCAAAACTACTTGTATCCGCCAAATTCAAATGATATTTTATGAATCAGTGGAAAATTTTTATGAAAAAAAAAACGTCATTTTAAAGGAAAGTGTTTAGGTGTGTCTAAGGTAAAAATTTATCTTAAAATAAATTGGTTTATAATCAAACAGTTTCCCCTCGTAAATACAATAAAGCACGGTTGTTGTTGTTGTTGTTGTTGTTGTTGTTATCGTCCAATCCCCCAACCTCCTCGTGGTAAGAATGGCTTTCGGAACAGACACCCCAATCTCCTCTGTCACCTGCAACATTCCCATATTAAGAACGGTTCTTCGAATAAACACCCCACTCTGTGAGTGGGGAATAGGACGGTGGGGTCAAAATATTTGTTCCATATTAAACCTTGATAATCGCTGTCAGAATCCCGATGCGCAAATACTAATTAAAAAAAGGAAAAAATCGTTAAAGGAAAGTGTGTCTCTATTTTGTCTATAATCAAACACATGCATACGATATTGGGTCATCAACTGAATTCTAAGCTGCTAATGCAGGAAACGCAAAGTAAACAATGGTAAGCGTAAATAAAAATGTTATGTTTTTTGGGGGGGTGTATATGGCGATGTTAATGTGTGTATAGGTATCGAAAAAATGTAAATAAGAAAAACGTGTGAAGAAAGAAAACTAAAACAAAAAAAATAACCAACAAACAAAAACGCACCAATATCAACGTTGTGGGTCTCCTCAGTATAATCGTAAGCGAAAAAAGAAAAAAGACAATGATATCTGTAAATTGTATGTATTTTTCACGGATTGTTTGTTTTATTAGGGGGTGGTTGCGTGTAAATATTAGGGTATAAGTACGTAATTTTATTATTATGAGCGTTTAATAATTTTGGATTTGGTTTAATATTCATAAAACTATTGCTTCGGGTAGAGAGAGAGCGGCAATATTTGTAAAGGTCTGATGTGTTCGTTTTTGTAAGAAATTGTTTATTCTGGAATAATAGATTATTCTGTTCTCAGTCAATAAGAATAACTTAAATTTTAGTAGGGAAAAATTATTATTTTTGGAGTTGGGAAGTTCAAAGGTAATTGTATGCCTATGTGTGTATGATCCAGTTAAGAAAGGTGTAAGGGCAATATAGTTATAATGTGTATATATCTTCGGGTTTTGATTGGGGCGCTGAGAGAACTTTAGATTTAGAAGGGAAAAATAGGAACTACATCCTCTAAATATATTGGCAATCGTGATGGTGTTTTCTCCAAGTATGTAATGAAGGATTTTTTATAACGAATAAAAAACGGCATTTTATAAAACGGCGTTCTAAACTTATATAAGATGGTAGATAATAGTTTAGACATAATAATTTGTATGCGGCATCTGTTATTGCAAACCTATGATTATTTGGTCCAGAGGGGAATTTCTGCAATCAAAATGTTATATATGGAGATTATATTATATGTAAAAAAAATTGTGGGTGGAGTGGAGGTAGGTTAAAGTGCTTGTTCTTTTAAAATAGAAATTATAAAAATACCATATATGTATAAATAGTGTATTTTGAATCTGAAGAGGAGCTGTTTTGGAACATTTTTGAATGATATATTTAAAATTGCCCGAATGGTTACAAAATGGTAACACATATGGGCTTGACCTTTACTCCTGATTTTATATGGAACACGTACATCAAATCTGTTGCCAAGGCCGCTGGAAAAATGGTGGGATCTTTCTATCGATCCGGTAAATATCTCATTGCTGATGCTATTCTCTATCTATAGAAGAACCAGGTACGTCCAAGGATGGAATATTGTTGCCACATCTGGGCAGGAGCTGCTAGAAAGGACTTGTCCTGCCTTGATAGAGTTCAAAATAGACTTCGTAGCCTCGTAGGAGATATCCTTTTCTCTTCCTTGCAACCTCTATCTCACAGAAGAGATGTTGCGAGTTTGTCTCTGATGTATCGTTATTTTCATGGAAGGTGTTCAACTGAGCTTCAATCTATGGTCCCCCCTCGCCAAACTTTCACAAGAAACACTCGTCTAGCTGTAAACACTATCAGTAATTCCCCCACTCTTTATCTGTGCCTAAACCTAAACGTAGATTCCATGAACAAAGCTTCTTTCTTAGAACTGCACGCCTGTGGAATTGTCTTCCGTTTTCCTGCTTTCCGGCTGACTACAATATGGTTGTCTTGAAGTCTAACGTAAATAAGTTCTTGATGAGCCGTTATCAACTTTACCAAATTTTCATTACTAATGATTACTGTATTGTCCAATGTCTACTGTACACTCTTTAACCCTTATCCTTGAGTGGCCTCTTGGCCTTGATAAGTGGTGATGCCTATGTAAAAAAAAAAAATGAAATGATGTTCTCATTCTATATTTTTTGTCTTGATCTTTGCGAAACATGTTATATGTACCTATTTACTATGCCTCCCCACGGGACAGAGTTAGACACCAGGGTCGTTTTTTAACGTGGAGAAAAGGTACAAAAATAAAAATTTTCTCAGTCGTGAAGGATTTCTCCTCCACCGAAAGAGAACAAGAAATAGAAGTGCAGCATCTAAAGAACAGATACTACACTTTGATCTTGTCCCGTTGTTATATGTATGTTCGATTATGAAAACTGATAATCATGAAACTTAAATAATTGAGTCAATCAATTTTGACTTTGATTTTATTGATATAGGAACATTACCGGATTTTAGTATATATAAACAGTTTGGTTAAAAAATTATTAATAAGGTTATATATATATATATATATATATATATATATATATATATATATATATATAAAGCTGAATGTGTGTGTGTGTGTGTGTGTGTGTGTCTGGTCACGAATAGGCTCCTATATGGTTGACTATTTAAAAAAACTGATTACATATAATGATAGAAGATGTATCGAGACACAGGAATGGGTATGTTTGATCTGGCAGAACAGCGGTTCATTAAAATTGTGGGGTCTGCGTTCGCGCCTGGTCCACAAAGTATGGAAATAAAAAATCTAAAAATGAAAAAAAAAAAAACGTTTACAAGTGTTTTTGATATAGATGTGCATAATAATACTTTGATAAGTATGTTTTAACTTAAATAGGGATGGTATAATAAAATTGCGTGGTCTGCGTTCGCGCCTGGCCTCCATAGAATGGAAATAGGCACACACTTTAATAAAGACTTTTCATATCTATCTGCGTAAGTATACTTTGATAATTATGTTTCAGTTTGAAGAAAAATGGTATAATAAAATTATGGGGTGTTCGTTCGCGCCTGACCTCTATAGAATGGAAATATGTCACAAAGTTTAACAAGTTTTTTTTAATATAGATCCATAGAATATTGTGATAAGTGTTTCAGTGTGAACAGGTATGGTATAATAAATTATGGGGTTTATCTATTTTATTTTTACTTTAATCATATTTTGTTTTGGTTTTGATACCCCCAAATTCGAAGCTATCTCTTTACAGTCCTTCCTTTTCATAACCTATCATACTTTCATAAATCAGAGTCCATTTTCTGTAGGCTGTTTTTGAACCCAGTCAACGAGGGGTACTTTTGCTAATATATATATATATATATATATATATATATATATATATATATATATATATATATATATATATATATACGAGAAATAAAAAAGCAAAGAAAATAAGCTATTTACCTGATAAAAGAGAGGGTAAACTTCAATCTAAAATAAATACCAGTAACTATATTGATATATTAATCACAACCAAATAAAAAGCTCAATACAAACACAATAGAGCATTCTTTAAAACTTCGCGAGATAAGGACTTTAAATATTGTTTTCGAGAGTATTTTGTCGAATAATAAATTTAATTGTAAATATTTTCTTACAGTTGTATTTTTCTTATATATATATATATATATATATATATATATATGTGTGTGTGTGTGTGTGCGTGTGTGTGTGCGTGTATGTGTGTACATACGTATATATAAAATATGCACATACATAGATACATACATATATATATATATATATATATATATATCTACTATTATATAACAGTAACTTTGTCTGTGTTGGGGAAGGGTGATTGAGTCCCCTATAGACTCAGAAAATTCAATTTCTCTCAAAGGTACTTGATGTGTCTGGGAGTGTTTCCACGTAGATTTTTCATTAGAATGTCGGCAGTAAGTATCGAAAGTCGATAATCGGAAAAATTATATAAAAGAAGGAAGTCTGAATTTGACCTACATTCACAATTTTTATACAAGCAAACATCACAAGTGCATTTGAGAAGTTTTGCCAACGCAAAAACAGAAAGGCCCAGCTTTTAAAAAAAACTGCAGATTCTTTTATAAGATAGAGGCACCTTTGAAAAAAATGTTGGGAATTTTAAATGCAAAATTCAACTGGCAATTGGCCAATTATGCTCTAAAAAGAAGCATTCATTGCGAAGACTCCTCTTTCTTATAAAAGTTCTAAATAAATGTTTCTGTTTAGAGCACAACTGAACGGCTATACTTGACTTTTGAAATTTAAACTTTGATTCCAGCCATTATATAAAATAATTTTATAAAATCAACAGAAGGTCTCTACAGTGCAATGTGAACTACAATGTATTGTGGACTAAGCCACTGCGAGGAGGCAGATAGAGCTTCCCTTCAGTGCACTGCGACGAGTCCCTGACTAGAGTAGACAATCAATCTGTTCGATTTTGAATATAATGAAAGTATTGGCCGTCTAAAACATTAATTGATCTGCATTCAATCCCGGGCAATGTCGGTTCTCCTTGCTAGTATACATAATCGGCACGTATTTAAAAAAAAAAGATTTTCTTTTGTCTGTCACGTTTAAGTTTTAAATAATATTTTTGTGTGTCTGTCACGTTTAACTTTTGAATAACATTTTTGTTTGTCTGTCACGTTGAACTTTTAAATAACATTTTTGTTTTTCACGTTTAACTTTTAAATAACATTTTTGTTTGTCTGTCACGTTCAAATTTGAAATTGTAAATTTGTTCGAAATACCAGTTTGTGAATATCATTTTTGTCATTTACGCGCGGATTCACCGGATTCATCCAAAGGGAAACCATTCCCGCTTTGAAATAGTTACGCTGTTGTCGAAGCCATAAAATTCAGTGGTTCGGAAAGGCAAACAAAAAATCATCGCGTTCTTCCGGCAGAAACGTCCCCTCGGTTTTTACGACCGGACATTATTCGGCCTCTCGGATCAGCTTGGGTTGACGTTAACTAACGTGAAATCAGGGTCGGTTAAAATGCAGAAACGCGATTCAAATGTAGCTGAGTAGCACGATGGCGCCATTGATTTTCAATGGATGTAGTGACATCATTGATTGATGCGACATCTACTGGTCTATAAAAGTGTTTAACTTTTTTTTAGAATTGATTCAACGGTTATTCGCAAAGGAACAAACAAAAAAGAGAGAGAAATAAAAATCCGACTTGGCATTTTTTTTTAAGTGCAAATGAAAAGCATTTATTCGGGGTTCTTCTAACAACAACGCATTTCATCAACTTTCAAAAGTCTTTTCGCATACACATGTGCTTTACAACGCTCTGCCATATAACCTGTGCTTTTTAAAAGTCTCTCTCCCCGCCATTTCGCGCTGGCCGTTAAGCCAACGCTTTCTCGCCCTCGACTTCACGCGTCCGTATTCCTCGAACAACTTTTCTTATCTTGCTCGACCACGTGCTGTCCATTTTTTCTTCTATCTTTTTCTCTGCTTCTTCTTCCCATGATATCAGCGCATGAACACTTGCTTAATTTCCATATGTGCTAAGATTGCTGCTGTTGCTAATGTTTTCGCTAGCTAGTTATCCTACGGCTGCTGCTGATTTTCTCACACGCGCCCATATGCGCTATGTTTCGATAAGAGTACACCGCTCCATTACAGATGGACTAATAAAGAGATCTTTTGCAGAAGACTACTATAAAAACTACCCTGCCCAGTACATACGGTTTTTATAACAATCGTATGTGTAATTTATTCCAGATTATTCCACGTTATTGCGTTAAGAGTAGAGTAAGGCTGAAACAATTTTTTTTAAAGAAAAATGCGTTTCACACGCACACACACACACACATCATCATCATCATCATCATCATCATCATCATCATCATCATCATCATCATCATCATCATCATCATCGGCGAAATTGCCCATTTTTAATCAAGTCGATTGATTGCTTGTTCTAATCGGGAACCCACCGCGGTGCACTGAAAAGAAGCTTCACATGCCTCTCTGCACTGACTTAGTCTACAATATATTGTAGTCTACATTGCACTGTAAAGAACCCACTGTTGATTTTATGAAATTATTTTTATATATAATGGCTTGAATAAAAGGTTAAAATGCATAACCCTTTAATTGTGCTGTAAACAGAAACATTCATTTCGAATGCGCCTCTGTCATATCAAAGAACTTACTACTGTTTTATATGTCGGGCCTTCGGCTTGTGTGATAGTAAAACTTCTCAAGTGCACTTGTGATGTTGGGCTGTGTAAAATGTTTACTTTGGTCAAAATCGCCTTTCATCAGATTATTTCGATTATTGATGCATATCAAAGATATTCGATACAAACCTTATCTAAGAACCCTACCAGGCATATAAAGTGCCTTCATATGATATTTCATGTAAATCGGCCTAACCATTTTCCAGTCCATAAGAACCAAACTCACACACAAAGAAAAAGTTTCTTTTACTCGTATGTAATATTCGATATATATAAATTGAGCTTTTTCGGAAGAAACATACACATATATAGAGAAAAAGGGTTCAGAATTTAAACCATCTCCAATCATTTCCACTGTAAAATTTGGAGGTGAAAATGTGATGATTTGGGGCTGCTTTTCTGTAAATGGAGTTTGAGGAATAAAAATCATAGAAGGGAAAATGAATGTAGCAAAATACACGAAGATTTTGTCAACACATCTATTCAAGAGTGCTGTATATTTAGAATTGGACCATGACTTTATCTTCCAGCAAGACAATGATCCCAAGCACAAGGCTAAAATAACAATGAACTGGTTTAAGGATGATGGGATTTGACAGAAACTTATCCACTCACCCGACCTAAATCCCATCGAAAATCCGTGGAAAAGTTTAATGTTAAGATGCATGCAAGAGATCCTAAGAATATTAAGGAATTGAAAAAAGTTTGCAAAAAAGAAAAAAAAAAAGAAAGGAAAAGAATGGCTTAAACTACCAGCAAGTGCGTGTAAGAAACGAGCAGGCAGTTATAGAAAGCGTTTGGTAGAATAGAGGATGTACAACTAACTATTAGTAAATACATTTGCGTATGGATAATTTGATTTTTCGTTAATAAATATTTGTCAACTAAGTATATCTTTATTTCCATTTTATTTTTTAGATAAATAATATCTGTTCAGGGATTGAGTGTACATTTTATTTAAATTAACGTGATATTTTTTGAAAAATATGAAAAAAAAAACAATGTACCAAATACTTTTGCTACCCAATATATATATATATATATATATATATATATATATATATATATATATATATATATATGTGTGTGTGTGTGTGTGTGTGTGTGTGTGTGTGTGTGTGTGTGTGTGTGTGTAAGCAGAGAGATTGTCTTTTAGGTTTGGGCGTGATTTGTCTCTAAGTCGTTTTCTCCCCATATCATAACGATAGATTTATTTTAGTCGTTCCTTTCATTTTTTTCTCTTCCCCTCGACAATTTTATGTTATTTTGGTCGCTCCCCACGTTTAAATTCGTTTCCCTATAGTAAAAAAAAACCAAAAAACAAAAAAAAAACCCTCGACTTGGCTTTAGAAAAGTGAGGGCGAAACCTAGACGGCCGACTCTACCCCATTATCTATCTATCTATCTATCTATCTATCTATCTATATATATATATATATATATATATATATATATATATATATATATATATATATATATATATATTTGTTCCTTCATTGAATATTTTCCCTCTGTCCTTTTTATCATGGATAAAACAAACTCAGTCTTCCCTTTTTCATAGCTATACATATATATATATATATATATATATATATATATATATATATATATATATATATATATATATATTACCTCAAACAAGGAATATCGCCACTTGAATATGAGAAGTTATTATTTGGAATCGTGTCTAACAAGAAACTGTGAGGAGTTGAGTAACTGAGTTAATTTATTGCTAATCGTCTGAGGTGTCTCTATCGGGGAATGGCTACGAGGCTTCCCAGGCATTTAAGATTAAGTTTGATCGATCGGCAAAAATTTTATATCACGCCCAAATATGACAGTCCGACGAAATACTATCATAATTCAAACTTAAGCATGACAAACTTAAGCATGACAAAGTCAAGAAACTTCACTTTGAAATCTAAGTATGGCAGACCAAGGAACATTCTATTTGAAGATGACGCCACAAATCAACAAAATGCCATTTTAAGTCCAAGTGTGACAGATGGACAAAAAAGTGGTTTCAAATTTAATCGTCATGAACTGTAATGTAAATGCTATTTTTAAAACTAAAACTTGACAGACTAACAAAATCATATTCTTTGGATTATTCGAATTATTGTTCTCATCTTGAATGTTATTTGCACAACGTTTTGGTTGATGAAACCTTCCACCTTCTTCGGGGACCCATGGCGCAATGGTTTAAGTAATTCAGTTGTAAGCTTCATTCGTCTGGACGTCAAATGTTCAACCCTCAGTGCAGGTGACACTTAAAACGCAATTGCGAATTACTTAGAGTTTTCACCCAGTCATGCCTGACAGGGTGAGAATATTCTACCCCCCCCCGTGGATAAAATAAAGGGTTTTGTTCGAAATTCTGTTGAGATTCCCGAGTTCTACAAAAAGGTTCCAGAGTTCGACAAGATACATCTGCAGAAGGTTGAGGGTTACATCGACCGAAATGTTGCACTGTAAAGAACCCACTGTTGATTTTATGAAATTATTTTTATATATAATGGCTTGAATAAAAGGTTAAAATACATAACCCTTTAATTGTGCTGTAAACAGAAACATTCATTTCGAATGCGCCTCTGTCATATCAAAGAACTTACTATTGTTTTATATGTCGGGCCTTCGGCTTGTGTGATAGTAAAACTTCTCAAGTGCACTTGTGATGTTGGGCTGTGTAAAATGTTTACTTTGGTCAAAATCGCCTTTCATCAGATTATTTCGATTATTGATGCATATCAAAGATATTCGATACAAACCTTATCTAAGAACCCTACCAGGCACATAAAGTGCCTTCATATGACATTTCATGTAAATCGGCCTAATCATTATCGAGTCCATAAGAACCAAACTCACACACAAAGAAAAAGTTTCTAAATTGAGCTTTTTCGGAAGAAACATACACACGCATATATAGAGAAAAAGGGTTCAGAATTTAAACCATCTACAATCTACAAGATACATCTGCAGAAGGTTGAGGGTTACATCGACCGAAATGTTGTGAAAATAGCATTCAAGAGGAGCACTGAAGCTCGAAGCATCTAAATAATACGATTGATAATATTGTTTTTTCTTTCCCTTTGCAAAACTCAATCATGTTCTGCAAATCTAAAACCAAAAATATTTTTTCTTACAAAACAAACAAACCAAACACCCTAAATAAATATTTGAAGATATAAAGAACTTAAAGCATAAAAAAACTTTAGCCAAAACGATTAAACGTTGTCAAAATAAACAGTCAAGATAAAAACAGTAGCCAAGCGAATAGGAATAATCAAATCCTTCTCTTAGATATGATTAGACGTATCAAAAATAAAATGCGTCCATTCAATCTGTGAATTTAACGCTAAAATGAAATTTTCAAATATGAACGTGACCGACTGACATACGAACGGACGGAGCCGTTTTCCTTATTACGAGGACGAATCTCTTAAAAGTGTATGAAAATCCAAAACATTCATTATCGGTTTGACGAATATACGCCCGTGCGCGTGCATGTGTGTGTATGCTTGCGTGTGCGTGTGTGTGAAGATCTTAGTCCCAGTGCGTGTGTGGAGGTATAAGTGCATGTGTGTGTCCGCGAATATGTGTATGTATGAGTACGTGTGCGTGTACATATGAGTGCGTGTGGGTGTGTGTGTACGTATGAGCGCTTGTGCGTACATATATGTGTTAGTGCACTTGTGCGTACGTATGAGTGCATATGAATGTGTACGTATGAGCGCGTACGCATACGTGGGTATATGTGTGAGATCGTGTACGTTTCAGTGCGTGTGTATGTGCATGCAAATGTGTGTGTGTGTGTGTGTGTGTGTGTGTGTGTGTGTGTGTGTGTGTGTGTGTGTGTGTGTGTGTGTGTGTGTACGCGTGACTGCGTATGAATGCGTGTGTGGGAAAGGGCATTTATTAATTCGGCACCTTTGCAAAAAGCAAAACAAACAAACAAAAAACAAACAAAAAAAAATACTGCCAGACCAAAAAGAGATTTCACCAATGTTTCAATTTGACACACGCAAGTGGGCTGGGGGTATGATATACTAACAACATCGATGCCGATTGTAAACACCATGTCGGCTGCGTCCATTGCCTTGACCACAAGTAAAATTAAATGTATTCCTACAAAAAATTGCGTGCAGAGAGAGAGAGAGAGAGAGAGAGAGAGAGAGAGAGAGAGAGAGAGAGAGAGAGAGAGAGAGAGAGAGAGAGAAATATATATATATATATATATATATATATATATATATATATATATATATATATAGTGTCGCCAAAAAGAATGTCACTTTTTCAAAAACCGCAAATTTAAGCTAAATTTAATGTAAGTGTTTAAACAAACCATACCTCATTTGATTCGTCTTTTATTCTTCTATTATTTTATCTGTTCATATTTGACTTTCAATTGAAATATCCTAGTGTTCACGTTAATTTAAAAAAATAATTTCAAATCAAGAAGGCAAAAAGAAACTCCGCATAATGGAAAATTGTTATTTAATTGTAGCTTTAGAACATTATAGCAACACAAATACAACAGGAACACAATGAACTAGGTAATATTTAGTAGCATCGCCTTTCTGCAATTTGACAGCCTGCAATCTTTTGGGTATTCCTTGAATTAGGCTGCGGCAATACTCCGGTGAAAGGGCATCCCACTTCTCTTTATTTTTTTCCAAAGTTCACCCAGATTTTAAATGTTATGATTGTATAGCTGTCGCTTGATGTAATGCCATACGTTTTCGATAGGATTGAGGTCTGGAGATTGTGGAAGTCAATCCAAACACGGAACATCATGTTCTTCAAGGAACCTCTTGACATTGCCAGCTGTGTGAATGGGAGCATTATCCTGCATGAAGATTGGATTATCATCCAAATTCTGGCCAAAGTAGGGTAGAAAATAGTCAGTCAGCATATTAATGTACTTGATCGAATTTAATCGACTATAGGCCCTGGACCATTGGCACTAATAACGTCCCACACCAAAACTGAAGCTCCACCACCTTTTAGCGTTGAAACGGTACACCTACGATTATATTCTTCGTCCTTCCTTCTCATAAATGTATTTCCCTGGTAATACTGCTTCAAATACCAGAGAGGGTAATCATCCTCGCCCTCCATCGAGGCAGTGACCTCATGATTTCAGTTACTGGATTTACGATCACTTATATATTATAATACAGTATAATATTTTTTAATAAAGCTGGATTTTACGTGAGTTCATCACGCCAACCTATAGGTATTTTAATATATTCTGCATCAACTTATAACATCATTTAAGTAACTAGATTCAGGCTCTCTTCAGTAACCAGTATAAACACTGTCTAGCCTATTGAACTAAAAAGCACTTTCAACCAATATGAAGAATAATGATTCTCATTGCATGAGACGAAGTTCAGACGGCGCTTTCTGTTCTTTACAGAAATCATTGGTTTGCGTCTTGTAACATAGCCTCACAAATTAAATTCCTTCAATCTGTTCTTAACTGTAGAAAGAGAGCACTTTTAAACAAGATTGCACTGTTGTTGGATTTGGGGAGCCGTTTCTAATGTGTTTCAGAAACCGCAGATCTTAATAGCATTGCCTTCCCTGTAAGAAGTAACTCTAGTACGACCAGATTTAGGGACATCGCGAACATTGCCGTTGTTTTGGTGCTTTTTTCAGTCATTCATACCATTTGCTCATCACATTTCAATCTGCGGCCGATTTCTCGATTGAATAAACCAGAAAGGTGGAGATTAATGAGCTCCTGACGATCACTAAGAGAAAGTCGATGCATATGAACTAAATGTTACGTTACATAACCTGGAACAAGAACAATTACGATTAGAGATGCTTTGTTGCCTAAAAGGTGGATATTTTAAGCTGGGATTTTTTTTTTGCCTTCTCGATTTGAAATTAATTTTTTAAAGTGACGTGAACAGTAGGATACTTCAATTAAAAGTAAATATGAACAAATCATAGAATAATAAGAAACGAATCAAATGAGGTATAGGTTGTATGAATAATTAGCTTCAAATTAGCTTAAATTTGCGGTTTAAAAAAATGACACGTGCGAACTTGCTTTTTGGTGCCACCACATGGAGAGTAGACAATGCATTGTGGATGCGTTATCGGCAGCTCCTGTTTCGCTTCTCCTAATCTGTCCATCGGTCCTCAGTATAATGAGTGATTTCTTTGACAAAGGGAGAAGAAAAAGCTGTATTCTAGATTGGCAGTATTTTGCGTGAACAGTCGCCAGAGATGTCGAAATTTTTCTGTTTCTATATCTATCCTTGTAGCCATATCACTAATAAAGGTGCTGGAGGTAAACGTTTTAACAGGGCTGACAATATCTTCCTGATAGTCAGGGACCCGTACCTTGGATTAATCACTAAGGAGGCTGTCCTATCAGCAGGTGCAAAGTACTGGGGCTGCTGTATTGCCATTTGGTGAATGGATTCTGGACTATGCAGTAGCTTCTAGTGGGGCTTCTCGATGCCATATTGGTAGGTAATTGTTACGGCTCTACCTTATCATGCGTTACAACAAATATATATTTCTTAGTTTTTCTTTCTTTCTTACTTTCCCTCTCTACCCCGCTGTAAGCAAATCTGTCGACCTATTCCACAAATCCCAAAACTCCACTATGACAAGTTTCCAGAAAAAATACACGTTTAAACCCAGTTCCTCAACTTCCAAGGTAAACCTCTACTACCATCTCTCCTTCTCCAACATCAGAGGTCTACGTTCCAACCTTCCAGAGGTTGAAACCAAATTATAGGAGACTAAACCAGACGTATTATTCCGAAGCGAAACTGGCATTGGACCGACTATTTCCCTTGAAGAATTTGTAATTAAAGGATACTCTAACTTGACATCCAAATCTGACACCAAAGTTCGCTATGGGAGTGGAATATGTGCTTACATTAAAGATGTCTTTCTATGTGGTAGGGACATCTCCAGAGATATGTGCTTCCGGGTAGCACTTGCTCACACTGCTGTGTTTATATTTGCCTTCTATCGCCCCCAGAAAAGCGGAGTTACTATCTTTAAGAGCATATCTGAGAAAATTGACCACATCTTGTCTGCTCATCCTTCAGCTAGCATTCACGCCTGTGGAGACTTCAATCTTCATAATATGGAATGGTTAACTCAAACAAGACAGATGATGAGGGGAGGTTTTGTCACGATTTTTCCATTCCTTATGACCTCATTTAGATTGTTCGTGAACCCACTCGTGTTCCCGATACTGATGGTCAATATGCAAGTCTCCTAGACCTTTTCCTCACACTTGCTTTGAGCTATATTCATCTTCCGTTCTGTTTTCATTGGGATCTTCCGACCACTCTATCGTATCAGTTAAAATAAAAACGAAATGATGGAATGCAAGAATCCGGGAGCGTTCATTATTTGCAAATTGATTGAGTAAT
>NC_136509.1:104373654-104436154 GCF_053919585.1 Euprymna scolopes | reverse complement strand
ATATATATATATATATATATATATATATATATTAATTAACAACAAATAACGATAAACCAATTGTTATTTTTTTTTAATGATCAATTTACGTGATTTTAAAAAGTATTTTATTTGTCTAATATATATTTGTGCGTGATTTAAACATTTTTTTCATCGGTTCCAGTTTAAGAGTCCGGTTTCGCACAAACACTTGATGTATACATTCGATATAGGCGAGATTTATTAATTAACAACAAAAAAAAGATGAGACAAAAGGTGTACTTTTGCATTTAACGACTCACGCCGAAATAACAACGTTGTTTTTTTTTTTTAGAAACCTATTATTTGACATGGGGAGGGGAGGTTATTTTGTAACTATTCTGTAATTTCACCTAACAATTTACTAAAGAAAAGATATTTACAAACTAGGATTTAGCTTGAAAATACTATTTAAAAAATAGCGCGAGTCGTTTAATGTAAAAAAAATACCTTTAAAAAGTCATAAATAAATAAATAAGAAATAATAACGAGTGGAAGGGACAGACCGAACTTTTCTCAAAGTGAAAAGGCACCAAAAAAAAAAAAAAAAAAGAAGACGATAAAATAATAATAATGGCGGGGGCGCTGAAAGAGCTAACGTCAAATGGGGGCTGTAAATATAGTCTGAAAATTGGGGATCGATTTACTAGAACGTTGTATGTGAAACTAAACCCCCTTTTAAATATTTAAATATTGATTTCTTTCTTTTTCTATAATCTGGTATATAATATAGTGTCCTATAATCCGCAGAAATAGTAAAAAATTGACGAAAAGAAAAAAAAATTGTAAGGGGGTGCCGATTGTTTAGGTGCACCTGCATATTTTTTTATTTTTTTTTTTTGATATTTCCTTTCCCAAGTTGTGCGTGATTAAAACTAGAACTTGATTTAAACATGATTACGCTTTTCGTGTCTAAAATTATTTATTTACGATTATTTTATTTGTATTTTTCATTGCATGTTAGAATTGTTTTCAAATAAAAAACAAAACAAATATATTTTTCTAATGTAAAAGAATTGCTTCATCAATTTACATATTTAAAAAAAATGTTTCGGTTTTTACGACATAACCCAGCATAGTTTACCTTCTAAAAAGAAATAAAAATCTACTATTTTTGGCTATTACGTTTCAACTGCCTTTAAATATAGTATAAAAGAAGGAATTTTTAAAATAATTAAAATTTAACATATTAGCGTTGGGGATCACTTTCCTATTTAAATTTAACGTAAAATCAGACCCACTTTTTGGTGACGTAGCGAGACATGTAACCGTTAGCATTTTTTTCAAGTTTGGTGGCGGGGATATGGATGGAAAAAGAGAATGGGTGAGAGAGGGGGGCTCATTAGTTTCAAACATCTTAAAATTATGTAGAAACACTTTTACACGTGAGAGGTCTTTGCATTTTTTTTTTTTAAGGATTTGTTTTGGAAAGATTCACTGTAAAATATTACTAAATCAGTTAATTATTATTTCCTGATAGTTTTAAGTCTGTTAACACACACACACACGCGCGCACACACACACACATTCACACACACACACACACACACATACAAAACTATGGTAGACCTGTACGATGCACGCTTCCTCCTTGTATTTTTTCTTTTCGTTTTTTTTTTCTTTTTAATTTTTCAATGGATTACACCTTGCTTGAATAAAAGATTTTTACTTTAATCTAAGGGCAATGATGTTAAGATCTTTATTATTCATTGTACTCCATATTGTTTTTGCTGGTCGCCATGTTTTTTCTTCGCGCACGCGCGTGCGTTCAATTTTTGCGCGTTTATACATAAATTCTGTATATACACTTGCATTTTTATACATTAATTCTGTATACTAACTATTTTATAGCAAGCTATAACATATACTGACCCAGTGGATCACGGATAGTTTAGTGCATATATATATATATATATATATATATATATATATATATATATATATATATATATATATATATATATATATATATATATCAGGAGATTGAAACCCAGTTACTAAGCGACATTCGACTTCGTATGTTGGTTTTCTACCCTCAGTATCAATAATGAACACGACAATTCACTACATCTTTAGTTGTATGAGAAGATCATCGACACCAACTTTTAAATTAAAACCGAATTAATTTTACACATGCCGAGGATACAATTAAATATAAAAGATAAATTAATTTCAATGATTAAACCTAAAATCAAACAGCCCTAACACACACACGCACACACACACACACGCACACACACGCACACACACACACACACATATATATATAATATTAAATGAAAGATGAGGAATAAAAGTTATATATCATTTTATTATATCATCGGAACGATAAGTTAGAGAGAAATTTAAGAAAAACTCTTTAGGTTTTGGCATTTCAAAGCTAAATGCTTCTCATCAGAAGAGAAGGGCCAGAATTATACGTAATACAAATATAGAAAATAAACTGGCTTAATGGCATTAAGATACTTTTACTATTTACCATTTTATCTTACTCTTTTATTCTCATTCCATATCTAAATGTCATTACGCCAGTTTTTTTTTCTTCTTTTTTTTTCGATATTTGCATTTTGTATGATTCTGGATCTTTTCCTTTTCTTTTTCATTTAGCTTCGAAATGCCATAGGGTTTGTTTTTTTCTTAATTTCACCCTTCTTATAGTTCTGATGATATAATAAAATATAACTTTTATTCCTCACCTTTCATTTGATATTATGGGTTGTTCCTCTTAATAGTGTCGAGTTCTTCTCATGTTGATACGTTTTGATTTGTTAAAGATTTACTCTTTGATAAGTTAACTGTATAATATATATATATATATATATATATATATATATATATATATATATATATATATATATATATATAGTTACCATTTCAATAATAACACTGCTGATGCACAAACGCTGTCACGTGAGCTAGAAAAGTCTGTAAATGACATTGGTCTTTACGTTAATGCGGATAAAAGAAAGTTTATGACTTTCAATCCGGAGGGGGGGAGCAAAGCTCTAAATGGAGCAACATTGAAAGAAGCCACTGAGTTTACGTACCTGGCCAGCAACTTAGGTTCCACGAAGAGAGATATCGAAATTGCATCTCAAAAGCTGCATTGAATAAGTTGCGGTCAGTATGGACTTCAAGGCTAACTAACAAACTGAAAAGGCAGTTCTTCAGAACAGTGGTGAAGTCTGTTCTTGTTTACGGTGCTACATCCTGGACACTCACCAAAAGATTGGAAAGAAAGCTAGACGCCACGTACATCCGTATGCTACGAACAGTGTTAAATATATCTTGGCAAGACCATCCCACGAAGCAGCAACTTTATGTCAACCTATCTGCTATATCTACAACCATCAGGGAGCGACATCTACGATTTGGCTATCACGGCCAGAGGAGCAAGCAAGAGCTTATGAGAAATCTATTGATGTGGACTTTACGGCACGGGCGCACGAGCACAGGACGACCGATATCTACGTACATCCAGCAAATTGCACATGACGCCAACTGTGATTCTGAAGATCTGAAGCAGTTGCTTGAAGACAGGGATATCTGAAGAGAGGGGGAGAGAAAGAGAGATAGAGATAGATAGATAGATAGATAGAGAGAGAGAGAGAGAGAGAGAGAGAGAGAGAGAGAGTCATATTGGTCCGGGAAAGGAGCCCGACCAGATAGATCGAGATAGATCATTTCAAAAACAAACAGATGGGATTACTTCAAATAATATGGGGTGACACCCCTCACCCCGTCCCACAAAATGCCAGCGATGGAATCGTTAATAAAATATGATTTCTTTTACAGACACCGAACCTGCATTATAGCAATATATATAAACAGTAGTGCATGATCATCTGCGTTTAAATTGCTTTTCCTTTTTCCATCCGATGTGCGTCGATGATAACCTCGAATTAATCAACTCCCAAATATCTGCCAGGATGTCCGATGCCGCCCAACGAATATCGTTAATAACGAACTAATCAAGCAATCCAATAATGTTCTTGCCGCGTTGCATAGCTTACACACGTTTTTGCAATTAAGGTTCTTAATACGGACAGACAAGTCAGCCGATTATCATTCTAATTGCTAACAAATGGAGAGGTATCCCATTTCAAATCTGAATATTACATCAGTACTTGATTTGTAAATCATTTACTGTGTCAGCAATCAGTTCTAGTCCAGAATTCCCCCTATATTATTATTATTTTTATTTTTTATTTATGATTTACGTACCTTTGACAAAACAAAAATTTCAGTAATTTCTACGCTTTTGTCACGGTGCCAAGCAACTCACAGTTCCGAAATCGGACCCAGTACTACATTCATCAAGAGGACGCATTTCGCAGTTTCGACCCCATACTCCTCTACTGCCTCTCATTAGTGGCGACACTTCCTAATAGACGTCGTATTGGTACTTGCGCAAGCTACTTTTTCTCCACATTTAAAAACCACGTAAATTGATCAAGTAGTTTTATTTTTCAATAAGAAAATCAAATTTTATGAGTATCGCCCCGCCAGTTTAAATAACAAAGAAACAAGGAAGATAACTCCACAATAATTCAAAACTTGCGAAATTTATGTTTTGATGCCTACTGTTGGATATGGAGACGTGGCGGCGCACATTTGAATGCAGAGGTGCACACACACATTCCAGATGGATTTTGATCTACATTCTTGTGTTCCATGAAATTCCGGAATTGTTAATTATCACGAAAACAAATAACTGTTTAAATTTCAAGATCAGAAGTTATAAACTGCGCAATGCAAAATAGAAAAGAAAAAAAGAATGTAATATCTTAATATTTACATTCCCATGAATGTCGATTGATGTCGATGTAAAAGAAAAATAAACACCATAAAACAGAAGAAAGCAAACACAGAGACGAACATAATTGACATCTTGACATCTTTCTGTCGTCGAGCCACACAACGAACGTCTCTCTCTCTCTCTCTCTCTCTCTCTCTCTCTCTCTCTCTCTCTCTCTCTCTCTCTCTCTCTCTCTCTCTCTCTCTCTCTGTAACTTTGTCGATGAAAATTAAAAAGAACTCCATGTAAAGCAGAGGAAAATGGTTTCGGAAGAAATCCATAATCTTGAAGAAGCCAAACGCATTGCTACAGCTGTAGATCAAATTAAACAAGGAGCATGGGCTAAATGGGAGAGCGTAAAAACCGGGGAAATTACACGGCGCAACCTCAAATACATGGAGCCTAAAAAATTAATCTTTCTTATAAAAGCAGCCTACGATGTCTTACCAACACCAGCTAACCTTCATGCCTGGGGGCTAACTACATTCGATGGATGCAAAGCATGTTGAAAAAGCCAATCTCAAACATATTCTCATTGGATGCGAGCATTCCAGAAGAAGCTACACCTGGAGACACAACGAAATATTGAAGATTGTTGCGGAAGCTGCGAAAATATGTTGTGTGACTGCCAATAAAGCTCAAAATATCAGCAGTAGAGCAATTTACTTCGTTAAAGAAGGAAATAATTTCAAATCTTTATGTAGAAATAGGCAGAAATCGTCATTGTTTGATGGCTGCACGGATTGGCGCGTTACATTCGACTTAGAACGTCGGCTCGTATTTCCCACTGAAATAACATTAACGGATCAGCGTTCGGATATCGTCATTTGGTTCGTAATTTGAAAAAAATGTTTTTCTCGTTGAATTAACGGTTCCATTTAAGGAAAATTTTGACTGGGCACATCGGCGTAAGTTGTAAAGATATGAAGATCTGCGAAAACAAGGCCGATAGCCATTAGTCGCGTGCCCTCGTGTAATGAATGAATGCGTGAATGTAGGATTGACATGAAATTCTTAAAGATAAACTAAAATGACAGAAAAATGGGCTGAAATGACTTAAATAAAAAAAAAATTTCAGGAAAAACTAATGGACGGTTATCCGTCAATCATCTGGACTAACGGACAGACGGACCCATTGAAAACATAGGTCCCTCTCTGATAAATCGGGGGACAAAAATCTTACTCCATACCCTTTGCTTAAAAAAAAAAAATAAATAAACGTAAATGTGTTACAGACCGACCGATGGAGTGACTTGTATGCGACGAAAAATGCCTTAGCATGGAAGGGTTTCCCCTTCCATTGCCAAGAAAAAGTTATAAATGTAAGTGCAGCATCTGTTAAGAACACATACTACACTTTGATCTTAGCCATGTGGCCAAGGAAATGTTACAAACGTAAGTACATCATATATTAAGAACGGTTACAAATGTAACTGTAGCATCTATTACGAACAGATGCTACACTTTGATCTTAGCTATGTGGCCAAGGAAAAGTTACAAACATAAGTACAGCATGTAGTAAGAACAGATACTACACTTTGATCTTGGCCCCCACCGAGCAAATTAGGCACAAGGCCGATTTTTAATGTGAGGAGTGAAGGGGAAATGGGGACCAACTACCCGGGGAGTAGGGGAGCTGGATAATTACAATTGGTATGAAGAGTTGCCCCTACATTGACCAAGGTCTTATATGTGGGGTTGCCCCCACATATGGTCTTTGCTTGTAGTATCTGCCGGAACAGATGCTACACTTTGATCTTCGCCCGAAGAACAAGAAAAACTTAAAAAGCTAAGAACAGCATCTATTAACAACAGACCTTTGATCTTAACCAAAAAGGCCAAGCACAAAAGTGTTACGGACAGACTGACAGACCGACCGACGGACAGACCGACCGACGGACAGACGGAGTGACTTATAGAGTCGCTTGCAAAAACCATTGAATTTCCTATCGAAGTCGGATGTCGATGTTTTATCGTGAACTCAACTTTCACATCCTTAATAATCTTGATTTTTCTCCGTCAGACAAGAAAAATACACAAAGAAAATACAAGACAAAGCTCTATCTGCATCATCATGGATATGGCAATCCCACAGATTGACAACAATGCAACAAAGTCTGGTGGTATTGTGAGATACTGCTGGGGCGCTCTGGGCTAATGGTTATATTGATTCGGCCCTGAAACCTTGCTTGAACCAAGAGTCATCATCAGATGAAGGCTTTGGTGGAAGCAATGCTGTTGTAAAAGCAAGTTACTGTATAAACATTCTTTTTTGGAAAGAAAACGTATGTTGATAAATTCATCTCTGTGTTGATTCTGAAGAATAACAACAAAAGAATTGTCAGTGTATATATATGATTTTAGCAAGCATTTGAAAGTGCGAACTAAAGAAACTGGGATCTTAGGGAGATATCAATCATGCCAGTTATTATAGGTGTTACAGGGCTTATGAAGAAAAATCTGAAGTCCTATCTAACTAATATTCCTGGCGAACCCAGTGCAAAAGAGATCCAGACAATTGCACTTAATGGAACAGCAAGGATACTAAAAAGAGCTCTCGGTTGGTTTCAATAAAAAGTAGGGGAATGTTAGTAGCTGGTTTGGTTGCCCCATACCCAGCATTACAAGCTTCAAAGAAAGAAAATAGAAAAAGAAACGAGAATTATGTATATATTCAACAACACGACACTATGAAATCCCATTAATCACTTAAATATGATTTTCTTTTTAAAAATGAAAATATTTGATCAATTTACGTTATTTTTGGAATATGATATTTTCGTTTCGTCACCGGTATACATATATCCTACGGACTTTTATTTATTGATGTTTTTCAATATAAGGATAATTCTATCCAAGATTTCAGCAATCTTCGATTTCTTAAGTATAACAATGTGCGCGAAGCAGAAGATTGTTATTCGATTTTCTTAGCGTAATGTGTGCCTTTGCACCATATCACTTAGTGTTCACGAGGGTGGTTGCAGTTTCTATCCAGGCCCTTAGGATTGTTTTGGGTCAATTTTCAGATTAGGTCCACCTCCACAATTTTCTTTTAAATGACGACTTTTAAAGGTTTTCGGCCATGCTGAATACGAAAATTGCCTCGAGAATTTGCAGAAATAATTAGTTATAGAGATATAAAAAGTTGTATTATGCATTGTATTCTTTGGCGGTCATCTTTTTTACGCGCGTAGATTTGTTTATGGCGCGCGCATGCGCGTCAAAACGATGACCGCCAAAGAATACAATGCATAATACAACTTTTTATATCTCGATAATTACTTATTTCTGCAAAATTGTAGAGGTGGACCTAATCTAAAAAAAATACCTTGTTTGGGGTGGTTTTGGTTTGTTTTACGGCATATCAATCCTTTTCAGGTTATTTAATGCCGAATCCAGTGATTTTGAAGAACAATTTTTTAATAGAGTATATTTGTTTTTTCAGATCTGTTTCTATTCAACCCATAGTTGAGACCCTAATAGGTACTACCAGTCCGGGTCAGAGTGGACCTGGGAGCAATGGCAATTAAAGGGTGGCTCCACACTCCCAAAGCCCGCAAGCTGGGGCCCTCACCATCGGATATAGTTTAAGGTCATATCCAGAACCTTGGGATTGTTTTGCGGTTTTTATGCGTTTGTTTATCTGTCCGTTCTGGCGCGTATTCAGTTTTATCGCAAGAATAATAAAATAAATTCTCGTAAAAAAGAAAATAATCCAAATGAATTACTTGTTTCGTGGAATTTTTTTTACGAAATAAAGAAATATATAACAGAAAATGGCACAAAATTTTTTACGAAATAAAAAAATATATAGCTGAAAATGGCCCATCTTTTTTTTTTTATAATATCCTTGCCTGTTAGGTTTTTAAAAGACACGTCACCAAAAATACGCAAATTCAGCAACGATTTTTTTTTTAAACAAGAAAAATACATTTTAACGGATAGATAGGTCGTCCGCCATTTTTCAATCCAATGCTTCCCCATTCTTTCCCCTTGTCTTTCTTTTTCTGATATCTACATAATAACGCACTTAAGTATCTCATGTTTTTTAAGTATATTTTCAACTTTTATAAACATTTTTAAAGAAATGAGATCGTTCAACTGCTTAGTGATTTATCTGATATCGCTAACGTAAAAAAAAAAATACGATTTTTAAAATGAATTGTTCCAAAATCCAATCATGTCGACTAAAAGTGAACAATTTTAAAATAAATACATTTCAAAATGAGATTCGTTTTATGTAATTGAACGAGAGAGAGCGAGAGACAGTGAGAAAGAGAGAGAGAGAGGGAGGGAGGGAGAGAGAGAGAGAGAGACAGAGAGACAGAGAGACAGAGAGACTAGTGGTAGATGCAACAGCCCAGATATGGCAGCAATACTCCATATATGGGCGAATGGTGGATTTGTAGAGCTACAGGATAGTGTCAGGTGTAGGTAAAAAGAAGGCAAAAATGTTCCAGTATTCATTGCAATCACGTTGTTCTTGTCGCTTCCAGCATCCACGCACTCCCACGCATATCATTGACCTTTTAACCGTTTACATCTGGTCTTAGTCACCTGGAAGAGGTGGGAACGATGGTTTGAAGGCCACCAAAGCACCAGAAAGCATAACTCGTAACAGTTTTAAACAGTGTTTCGGCAATAGCAAAACTATTTAAGACATCTGGTAGATTACAACAATTTGCGATGGATGTATACTTACCTGCAACCAATTTACCCGCTTAGACATTCCGATTATTTATTACGATTTTTTTTTCTATTCAACCACTAGCAGAAAGTCCCGACATTGTTCGGGATTGAATAAGTGCTATGCATACTCTTGAATGGAGAACTCTTCTTATAAAAGAAAAACGATATATACGAGGTGCCTTCAATAAGTTTCCAGACTTTTTGTACAGACATTTAAAATTGTCGTAGATACTTGAAAATTTAGTATGTTATTGCTATACATCTTATGAGATGGCTGACCATGTTTTATGATTCTAGGTTAAAATGAACAGCTACAGCGGGAATCGGAATACACCATACCAAATCTTGATAGTCGCAGCTGGTGAATTTCAAAAATGCAATCTGTACGTGATGACACATTAGAAAAACGAAATTCAATAAAATTCTGCTTTAAACTTAGAAAAAATGTCACAGAAACGTATGGAATGCTTCAGACTGCTTTTGGACTATCTTACATAAATCGAGCATCAGTTTTTAAGTGGCGTACGAGATTCAAGGAAAGCAGGGAATCTGTGAAGGAAGATGAAAAGCGTTGGAGGAGTAAGGAAGTCAGAACACCAGAGTTGATTGATCAAATAAAGACTTTCATGAATATAGGCCGTCGTGTGTTTATAGAGACAATAAGTGCATATTTGTTTTCAGTGTGGGAACTGTGACAATAATTATTTGTGATGAATTGAAGATGCGGAAGATTTTCACGAAGTTTGTCCCAAAGGACAGAGAAGATCAGAAAGAAAGATGTTATTATGATAGCTGAGAGATGGTGAAGTTGATCAATTCAGATCCCGTGGGTTTTGATGCTCTGGTTACCTGCGATGAAAGCTGTATTTACTGCTATGACCCAGAGATCAAGAGACAGAGTTCCCAGTGGATGTATGCTGACACCCCCGGGCTCAAGAAGTCCAAACACAACAAATCTATCGAGAAACTTATGATGATCCTTTTTTTCTTTCTTTTTTTTTTTCTTTTTTTTTTTTGACAGCACGAACATAATCTACATGCACTGGGTTTCCACTGAACTGACAGCCAACAAGAAATATTATGTTGAGGTTTTAAGAAAGTTCAGGGAGGGATTCTGTCGGAAGAGGTTAGTAATCAATCAGGACAATTCAGCAGTTCACAAACTATTTAAGATGAGAATCAAGACGGTTCCTCAACCTCCCTATAGACCAGACTTGTTCCCTATGACTTTTGGTTATTTCTTAAACTCAAGGAAAACCTTAGAGGCTGTCGTTATGGGACAATTGAGATGAAAGAGGCTGTGACGAGGTCATTGACATGCTCACACAAAAGGGCTTCCAGGGGGCCTTCGAGAAGTTGTTAGAACGTTACAACAAGTGTATTACAGCCGGAGAAAATTTCTTTGAATGGAACTAGAGTTCAAGTGTGTATTTGCAATAAATGTGCCCATACAAAAAAGTCAGGAAACTTATTGAAAGCAACCTGTATGTGAAAGACAACGTACAAAGTCATGCGTACAAATGTGACTAAATCTGCTTAACAGGAAAGGGGTTTGTTGACGATTCTCTTATGGACTAACCTTCAAATACATGTGACTCAAACCTCATTGAGAACCTATAGAGCCTCCTCAAGAGAGATGTTTATTCTAATAGAAAGCAATTTAACAGCAATTGTGATTTCTTGGAGGCAATTAAAGTTGCTTCAAACATCTTATTGGCCGCTAAATTTGCAAATCTAACATCAAGATACTAAGATTTATTGCAAAGAAATGAGAATTTGTGCAACAAATTTGAGGAGTTCGTTATTATTTTTTAATATATCTTTTCTTTTTTAAATAAAAAAAGTTTTTTTTCTTCATATTTTTCTTATAAGAATCTGATGAGTTTGCTAGAAAATCTTCTCATCGTATGTTTGACATTCGTCTTCCAACCAATCAAAATAAATCATTGCAACTAAAAGAATGACAACAAATTAGTTTTGTTAACTTAGTAACATTTTTTCCAACCAAGACAATAGTTTTTTCTATCATTATATATCAAGTAAATAATATTGTGTAGAATCTAAACATCATAATAAGACTGTTGTTGTGTAGCGCGTACATATTAGATTGTGTATATATCGGGGACTCAGAACAAAGACGATAACGACATTTATATTCTGGGAGATGCAAATTCATTATTGAAGGAATATGTAATACGGTTCTTTTACATTAGAGGGGAGATACTTCACTTATGATGGAGGATGAAGACATTACTTGGAAGGGAGTTATACAATGTTCATTTAAGATGATGATAGACAACATGCATTTAGCTTTCAGTTGTAATGGCGACACGAAGACAAACAGTTCAAAATATAGACGATGATTCTTTATTCACCAGCCGGCTGATTGATGATTCAGGAATTCAAGCTTGTACGGCTATATTATCTCCTCTTCTCCCCCTTCGTCTCTAAGGAAATCACCTCCACCAAGTCGCTGTCCGACTCTCGTCTGTAACTGACTCTATGACTGTGATTGTGATTTTCATCTAACTTCGGATCCTGTCTCAATATATTGAGAATTTTCTTTCTTTATGACGTCAGAGGTGTGGTCAACCAACGTGACTTTATCACGTTTAAATTTACCCGTGCCCTTTGCACATGTATTTACACACCTTTGATAAACACAAGAAATCCGTAAATAAAATTGTATCATTTAACCTATTTGCTACATAACATTTTCATTTTTGTTTTTGTCCATTCTTTTAACTGACACTTTTAATATCCAGTTATTTCTAAAACAATGGACAATCACTGTATCTTTGACATAAATAGTATTTAGTTATTTGCGAAAACAATGACAATTGTTCTGCATTCATAGTATTTCAATATCTATTATCTTTAAAACTTTTTTTTTTACACAGTGATCACCACTTATCAAGGCCCGGAAGCCACTCAGGGATAAGGGTTATTGCAAGTACTTTACGTTAGTGTGGAGATTTGATGAAGTGTTTAATTAAGGGGGCGGTTCATTAGGAATTTGTTAACATTGGACTTGAAGACATCCAAGTTGTAGTCCGGAGGGAAGCAGGCAGACGGAACAGAGTTTCACAGGCGTGCAGTTCTAAGAAAGAAGCTTTATTCATGGAATCCGCGTTTTGATTTAGGCACAGATATAGAGTGGGGGAAATTTTTCACAGTGGATTCAGCTAGACGGGTGTTTTTCGTGAAAGATTGGCGAGGGGAGACCAGAGATTGGAGTTCAGACGAGCACCTGCCATGAAAATAACGATAAAACAAGGATAGGCTCGCAAAGTCTCTTCTGTGGGAGAGAGGTTGCAGGGTAGAGAAAAGGGCATCCCCCACTAAGCCACGAAGTCTATTTTGTACTCTGTCAAGGCATGATAGGCTGTTTTTGGCCGCTCCTGCCCAGATATGGCAACAGTATTCCATCCTTGGACGTACTTGGCTTTTATATAGATAGAGAATTGCATCAGTAGTGAGATATCTTCTGGAGCGGTAGAAGGATCCCACCATCTTTCCAGCGACCTTGGCAACAGACTTGATGTACGTGTTCCATTTCAGATCAGGAGTAAAGGTCAAGCCCAGAAGCTTGTCAAAACACGGGGCCTCACCCAGACGAGAGCCATCCATCACAATTGATGCCAGCTGGAGATCAGAACGTTGATGATGTAAGGATAGGAGTTTGGTTTTAGATGCATTAAAGGTAACCAGCCACATCTTCCCCCACTGAACCACGCGCTCGAGATCAGAGGAGAGAGAATCAGAGAGAACTTTGTCATTTACAGCCTTTGATGTGTTGCCGTAGATGGTCGTGTCATCAGCATAGATGTCAACAAATGATTTAAGTATGTGTTTAAGGAGGTCATTGATGTAGATCAGGAAGAGAGTTGGGCCCAGGATTGACCCCTGAGGGACTCGAGCATTTATATTGCAGGCCTCCGATTTTTGTCCATCTACCACTACTCTTATGAGCCTATCGGAGAGAAATGATTTAATGATTGAGAAAACATTTCCAGTTATACCGTAGCTGGAAATCCTGTGATTGCCTACTGGGTTCGATTCTAGTCTTTTCCTAATAGCATTTTCAAACTTATCTAATTTTGCTTCCTTGCTTACTCGGGTCTGGCCCTTTTTACATAACATTATGTTTTCATAACATGATTAACATTAAAGACGCAATTCAATAAGTTTAACAGTCAGGATTTGCCTTTTGAGAGTGCTTGCAGTGGTCCCATTGTCATTACTTTGATCGACAGAGAGCATGAGTTGTACAGCGGCGCATCTCCGATCTCACTCATTGAACATTTTGTCACCTTAAGACATGATTGAAGACTCCTATCGCTTGAGGAATTTGTACTATTAGATGGCCTGCAACAAACAAAAGAAAATCGGTTTTCATCAAACGGAAATGGAATCCTGTCGTCTTTTTAGGGCGACAATTTTATCGTTCCACCCAGTATATATTACCGGCCTGAAAGACAACAATTATATTACACGGATCACGAAGAGATAGATAGATTGATAGAGAGAAGGGGGGGTAGATGGTGTGTTAAAGGAAAAGAGAGAATGTTTTTAATTTATATAATGCTGGAAAATTTTGCGCCATTCTGGCTTCATCCACCGAATCACACTCGAACACGCGTCCACTCGATTCGCATGCTCGCATCTAGTTTTATAGTTTATAAATATTTCTCCGCCTATTTAAACACGAGGTTAATATTTGTCTTTTGTTCTTGTGCGTTTTTTTTTTGGGGGGGGGTGCATGTTACTATCCCCTTTCAACAAGCTACCCCGTTACCTAGACTCCGCCTATCATTTTTGGTAGACGTATTTAAGGAGCGGTCTCGACGGTCCGGTGCTTCGAATTTTATCCACCAATGCACCACACACGACAAATACATCTTCTATTTCTTTTCTGCCTCATGTGTTTTTACGTTATTATTTATTTATTTATTGCTAGCTGTCCCGATCCGGCATTGACTATATACTTTTTTTTTTTTTTTTGCATTTCTTTTTAAAATCTGGTGTTAAAAAAAAAAAAAAATGGTTTTCTTTCCACTCAAAATTTTAAAGGCTTAAAGAAGACAGTACTGGAAAATAAAAATCACAAAATCCTCTAGGATATGGAAATATATGCAAATGAACTCACTCAAGTAAAGGGTGTCTATTATGTTTTTAATAATAATATATACGAGGCATTTATACATAGGTCATTTTGTAACACTATGGGCCGGTCAATGGCGTGTCCGACCCGCGTGTTACGTAAATGTCTTGGAAACGGTACCAGATTGCAACACGATGGCCGATCAATAAGATAGGAGTATGAAAAGTAAAAGGATACCTTAGGATTTTGGGTGTGTCTCTCCTTTTTTTTTTTTTTTTTTTACAAGGTGGTCACCACTTATCAAGGCCCGGAAGCCACTCAGGGATAAGGGTTATTGTAAGTACAGTACGTTAGTGTGGATATTTAAAGTTTCTACTTAAGGGGGCGGTTCATCAGGAATTTGTTTACGTTGGACTTGAAGACATCCAAGTTGTAGTCAGGAGGGAAGCAGGCAGACGGAACAGAGTTCCACAGGCGTGCAGCTCTAAGAAAGAAGCTTTGTTCATGGAATCTACGTTTTGATTTAGGCATATTTCTACTTCTGCTTTGGTTTCTTTATTCTTTGAGGATGACGTGTCCAGGTTGATTTTGGTCCTTTGACTGGAATCGTCTTGATGCTGTCACTGTTTTGACGTTCAAGACAGATCAACAATGCTACATAAATCGTCTAAAATATTTTTTGTGTGTGAATTATTATTATTGTTATATTTTATTTTCAATTTATTTAATTTTTTCCCGCTTGTTTTTTTTTTTTTGTTATTTTTTTTTTTAATTTTACCATTCTTTGAGTCTTATTTTCCAGTTAGAGTTATTCCTACTAATTGATATAACTTAAATTCGAAACTTCATGTTGTTGTTTTTCTTTTTTAACATTTCTTTTGTTTACATTATCCGAAGGCTTTGTTAATGGTTGTATTTATATGCATATATATGTAAAAAAACAAACAAACAAACAAACAAACAAAAAAACACTTGAAACTGGACCGAAAATGTAATACCCGTAAATATTTGGCTTCAGTTATTATTTTATTTATTTATTTTTTTTACATGGGGCATCACCACTTATCAAGGCCCGGAAGCCACTCGGGGATAAGGGTTATTGAGTGTACAGTAATCAATGGGATAATATCGGAGTAATAGTTCGTATTGGAGATTTAATAAAGTGTCTTACTTAAGGGGGCGATTAATCAGGAATTTGTTTATGTTTGACTTGAAGACATCCAAGTTATAGTCAGGTGGGAAGCAGGCAGACGGAAGAGAATTCCACAGGCGTGCACTTCTCAGAAAGAACGTTTGTTCATGGAATCTACGTTTTGCTTTAGGCATAGATAAAGAGTGGGGGAAATTACTGACAGTGGTGTTAGCTAGACGGGTGTTTATCGTGAAAGATTGGCGAGGGGGGATCATATTTTATGTATAGCGTTTTTGTCTGTAAATCGGGGTAGATTTTATTACAGTACTATGCCCTCGTTCCGATATAACTGGGTAGAATCCTAAGTAATTTGCAATTGTATTCTTAATATTGCCAATTGAACCTTTAACCTCTGTTCAACATCTGTTTTTTTTTTTAAATAATTTTTCTTATTGTCTACTTGTATTTTTGTTTATTTTTTTTTTATTTTTTTTTTTTTTTGTTTTTTTTTGTTTTTTACATTAACCAAAAAGGTGTTGATATGCTGTAAGAAAAAAATAAAATATTTATCGCTTATTGGTACACTTTTTATTTGTTGAACTCAAGAATCTTTATGAAATTTTAAAAAAGAACCCTATACAGGATTGAACCTTCAACCCCTAAAAAACTATCAATTAAAACTGATTATTACGCAGCACTTACATTCGTTGTGATACAAAGAATATAATTAGGAATTTCTTAAAACTTTTACTCTGTTGTGGCTGACGGAACGAAAGCAAACCACTCCCATCAATTAAAAATAAGTTAGTCCGAAATTTCGAACAGATTCTGGAGTTCGATATAAAGATATTCGAGTTTGATAAGATTCACCTCAAGAAGGTCGGAATCTACATCGGCCGAAACGTTGTGAGAATTGAATCCAAAATAAAAACAGGAGACGAAATAATTTCATCTGCAGCTTCGTAGCTCTAACCAAATTTTTTAAAGGCGCAGTGTCACTTTGATGTGGGGGCTACTATCGGGGATATAAGTTGCAGGGATATTATGTAGACGGTTGACCAACAAGATGTTTGTTCACATTACATTTGAACTCCTGCATGTCAGTACAGTTGGGAAAGCAAAAACCCAGTAGGAAATTCCAAAGTCTATCAGCTCTGGAGAAGAAACTATTAGAGTAGAAGGCTCTCTTACATCTAAGGATCTCTACTGTGTAGGGGTGGGATTTAGCTACTTTATCGGGTTTGTTGGGGGTATTTATGTCTGGGGAAGAGTACAATTGCTTGTAGTTCGGCAGAGCATTAACCATTAAAATGCTTGTAGAACAGGCAGAGAAATACAACATTTCGTCGATGGGACAGAGGTTGAGGCTTAGATGACAGTTCAGGATCTATCAGGTTAGCGACTCTCTTTTGAACTCTGTCCATGAGTGAGAGACTAGTAGCAGATGCTCCAGGCCAGATCTAACAAAAATACTCCATACATATGACCTTGTAGAGGTACATGATACTTTCAGGCTAAGTAGCTTTCTAGCACAGTAGAGAGAGAGCCCACCTTCCTCGCAGCGGCCCTGGCAATGCCAAGGAGTTTAAAATAAGTAATTTTTGGTAATGTATCATTAGCCATAACTATTGGTAGTTGAGAAGGGGTTTTTTTTGTTATTATTGAAGGAAACAAGCTTAGTCTTGGCAGTATCAAATGTGACCATTCATTTTTGTCCCCATTCCACTACATATTCGAGGTCTTCTAGTGTTTCTGCCATTTCCTTAGATATGTGTTAATTTGTTTTTTTTTCTCGTGTCTGTTATAGAGCGAGGTGTCATTAGTAAATATACCCATCTCAAAGACAATTTTATCAGGAAGGTCATTTATGAATGTTAAGAATAATAAAGGTTCAAAAATCGACCCCTGAGGTACACCCACAATTATATTATATTGTTTAGATGTACGACCGTCGAGGAGCCTGGATTCTTCTCTTATTAAAGAAGGATTTAATTATGTTAAGTATTCATCCAGTTATACCGTATGATCATTTATTTTATCCTAAGTCCTCACATTCTATGATATTTTAACAAAGAGATAATAATTGCTGTTTTCCAAGCCGGAATCTATTCATCTACAATTTGTTTTAAACCTTGAAGTAGTATTTTTAGATCTTTATATTAAGTGGCATCATGCATTGTCTGGAGCGATTTGCATTAAAAATAATAATACAAATTATCAATCATCATCTAAAAAATTTCACTCTTTTTATTTTTTTTATATACAAAGGACCTTCCAAAAATAATGCCTCCTATTTTTTTTCCGCCCGAATGGATCCGAGGAGATTTCAAATTGCATTTTTATGATGACTGAACTTATGCACTCATAGCCTGAAAGTTTCCTCGCTTTGTTGCAGATATTGACGGTGTTAGACTTTAAGAAAGCAGCTTCTTTCCTAGACGTGCGTCGGAAACAGAGATGCTTCATTGAATTCTTGGCAAAAGTGCATTGAAAATGGTGGTGACTATGTAAAAAAGTAAATTACAAAAGGTTGCTCGTTTTAATGGTTCCACTCCAATCTTCGTAGCTCTTCAACTTTTTTACGAATAAAAATAGGAGTCTTTACTTTTGGAATGACCTTCGTCTGACAAGGTAGACTGAACAGTCATGCACAGCCGTCGTTCATCGCTTACAAAAGTACATTGAAAATAGTGGTTGCTATGTAGCAATATAAATTGTAGAGCATAAAATGTCGCACGTTTTGACGGTACCACTTTTATCTTCATAGCTCTTCAACTTTTTGAGTTAAAAAAAAAAGAAGCTTTATTTTAGCTCGAACCCGTAACGCGAAGGCGGGAAAGAAAGTGAAAGAAAAGCTGCGATCTTACTGTTAAGCTACGAGGCGAGAGGAAATGAAAATCGTTCAAATTCAACGATTAAAAAGTTGACCTGCAGAAATGAGTTCACGCAGACACATAAACGAAGGTTGGCTGCAGGCCAGTTTCTGCCGTATTTTGCTTCCCCACAAGGTTGGAGAAAACCATCTCCCTCCCCCCAAGGAAAGGATGAGCTATCCAAATGAATAGAAATTGTTTGATATGAAGGGTTTTCCCCACATTGATCAAAGCTAATTGTGTTTCTGAAGATCCCAACCGGAAATCCGGCGAATTGATTCGATTAGTTTTGCTTTATTTATACGAAAAAGACGAACAAACACACGAAAGGACAGCATAGCATGATTTTTTAAAAAGTCTATCAAAATAATTGTAGAGACGACGTCGGTTCGCAAATCGTAGATATTATAATCTAGGAAGTATATAAAAAGTTTTTAAAAATAGGAACCTCTCGAGCCCCCCCCCCCTCCCCACAAGCGTTTCGTGGACATACAAAAACGCGCGCGGCCGTTTTGCCATTTATATATATAAAAGGCGTAACCACTCTTCTCTTTTCATTATTTCTCTCTCTAACTAATTATCTCCCCCTCCTTTCTTTCTCTTTCTCGATCCCTCCTTCTCTCTCTCTCTCTCTCTCTCTCTCTCTCTCTCTCTCTCTCTATCTATCTATCTATCTATCTATCGTTCTTACTTTTTCTCATCTCCCGCCTTCATTTGCAATCAGGGCCGTCCATCTCTCCAAGTTTTCCCCATGACTGAAAATACGTTTAGTGATTTCCGTTCATCTGGCGGTGATGTTTCCAAGCTAAAGCACCTAGCTCTGACAACATTCCAAATAAAAGCCGCAACCTGAACAAGCTCTCATTTCTGCAAAGCTGTTTAAAAGTTGCCTTCAGGAGAAATATATGGTCAGTTGCATGTCCAACGTAAAAAAGGTCTTGATGAGCTGTCCTTCAAAATAAATCAACTCCTATCCAATGTCCACCAATATCGATCATCACAGTGTTGTATCGCCTGATACTCATTAACCCTTATTCTTGAGTGGCTTCCGGGCCTTGATAAACCGTAGCTCTATAGGCAGTCTGCATGTTTCCCACCTGACTACAAATTGGATGTCTTCATGTCCAACATAAAAAATTCCTGATGAACCGCCCACTTAAGTAAGACACTTTATCAGTTCTCCAATATTAACGACTAGCGTGGGTACCCGGCGTTTCCCGGTTGTTTGTAGGTGTGTGTGGTGTTAAATAAAAAAGACCCCGGGGTGGGGAGTTTAGGATCGAACCCGAAGCCCTGAAGCGAAGTTTGAAAATAAAATCGGCCAGCCAGAATGAGTTAGTGAAAGATGTTTAAATTTATTTAAGAACGAAATTGACAGGTGCGTGGTCGGAAGTCGTCGAGCGTTACGACGACGCCGACGACGCCGACGACGACAACGTCACTGACCAGGTTTGTTTGTTATAAGCGAAGTACAAAAAGAAAACAACGTTAAAACTTAAACGGGAAGAAACACAAAAAACTAACGTAAAGCAAACGAACGATGAAAACAGAAAAACGAACACATGAAAAATGGCTTGAATAAGCCTGTTTCGATATTAAAATTTAAAAAATCGGTGGGTACCGGGTGTTTTTGAGTATGTGGTCGGGGGTGGATAAGCGAAGTAAAAAAAAAAACAAAACAGAAAAACGAACGTTACGTGAAAAATGGCTTAAATAACACTGGTTCAATATTTAAATTTAAAAAATCGAAAAAAAAAGACATCTCACAGCACAATTCGAACCCAAAACTTTTAGATAATGAACCAACGCGCATGCGTAGAACCGCTCATAGTCACGAGAAGACCATTTTTGTTGACACCCCCTGTCGAAAATTGTCGATTTCGGAGTGAAAAAAATGAACGTTTTCGGCCAATTTTTCGAGCGAAGGATGGGGCTTTGATATGATACCAGGTTTGTGCATTTTCGTCGTGTCTGTCGAAATTTTTTAGCAGACACACAAACATACACACATGCATACATACATACATACATTTTCGCTTTCATATATATAGACTAGCGAGGGCTACCCGGCGTTGCCCAGGTGTTTGGAGGTGTGTGTGGAAACTCTGGGGGGGGGGGTGAAAAATGTTTTGGTAGGTAAGTATGAGGATCGAACCCGAACCGTTGAGGCAAAGTTTTAAATTAAAGCGTGAAAAACAAAAACGTGCAACGTTCATGATTGCCCCACCGCGAGATGCTAACGGAAGCACGTTTGAATTTATTTAATTACTTGGATTTGGCAGGTGCCCATTTTAATGAGTTAATGAGGTCAAGTTTGACTGCGGGATAGTATTTCATTTACTGCGGAACGATTTTTTAAATTTTTATTTTCCCAAGATGTTATAGGGAAAAGATTAACCTACATGACGAATGTTGAATATTTATCTTCCCGAAATCGAGCAAATTAAATAGACAGGCGAGCTTCGTTGCTAACTCTGAGATATTACGATTTATATGTGATATAAAAAGTTTTAAAAAGTTGTGAACCGACCGACCGCGTCTCTGAAAAAAGCCTTTTGTAGACATGCAGAAAAAGCGAACACACACACACACACATACATACGTACATTTTCGCTTTTATATTTATAGACTAGCGTTGCCCGGGTGTTTGTAGGTGTGTGTGGTGTTAAATAAAAAAGAACTCGGAAGGGGGGGTAGGATCGAACCCGAAGCCCTGAGGCAAAGTTTGAAAATAAAATCGGCCAACCAGAATGAGTGAGTGAAAGATGTTTGAATTTATTTAAGAACAAAATTGACAGATGCGCGGCCGGAAGTCGTCGAGCGTTACGACGACGACGACGACGACGACGACGACGACGACGACGACGTAGGTTTGTTTATTATAAGCGAAGTAAAAAAAGAAAACAACGTTAACACTTAAACGGGGAAAAAACACAAAAAAATACTAACGTAAGGCAGACGAACGATGAAAACAGGCAAACAAACACGTGAAAAAATGGCTTAAATAAGCATGTTTCGATATTAACATTTAAAAAATCAGTGGCTACCCGGGTGTTTTTAGGTGTCGCCAATAATAAGCGAAGTAAAAAAAAAAAAGCAGAAAAACGAACGTTACATGAAAAATAGCTTAAATAACACTGATTCAATATTTAAATTTAAAAAATCGAAAAAATAAAAAAAATCATCTCACAGCACGATTCGAACCCAAAACGTTTAGACAATGAACAAAGGCCTTAAGAAACTGAGCTAACGCGAAGTACACAAAATTTGTTCGATTTTTCAACTATTGAAAGTAAATCAGGTCACGACGTCATCTGACGCATGCGTAGAATTGGTCGTTCTCACGAGAGGACCGTTTTTTGTTGACCCCCTCCCTGATGAAAATTATCGATTTCGGGGTGAAAAAGTTAACGTTTTTGGCCAATTTTTCGATATTTTTCGAGCAAATAATGGAGCTTCGATGTGATACCGAGTTTGTGAATTTTCGTCGCGTCTGTCGAAAGTTTTTAGCAGACATCCCAACATACACGCAAACATACATACATTTTCGTTTTTATATATATAGATTACAACGATACTATCCCATTGATTATTACTGTACACAAAATAACCCTTATTACCGAGTGGCTTCCGGGCCTTGATAAGTGGTGACTTCCATGTAAAAAAAAAAGTATTAGGGGTAAAAATAATCTTTCGTTTAATCGTCTGCCATTTTGAATCTTCATCTTTAATACCCAACCTCAATCTACCTTCCCCACTTTTATTGCGATAATATTTCCCCAATTCCCCTTCTTTAGTTTAACCCCAACCCCATCTGATTTCGTCGTCTCACAGGTCACCATCACGTCAGCCCCACTCTAACCCGATCTCCTTTCATATGTATCCTATGTTTTCATGTCCACCCATCGCCGTTTCTTTTGCTCTTTTGTAGATATTACAGTAAAAATATCAACTCATTAATTTTTGGTTTCTTGAACATCACACGAAAACGATTTCCTTTTTTTCATCTCAGACTTTTTTTTTTTTTTTTAGATCTCTCGTACTTTTTAATGTTTAAATTAGTCTCGGTGTCTGTCTGCTTGTCTGTCTCTCTGTACGCCGGTTCGTTGGTTTTGTTTTTATCTGTCATTCTCTGGTTTGCTTTCATCTTTTAACTCTTGCTCTCCTCCCTCTACCTCTATCTCTTTCTTTCTCTCTCTCTCTCACACACACACACACTCACACATACATAAAAACGCACACACACATACAGGGTGGCGCAAAACTCACGCATTGCTTTATTTAGATGATAAAAGCTTCAACATTTAAACTGTTTACTTATAAATAATAAATAATTATATATATATATATATATATATATATATATATATATATATATATATATATATATATATATAGTAAGTTATAAAATGTATATGGGGATTAAGCTACACTGAATATTCCGCGTTTCATCCACTCTAGGATTCTTCAGGCTTATTCGCGTATAAGCCTGAAGAATCCTAGAGTGGATGAAACGCGGAATATTCAGTGTAGCTTAATCGCCATATACATTTTATAACTTACTAACTAGCTCTACCTACGTATTGAGCACTTTTGAAGTAAATACTTAAAGTTTACGCATAAATCTATACTTTCGTATATTAACTTTATGTGAGTAAATTAAGTAGTTACACACACACACACACACACACACACACACACACACACACACACACACACACATATATATATATATATAGTTAATCGAACGATTCCAATGTTTTTCCCGATTCCGATACTGTTGTGGTGGCAACCACTTATTTGCATATGCGAATAGCATAACACTATAAATGGCAAGCCTAGGTTGGCCTTGGTGTGTCTTACTCAAATGCCACCAGAAGTGACGCCGAAGAGCGTACATGTCCTCCCACCAAGACTCTCTGACTCGACACCGTCATTTGTACATATTGTAAATATACCTTTTCTTTAATACACTTATTATTGCGTTATCTTGTTGTGTGCGTCTTCATTGTATTTCCTTACTAATTATTGTTCAACCTTGCAACCACAACAGTTGACGACGAGATATGAAGCGTCAAATATAACAGTTTGACGAAGAACTATTAAAAAAAAAAAAAAAAGTACAACGCAAAGGTTGACCATTATTATTGTTCAACCTTGCAACCACAACAGATACAATTACAATTCCGCACTAAATTCCAATTCTTTATAAATCGTAATATTCAGTTATAGAGTTGTTATTTTTCCCGATTACCATAAAAACACATGTTAAATTTTCAGATATTTTCTTAAACATAAAAAATAAACATCTGTGTGGGTTGATCTATAAATTTTTGCTTTACTGATTGTTAAAAATCAATAAATATTTATTGCTTAATCATTACTTGCAGCGGTAAAAGATTTTTCTTTAAACAAAATCAAATAAAAAGACAATTCAAAGAATCGTTTTTGGCATTTGTGCGAAGGTGCAACTTTTTGGTTTTCAGTTGAGACATTTGCTCTAGTCCATCATCTTACAGATGCTAAACTACTGACTGACAAACAATATGGATTTAGACAAAAGCCCGTTCCACAGCAGATATCCTAACTGTGATCTCTGAACGTATATACCATTCACTGAACAAAGCGGGGGAGGGCAAAGCGGTAGCTCTAGATATATCTAAGGCTTTTGACAGGGTATGGCATGAGGGTCTCCTCAGGAAAATCAGATCATACGGTATCACTGGTAGAATACTTAACATAATTAAATCCTTCTTAGATAAGAGAAAAATCCAGGTTGTCCTCGACGGTCGTACATCTAAACAATATGATATAAATGCGGGGGTGCCCCAGGGTTCTATCCTTGGACCTCTATTGTTCCTGATATTTATAAATGACCTCCCCGACAAAATTGCCTCTGAGATGGGTATATATGCTGATGACACTACACTCTTATGGCAGGCACGACAGGAAGACGAATGAACACATTTCTAAAGAAATGGCAGAAACACTAGAGGAAGACCTCCAATCTGTAGTGGAATGGGGACAAAAGTGGTTGGTCGCGTTCAATGCTGCCAAGACTAAACTAGTTTCATTCAATAATTACAAGAAACCCTCTCTACCACCCATAGCAATGGCCAACGACTCTTTATCTGAGAGTCCATCTTTCAAACTCCTTGGCCGAACGTTCACAGGAAACATGAGTTGGAACAATTACATTGAAGGCATTGCCAGGGCCGCTGCAAGAAAGGTGGGCTCTCTCTACCGTGCTAGAAAACTACTAAAACCCGAAAGTATCCTGTACCTCTATAAGGCCACCATTCGCCCATGTATGGAGTATTGCTGCCACATCTGGGCTGGTGCATCTGCTACTAGTCTCTCGCTCCTTGACAAAGTTCAAAAGAGAGTCGCAAACCTGATAGGCCCTGAACTGGAATCTAAGCTTCAGCCTCTGTCCCATCGACGAAATGTTGCATCCCTCTGCCTTTTCTACAAGTATTTTAGTGGTGAATGCTCTGACGAACTGCAATCACTTGTGCCCCCACGACGTGAGCACCCTCGACAAACCCGACAGGCTGCTAAATCCCACCCCCACACTGTAGAGATCCCTAGATGTAAAAGATCTTTTTTACTCCAATAGTTTCTTCCCCAGAACCGCTAGACTCTGGAATTCCATTCCAGGTCCCTGCTTCCCCAACTGTTCTGACGTGCAGAAGTTCAAGTGTAACGTGAACCGACATCTTGCTGCCCAAATCCCTACATAGTACCCCAGTAGTTGTTGCCCCTGATAGTAGCCCCCTACACCAAAGTGGCAATTTGCCTTGTTTGGGGTGAAAATGTAATAATAAAAAAAAAAAGTACATAACAGGGGCAGACAAATGCAATTTCAGAAGCGATGCGAATATCGAAAAGATTTTTTGGGTTTGTATTACTGTACACATAGATTCGAAAAAGTTGTCAAAAAACAAATATATAACAAATAAATGTTATCAAAGGCAAGATAAGTTACTTCTCTACCTAACTGGATATATTTTTTGTGTTTTTATTCAATGTAACATATTTATTCAGCTCGAAAAACATACAGTGTTTACCGATGTATTCGAAAATTCAAGATGGCGTCTCACACCTTCTTTAACACCGTAAGTATGGAAAAAGGTGTTATAAATAATAAACTATTCAATATACTATTAAAAACCCGCCGAATATATGTCAACCTATGTCACGGTAACATATATTGAGCGAGTTTTTAACAGTATTTTATCCGGTTTTTTATTTATAACATCTTTTCCTACACTTACAGTGTTAAAGAGAGAATAAGACGCCATCTTGAATTTTCGAATACATCGGTAAACACTGTATGTTTTTCGAGCTGAATAAATATGTTACATTGAATAAAAACACAAAAAATATATCCAGTTAGGTAGAAAAGTAACTTATCTTGCCTTTGATAACATTTATTTGTTATATATTTGTTTTTTGACAACTTTTTCGAATCTATGTGTACAGTAATACAAACCCGATTTTTTCATATCAAAACCAGAATTCTGAATTTTTTTTTAAAATAAATATAAGAAATTTATAATAACACAAAATAAAACGTGAACATAAAGTTTTCGTTACACATTTGTTGAATTAAAATAAATATAACAAACTTATAATAAAACATAGCGTGTTTATATATATATATATATATAAAAAGAAAATAAAGATGCTTTTGATGTACGCTTGTCTGCTCCTGCTATGAACTCTCGAAATGTCCCATTGAAAACCAAATAAGTTTTACCTACGCACAAGTGTCGCACAAATTTTTCCGATTCCGATACCATCAAAAGCTCTGATTTTTTCGATTCCCGATTAATCGTCCCAGCACTAATATGTTCTCTCCCTCTCCCATCCTCTCTCTCTCTCTCTCTCTCTCTCTCTCTCTCTCTCTCCCTCTCTCTATTATTGAGGTGTTTGTTTGTCTAGCTACACTGTAGGACTCCGAAATATCCTGATGAATCCTAGCGTGGATGAAACCCAGATATTCTGTGTAGCTTAATTACCACATATATTTTATAACTTACTACCTAGCTCTACCTACGTATTGAGCACTGTTGAACTAAATACTTAAAGTTTACGCATACATTTATACTTTCATATATTAATTTTTGTGATTAAATTAAGTAATCATATATATATATATATATATATATTCAGGCAAACATTATTAAAAACAACAGAGATACCTTGCTTAATGATTCTTTTTTTCATTATATATATATATATATATATATATATATATATATGGTGCCCGGAAAACTCGTCCCGAGAAAACTCGTACCCGGAAAACTCGTACCCAACCCCCCCCCCTTTTTACTAGGTAGGAAAACTGGTCCCTTATTGAATAAATATCGATTGAAAAGACATTTTATTACCGTTCTTGAAGGAGATATTGTTTTTAAAAGAGAATACACATCCCATAATATTTTTTAAAGATATATAATCTTTAAACTGGAACCTATTAACGTAAAAACATTTCAATATACTAAATAGAGCAATTAAAAAAATGGTAAATATCAATGAACACTGAAAAATTTTAAATATTCAAATTTATGCAAATCTGTAGTACATTTTTTATTATTGTTTATTATCTGATTAAAATGTTTATCTTTTTGAGGCTGCTATTTTCGAAGATCGACGTGTGCCTATTCGTCAAATAGTCCAAGAGGTCAAGATGAGTATCGAGTCTGTGAAAACTATCATTCCTAACCATTTGCATATGAATAAAGTGGATTCCTGGGTTGCTGATAAATTTTCAGAAGCGAGAGGCGTTGAGTGATCGAAGATAAATTTGCAGATGTGTCAAGAATATTAACGAAAATTTTGAAAAAACCGATTACACAACATGAAACCTGAGTCTATCGCCATGATCCAGAGCCAAAGCCTAACCAATGCAGACTTGCCATCTCCAAAGGAAGGCAAGGGCGCATCCCTCCGCTGGCAAGGTCATGTTCACAGTCTTCTGAGACAAGGACGGAATAGTGATGAGACTTCCCCTTGCAAAAAGGTACCACAATTGCAGCAGCTTATTATGGTTCACTTTTGAAGAAATTGAGAGAAAAAAAAAAAGGCTGGGCAAGATTATAATATATTCTTCTTCCAACAAGAAAATGCTCCCGTCCACAAGCGCATATTGCCAGATCATAAAATAAAAAAAAAACGATTATATTCATCAACTCTTCCAAATTCAGACTACCTAAACTTCACATACTTTAGATACATAGACAATATCCTTATTTTTCTCCCCATAAACGCACAATTAGAAAAACTTAGAAATAAATTAAATTCAGTAGAACCATCCATAAAATTTACACGCTAATCCGAACAAGACAACTCCCTAGCTTTTCTAGATATACTCCTCATCAGATCAGAAACCGATCTGAGTTTCAAAGTACATAGAAAGACCACACACAAAAACGATTATATACACTACTAACTACTCGCACCACAATGATAAAATAAAGACCGGCATGATCATTGTTTTTTTTTCTTGCGTGCCTTTAGAACATGCAGTCCCCAATATCTTAATGATGAAATTCAACACATTACGAATGTTTTAAAAACATTACAGTTCCCGTCTTATTTCATTTCTTACACAAAGAAAAAAGCTACGAAAATACACTATAATATAAACAGACAGAAAAATAAAATAAATACCTCCCTATTAAACATTCATTCATTCCCACCCACACTAAAAATACAAAAATCTACGACACTCTTAATAGACTTGGTTTTCAATTGATACAAACAAATTCCACAACAATAAAACAGACATTAAAAACTACCAAGCACTCTCCCAAAACCCTCACATCCGACGCCGGTATATATTCCATCCCATGTAACAATTGCCAACAAGCATACATAGGTGAGACACAGCGTAAATTGAAACTAAGACTTTACGCACACAGAAGAGATATAAGGAATGGTAACGCCCTAAATGCACTCTTTTGCCATTGTGCAGAACATGCGAAAATTGTGTAGATCATGCGAAAATTGTGTAGATCATGCGAAAATTATAAAATACGTGATAGATAGAGCTAAAAGAAGACTTTTAGAGTCAGCACTAATATTAAACACTAATACTATTACGTAAAGAAAGGGCTTCTACAATTTAGCCCTAGTATAGGGAAAATAATAATCAAAGAACAAAATATAAAGACAGATCCTGGTTAACCGTTTTTCCTTAATCCTTAAATAATTTAAACAAAATGAATCAGATTAGAAAAAAAAAGTGTGCATTTATTTTATTTAACATACTTTTAAAAGTGTATATATATAGACATTGAACAACCCAACCATCCCATACCAGAAAACACGTACCCGGAAAACTTGCCCCTTTTTGCTAGGCATGAAAACTGGTCTCTTATTGAATAAATAAGGGAGCAGTTTTCCTACCTAGAAAAGAGAGACGAGTATTCCGGGTACGGATTTTCTGGGTACAAATTTTCCAGAGACAGGTTCTATATATATATATATATATCTTCAATAAGAGACCAGTTTTCATGCCTAGCAAAAAGGGGCGAGTTTTGCGGGTGCGTGTTTTCCGGGTACAAGTTTTCCGGGTACGGGTTTTTTGGGGACGAGTTTTCCTATGGTGCTCGGAAACCCCGTACCCGGAAACCCCGTCTATTTTTGCTAGATAGGAAAACTGGTCCCTTATTGAATAAATATCGATTTAAAACACATTTTATGGCCGTTCTTGAAGAAGATATTGTCTTAATAAGAGAATACACATCCCATAATAATTTTTTAAAAATAAAATTGATTTTTCTAAATGCTTGTTGTCTACTTAGCTTTGTAAGTTTTTAGTAGTTCAACTAATTTTTAAGAGTTTATTTAGTTTAAAAAAAAAATAATGTCCAGTGTTACTTTTGGACAAAATATGTCCGACATGAAAAGATCACGTCTTAGGAGTCTTGATAATAGTTCAAAAATAGGAAATTAAAGAAAATATTGAAGTAGATATAGTTTTATAACGAGACCCCTCTCCGAAAGGTAATAAATTTGTATATTTTTAAGAATGTCCAAGATATCTGCTCGGAAAAAAATGAAACTGCCGGAAGTGGACACGATTGATTATGTAACGAAACCGTTCGGAAGACACGAAAAACGAAACCATATATTTATAAAAATATTACTTTAGTTTTTAACATTTCTTGAGTTATTACGAAACAAACAAAAATACTTCTTGTATTATCAAATAATAAAAAAATATTTTATTAAAAAAAGATAATTTAGTTTTAACACTTTTTGTATTCACAAAACAACAAAAGGCACTTGTGCAGTATGCGGACAGCGGCCATATTTTCTTAGTGTATTTTACTAACCTGTCGCAAGGTGGCGCTTCTCGGCCAAAAAAACATTTAAACTATTAATTTGTTGTTGATCCTTCAAAGTTGCTTTAATTTAAAAAAAAAAATGTTTAGTTTAAATTATTTATTTGTTCGAAAAAAAAAATCCAATGTTGCTTTCATTACAAAATTATTTTATTAAAATTATATTTTTTTTACATAGAATTTTGAATTTTTTTGTTTTTTTACAATTATATGTTGATACATCTTTATACGGTGCCCGGAAAACTCGTCCCGGGAAAACTCGTCCCGGGAAAACTCGTCTCGAGAAAACTCGTCTCCGGAAAACTCGTCCCCTTTCGCTAGGTAGGAAAACTGGTCCCGTATTGAATAAATATCGATTGAAAACACATTTTATTACCGTTCTTGAAGGAGATATTGTTTTTTAAAATAGACTATAGCCCCCCATAATATTTAAAAAAAATATTTTTACTTGTTTAATGTCTTTTTTTTTTTTTTTTTTTTAAATAAAATCGATTTTCTAAATGTCCATTTTCTACCTAACTGGCTAAGTTCTTAGTGGTTTCACTTATTTTAAAGCGTTTATTATGTTCATACAAAGTTAATTACAAATTTTTTTGTTCTTATTTTAACGATGTTTTTTGGAGTCATAAAAACAATAATAAAAAACAAAAAAATGAAAAAACAGAGAGCGATTCGATTCTTCGTTACTTTTTTTGTTTTGTTTTTTTAATTATGATAGTTTTTTTTTGTTCTTATGGTTTTGTTTTCTCTCATACCAAATGCACTCATGCGTTATTTAAAATTATAATTTTATCAATTATCAACATTTATTGTCGTCCTGTCAAATTTTGCAAAAATTAACTAATAAATTAAAAACGAAATATTTTTTGGCGCGAGAGATGCCACCCATGTGCTAACAATCTCTCGTTAACTAATTTTTAATTTTTTTAAAATTTTTACTTCAAAATTCTAAAATCAATCATTAAGAGAAAAAGTAATCACTAAATAAATTTATTAATCAATTTTCTTGAAAACCCCGCTATCGTTTATCAAGAATCTTTTTAATTTCATATTTTGTTGGTTGTTTTTCGGAGGGAGATATAGTTTTTACCCCACCCCCCACCCCACTCTCTCTCTCTCTCTAAATTATATTTTAAAAAATATTAAAATTTATTATTTTCTTTTTAAAACCAAATCTCCCTCAGTAATTTCGGGTTTGTATTACTGTACACATAGATTCGAAAAAGTTGTCAAAAAACAAATATATAACAAATAAATGTTATCAAAGGCAAGATAAATTACTTTTCTACCAAACTGGATATAATTTTCGTGTTTTTATTCAATGTGTAACATTTATTCAGCTCAAAAAGCATACAGTGTTTACCGATGTATTGGAAAATTCAAAATGGCGGCCGACTCTCTCTTTAACACGGTAAGTTCGGGAAAAGGTGTTATAAATATTAAACTAGACAAAATACTATTAAAAAACCACCGAATATATGTCAAGTTATGTCACGGTAACATATATTGAGCAAATTTCTAACAGTATTTTGTCTAGTTTATTATTTATTACACCTTTTTCCGAACTTTTTCTTTTTTTTTTTGTTACTTCGCTGAAATAATAACGTTATTATTTCGAAAGCCATTCTTAACATGGGAGGGGAAGGTATCGTTTAAAAGTCATTTCGGAGACACTTGTGCAGTATGCAGACGGCGGCTATTGTTAGGGGGGGGGCGATAACTCCAATTTCTTCTTGGTTAAATAACGCTGCAAATAAGTAACAAACAAGATTTTTTCCGAACAGAAAAATATTTGAAAACTAAAACATTTATTGTCTAAAAATGTATCAATATATAATTGCAAAAACATTTAGTGAAAAGTTTGCGTAAGAAAATATAATTTTAATAAAACAATTTTGTAATAAAAGCAACATTGGATTTTTTTTAAGTAAAATAGCTTTCTTTTTCGAACAAATAAATAATTTAAATGAAACATTTTTTTAAATTAAAGCAACTATGAAGGGTTAACAACAAATTAATAATTTAAATGCTTTTTGACCAAGAAGCGCCACCTGGCGACAGTTTAGTTAAATGCACCAAGAAAAGATGGTCGCCGTCCTCATACTGCATAAGTGCCTTTTGTTGATTCGTGAACACAAAAAGTGTTAAAACTAAATTAATTTTTCGGTACTTCACAGGCAATGTGGACCCTGCTTAAACGGTGTTTTTATTTAATGATAGCTCCCTTAAAGTGTTTTCTTTCAATTTCTTCGTATATATCTCAAACTTTATTTTTAATCGTACGTGTAGTTATTGTATTTTTAAAATGTTTTTTTTCTTTGGGTAAATTTGATTCATACTTTTATTTTGTGCTTGTTTTTATTTTATTTTTAAAAAGTTTAGTGAAATGATTGCTCCCTTAAAGCGTTTTCTTTCAATTTCTTCGTATATATCTCAGACTTTATTTTTAATCGTACGCGTAGTTATTGTATTTTTAAAATGTTTTTTTTTTCTTTGAGTAAATTTGATTCATACTTTTATTTTGTGCTTGTTTTTATTTTATTTTTAAAAAGTTTAGTGAAATGCGCCAAGAAAAGCTGGCTGCCGTCCGCATACTGCTCAAGTGCCTTTCGTTGTTTCGTGAACACAAAAAGTGTTAAAACTAAATTAATTTTTCTAAATAAAATTTTTGTTTTATTATTTGATAATACAAGAGGTATTTTCTTTTTTGTTTGCTTGTTTGTTTGTTTCGTAATAACACAAGAAATGTTCAAAACTAAAGTATTTTTTTTTATAAATATAGCGTTTCGGTTTTCGTGTCTTCCGTTCATTTTCTTACAAAATCAACCGTACCAACTTTCGGTAGCTTGATTTTTTTTTTCAAGCAGTGATCTTAGACATTACCTAAAGTATACAAATTTATTTTCTTTTGGAGGGGGGCGGACCGTTTTAAAACTATATCTACCTCAGTATTTTCTTTAATTTTTTTTTATTTTTGAGCGATTATCGAGACTCCTAAGACATAATCCTCTCATGTCAGACATTTTTAGTTCAAAAGTAACACTCGACATTCCTTTTTTTTTTTTTTTTACTAAATAGACTCTTTAAAATAATTTTAGCTACTAAAAACTTACAAAGCTAGGTAGAAAACGAACACTTAGATAAATCAATTTATTATTATTTTTTTTTTTTTTGAAACAAAAGTAAACATGTAAGAAAATTTTTAAAAATATTATGCGGTATAGTCTCTTTTAAAAACAATTTTCTTTTGGAGCGTGGGGGCTCTTTTTAAAGCTAAATCTCCTTCAGTATTTTCTTTAATTTTCTATTTTTTTAACGATAATCAAGATCCCTAAGATGTGATAACCTCATGTCGGACATTATTTCTCGTTCTTACGTAACACTCGACGCTACTTTTTTTTTTTTTTTTTTTTTTTTTTTACTGAATAAACGCTTCAATATAAATTAAACGACTAAATACTTAGCCAGCTAGGTAGAAAATTCGATTTTTATCTTTTAAAAACAACAGTAAATAAGTATAAATATTTTTTAAAACATTATGCGTTATCTAGTCTCGTTTTTGAACAGAATAAACGCTTTAAAATAAGCGAAACCACTAGCAACTTAGCCAATTAGGTAGAAAACAGACACCTAGAAAATCGATTTTATGTTGTTTTTTTTTACAATAGTAAACAAGTAAAAATTTTTTTTTTTTTAAATATTATGGGGCGGGTATGTCTCTTTTAAAAACAATATCTCCTTCAAGAACGGTCATAAAATGTGTATTCAACCGATATTTATTCAATAAAGGACCAGTTTTCTTACCTAGCAAAAAGGGATGAATTTTCCTGGTACGAGTTTTCCGGGTACTGGTTTTCTGCGTACAGGTTTTCCGGAGACGAGTTTCCCTAAATTCATTTTTTTGCCTGCAACCATCGTTCTTTATTTGTAGGTACAAATATGCGTAAAACAATCAGCTGAAACTGTTGCATTGTAGAAGGGTGAGAATTGTAGATAAAACAAACAAAAACAACTGCGCACGTATCAAATATTAAGATTGAAAATCCGAATGTTGAATGTGTTTTATATTTCAGCTTTTTTCTTTTGAAGTGTGAAATTCGTTGAATACATTAATAATTATTATCTTTCAGATTAGCAACACACAAAAAAGAAGAGGTTTTTTTTTTCATTTTCTTTACGAAAAATACTACTTTTTAATCTTTGAAAAATAAATAATTTTCTTTTATTGAGCCCAGTATTGCTAATATATCGTTAAATAGGAAATTCTTTGAAGAATCGATACCAAAAAAAGAAAAATAATCTATAAATAACTGCGCATATTACTAAAAATACGACAATTTCTTTCAGCAATTTCTTGTTACTTGATATCAATTCACCTATGGTCGACTCTACTTGCTAAAATAGTTGTTCTTTATTTACAAACAGTTGTTATCTCCCCTTTTTCCAAAATTACGAAATATGAATTTATTTTGTCTTGTAAAGCCTTCCATAGTTTCTTAAAAAAGGAACGTTAAATTTTGGAGTTTTGAATTTCTACATATTGAGATAAAGGTGAAATTATTTGAAATTCAGGTACTTATGTTATAATATTTTTGCATATTTTTATAGCAAATCATCGTAAATCTTATTTAGACAAGAAAAATTAATTAATTCAAAAAGCTTTTGAAAATATTTAATTCTTTACCTATCGATACAAAAATCGCGGTGAATATTTTTTTTTATCATTTAAAATTTTAAATTCTATTAAAAATAGTAGAAAAAGTTAGGTTTGTATTACTGTACACATAGATTCGAAAAAGTTGTCAGCAAACAAATATATAACAAATAAATGTTATCAAAGGCAAGATAAATTACTTTTCTACCAAACTGGATATAATTTTCGTGTTTTTATTCAATTTAACATGTTTATTAAGCTCGAAAAGCATACAGTGTTTACCGATGTATTGGAAAATTCAAAATGGCGACCGACTCTCTCTTTAACACGGTAAGTTCGGAAAAAGGTGTAATAAATAATAAACTAGAAAAAATACAGTTTGGTAGAAAAGTAATTTATCTTGCCTTTGATAACATTTATTTGTTATATATTTGTTTTTTGACAACTTTTTCGAATCTATGTGTACAGTAATACAAACCCAAAAAGTTTCATATTATTCTGCTTTTCATACTCGTATGTTAAAATTCAGGCTTTTATCTTTCTGGAAAAAATGTTCCTCAAGAATAATAGATTTTTATAGATTTTAATAGAGTTTAATAGATTTTAATAGATTTTAATTCGTAAAAAAACAACTTGATTCCTCTTTTACTTTTTGGTCCTGCCTAATATTTTCAAATCATTTATTGGTGTTTTTTTTTTGTCCGGTTTTACGACGTATATGTCGTTAGTCGTTAGAGATTTTTAGTGTTTAAACACGAAACCCAAATCAAACGTTTCATTAATTGGTTTAAGATTTGCCATTTTTTTTTTAATATCAAAAATTACCTGTGCTTACTTAAGGTCGCACAGAAGATAGATAAACTTTCGTCTGTGTTTTTTGTACTCTCGGCGCCATCACAAATTATCTAATGCACCACCGGCGCCGGTGTTTTGAACTAAATGCGTTGTGAAGCAAGCCAATAATAGAAACGAAAATGTTTGAAAATTTGTATCGCAGTGAAGTTAATTAACGCCGCCAAACATTGATGGAAATCTCTAAAAGTTTCAAGCCGGCTTAACAAGATTTGAGGACGACATTTTAGTGTTTGAGAACATCCGGTTTGAAAAAGACGGTCCCAAATTGTCTGTCGGCATCTTTTGAAGTCAACGCGATAAAATAAAGTTACTCCGGTTTCAACGTTAGTCAACCAGCAGTTAGACTTGCCGAGTATCATTAAGATAAGCACACTCATACTGCTTAACCACACACACACACACACACACACACACACACACACACACACACACACACACACACTATATATATATATATATATATATATATATATATATATATATATATATACATGTAGTAGGGCGCCCAGCATTGCCCGGTCGTAAAATACGCTTAAATATGATATTTTGATTAATACAGATTTCGTATTTATTATTATACTAGCGGGGGTACCCGGCGTTGCCAGGGTGTTTGTAGGTGTGTGTGGTGTTAAATAAAAAAAAACCTAGGGGAGGAGGTTGGGTCGAACCCGAAGCCCTGAGGCGAAGTTTGAAAATAAAATCGGCAAGCCAGAATGAGTTAGTGAAAGATGTTTGAATTTATTTAAGTAAGAACCAAATTAACAGGTGCGCGCCCGGAAGTCGTCGAGCGTTACGACGACTACGACGAGGTTAATGACCAGGTTTGTTTGTTATAAGCGAAGTAAAAAAAGAAAAAAAACGTTAACACTTAAGCGGGGGGGGGGGGAAGGAACACAAAAAAACTAACGTAAGGCAAACGAACGATGAAAACAGGCAAACAAACACGTGAAAAATGGCTTAAATAAGCCTGTTTCGATATTAAAATTTAAAAAATCGGTGGCTACCCGAGGGTTTTTGGGTGTCGCCAATAATAAGCGAAGTAAAAAAAAAAAAGCAGAAAAACGAACGTTACATGAAAAATAGCTTAAATAACACTGATGCAATATTTAAATTTAAAAAATCGAAAAAATAAAAAAAATCATCTCACAGCACGATTCGAACCCAAAACGTTTAGACAATGAACAAAGGCCTTAAGAAACTGAGCTAACGCGACGTACACAAAATTTGTTCGATTTTTCAACTATTGAAAGTAAATCAGGTCACGACGTCATCTGACGCATGCGTAGAATTGGTCGTTCTCACGAGAGGACCGTTTTTTGTTGACCCCCTCCCTGATGAAAATTATCGATTTCGGGGTGAAAAAGTTAACGTTTTTGGCCAATTTTTCGATATTTTTCGAGCAAATAATGGAGCTTCGATGTGATACCGAGTTTGTGAATTTTCGTCGCGTCTGTCGAAAGTTTTTAGCAGACATCCAAACATACACACAAACATACATACATACATACATTTTCGCTTTTATATATATAGATTACAACGATACTATCCCATTGATTATTACTGTAAACAAAATAGCCCTTATTACCGAGTGGCTTCCGGGCCTTGATAAGTGGTGACTTCCATGTAAAAAAAAGTATTAGGGGTAAAAATAATCTTTCGTTTAATCGTCTGCCATTTTGAATCTTCATCTTTAATACCCAACCTCAATCTACCTTCCCCACTTTTATTGCGATAATATTTCCCCAATTCCCCTTCTTTAGTTTAACCCCAACCCCCATCTGATTTCGTCGTCTCACAGGTCACCATCACGTCAGCCCCACTCTAACCCGATCTCCTTTCATATGTATCCTATGTTTTCATGTTCACCCATCGCCGTTTCTTTTGCTCTTTTGTAGATATTACTGTAAAAATGCCCACAAAGTCTGGCTACATAATCTACAGGATGCTTCCACAAAGTCTGCCTACATAATGTAGCCAGACTTTGTGGACACTCCGTATATTCTCACTCACTAAAGTGGTGTTCAATTCTGGTACAGGAATTGACGTTTATGGCTCTCCGTCTATATCTCTCCCTCGAGTGATTCATGAATTTATTGTTGCTCATCATTCAGAATCCCATTCACAGTAGGTTGCAGTTTCTTCTGTCCGAAGAGTGCCCATACTGGGCGATTGTCCTGGCCATTGTATCCAAAGGAATCTTCTGCTCAACACAACGAGATACGAAACCATGAACAGAATTTTTCCCGATTGCTTTTGTATTACATCGGTCACCTGCTTTTCTTGACTACATGTTACACTGATCGGGGGATGAAGTGGGTTCCCGAACTTGCTCAAGGCTTTCCCACGAACTGGCCGAGGGAAAAGGAGCCTTACCTTTCATTTGACAATATTGCTCTCTAATCAGCGTCTAGGATTCTCAAGTGGTCACTCATTTGGTATTAGCCAGGCTCATTGTTACTTATCTTAAGTAATCTGGCGAAAACTGCTGTGTCAATGGGAGTATATATATATATATATATTCAAGCAAATATTATTAAATACAACGGAGACATTTTTTCTTATAATTCTTTTTTTCAATTTTTCAATTTTTTTTCGTATTGTCTTTTTTGTTTCAAAATCAAAAATATTAATAAAGGATCCATACATGTTGCTGTTACGAGCGCTTTCGATTCGTCCATGAATCATCATCAGGTGTTAAAAATACAGGATTGCGAAAATGAGGATTAAAAATGAAAACTAAAATATATATATTCAGTGATGAGTTAAAATAAAAGTCGATTAAGAATAAAAGTCGATTAAAAATTCGAGTGTTAAAACCAGCAAGTTCATAGACACAATGTACGAAGTCCGTCCAACACGGACTACGCAAGACATTTCAGAACGTTACTGCTTTTTTGAAATGCAATGTCATTTATATTAGGTTGAAGAGTTCTAATGTACGACGCTTCAAGAATCTTTAATTTTTTTACATTATTTTCCCGTTGTATAATTTTTGTGTTGTCAACGAGGACCTTTCTAACATTGGAGGGGGGACAGCTATGTTCTTTTTTTAAATGTTTGTAAATCGCGCTTGTGTCGTTAAGGTGCATAGTTATTCGCCGGGACAACGTTGTTGTTGCATGCCCAATGTATGTATTATTTTTAGAGTTACATTCTCCAATAGAGCATTTAAATTTATACACTACATTGGTTTGGTCCAACGTTTTTATCACCGGTGAAGAGTTGTGTTTAACCACAAGGTTTTGTGTTCGAAATTTCCTATAATAGATAATAAATTTAATTTTAAAATTACTATCAACAGGCGTCAAGTATCTTCGTATAATATTTTTTATTGCATTTTCTTCGATTCTGAAATTAGGCGTCATTTGATTTTGGTAAAATATATTAATGGGGGTTGCATTGCGGTGTTGGCTAACGTTATTATTCTGGTTATCGGAAGATTGTAGCATTTTTTTTATTTGTTCATCAACAATGTAATTGGGGAAATGATTATTGATGAGTACTTGTTTAATGTTTTTTATTTCAATTAGCAATGCTTTTTTTGTGGAGGATATCATTTTTGCGCGATTTAGTAAATTTTTTATTATGGCTATTTTGTACCTTTGTGGACACTCACTTTTAAAGTTCAGTAGGCTAGAGTTTATGCTAGTTGGTTTTTTATATACAGATGTATTACAAGTGTTATTAGACGTATCAATAAGGACATCAAGAAATGGAATTTTATTGTTATTATTTAACTCTACTGATAATTTTAAAATTGAATTTTCTTGAAAGAGGTGCTGTAATTGGTGTATCTGTTCATTATTTTCAGCTAAAATGAGAATGTCATCCACGTAGCGTACATAAATTGGGGGGTTTATGTTGTTTTTAAATATTTTGTTCTCTAAGTCAGCCATGTAGAATTCACTTAGGGTTGGTCCGAGGACTGATCCCATTGCCACACCGTCTATTTGAGTATAAATGTTACCATTGTGGTCATAGAAGGGTACTTCTGTAGTGCAAATTAGTAACAATTTTTTTAAAACTCTTTTGTTAATTTTAAGTGGGGGGGGAGTGATGGATTATTATAAATGTTCTTGATAATTATATCTATTGTTTCTACTACAGGTACATTTGTAAATAAACTTTCTACGTCAAGGGAAGAAATTATTTTGTTTTCTGGTTGCATTGATTTTAATATTTGTATTAGTTCGTGTGTGGACTTAACGCTATATTTACTAGGAATATATGGGCTGATAAGTTCGTTTAGTGTTTTTGTTAGGCGATAGATGGGAGTCGGAATTTGGGATATAATAGGTCGGAGAGGGAAATCAGGTTTATGTGTCTTGACTGTGCCATATAAGTAACCAGGTTTATAGTCTCCAATTATTTTAGGGAGTTGATAATTACCAATTTGTGCATTATTAGCTGTAATTAGTTTATTGACTTGCGTTTTAAGTGTATTAGTAGGATTCTTACTAATTTTTTTAAATTTCGTATTATCATTAATAATAATTTTAATATATATATATATATATATATATATATATATATATATATATGAGAGGCACCACTTATCAAGGCCCGAAAGCCACTTGAGGATAAGGATTAATGAGGGCACTGTGGTCACTGGGACAACATCGTAGTAATAGTGATGGAAATGGGTAGAAATATATTATTTAGCGGCTGAACAAGAACTTGGTTATATTGGACTTTAAGACTATTGTAGTCAGCTTGAAAGAAGGCTAGCGGAGCAGAGTTCTGTTAGATAAACGCCGGGCAATACCGAGTAGAAAGCATTTTTTCAGTTATCTATCAATCTATATATCTATCTATCTATCTATCTATCTATATATATATATATATATATATATATATATATATATATATATATATATATATAATATGCAATCTGTCTAGCGGAGAAAATAACAGAGATTGAATTGATTTGAGCGAGCATACAGGTGCAGAAAGGGTCCAACGATAATGTTGTAACATGTATCAAACAAGTTGACCAGTCAGTTGTACTGAAAGTATTCGAATGGATTGGACATTCTGTGTTAGGGGTTCCGGTTTAGACAAGCTGAGTTAAGTCAATGGATTAGGCTGGAGAAGTCCAGGAAGCAAGACGGATTAAACAGGGTTCCCCATAAGGTGCGACGGTCTCCAAATGGATGCAGAGAAACGCAAGAAGTCCGAGATTGTCGATTTCACACCTTCCTGCGAAAGACGAGAGATGCTTGGGAGTGAAAGAAACCAATATATAAAAACATACGTCGTCTTGTGAGTGTATTACATGCGTGCTTGCTAAGCAGAACTCGATTCCCCAAGGCGTTGGAGAACTCCCAAGGCAGCGGCCAAAAGCCAGAAGGCCACGCTGCAAGAAGTATGTCATTATAAACGTACTGTGAATTACACGTAATACACACGCACACACGAACAGTAAATCAGTCACGAGCGGTTTAAATAGACATTAAGAGATCTGAGGGCAATAGTCCGTTAAATAAACAGTTAGATAAGAATACATAAAAATGATTTTTTTTAGAAAGAACATAAAACATAGCAGTTCTAGAAAATAAATTTTGTACATGGAATTTGCGTTTAGATTTCGGCACACAGAAAGTGGGGGAAATGTTAATGATCGTTGTAGTTAATGATCGGTGTAGTTAGACGAGTGTTCAGACTCAAAATTGGCGGAGGAGTTTGGTAGAGTTGTCGAAGGTCAAATCGTTGAACGTTAACCCATTAACAGTCAAATTTCTGATTAAAAAGATTTTCCCAAATCTCAATACGCCTTGTGTCAAATCTCGAGTCTGCATACTGAAAATTGACAGAGTTTTTTTGAAGAGAAATGTACGCACACACACAGACAACTTCACTTATATATATATATATATATATATATATATATATATATATATATATATATATATATATATATATATATATACAGCGAAACAGTACTGTATGTGGATGACTATAATGCTCCCTATCTTAAGTTGAACATATTGGAAGGTGATATACAAACTGCCATTTGTATATCAGCGTATTAAGCGACACTCTTTGGGTAAACAAATCGAGGGGAGGCGTATAGCGTAATGGTGAGAAGCCTTGACTGTCATTTGGGCGATTCTGGTTTGAGGCACTTACCTGTCTAGCCGCACTGAAGAGCTGTGAAACAGCGAAACAGTACTGAATGTGGATGACTATATATATATATATATATATATATATATATATATATATATATATATATATATATATATAGTGAATTGGACCTGGAGTCTAAAGAGCAACCATTCGTGGTTAAAATGCAACATGCCCACATATGCACTGACGGACTTTAAGAAAAAATTCTAATGGAACTCAATAAAGACTATCCACCTTACTTAGTAAAAATATGCTAATTTTATTTTGGTGTCTTAAATTTCCCCCCTTTTTTGTGCTGATGAGGAGATCCTATTCAAAAGCAAAACTATTTGTCAATTATTGTCAATGTTTATTGTCATTTTTAATAAAATGAATATCGTTTCCGAAACGATCGTACACTCTATTTGCTAATGAAGCCAGAGATGACTTCTGTTGCCGGGTTCGAATCTATCGACTGGTGTTAATCGTGACACCCTGCCCTGATGGTTCCCGAATGGATGAAAAACTAGTGACCATAGGTATTTAATGATTATATATATATATATATATATATATATATATATATATATATATATATATATATATATATATATATATATGCATTATATTTTAATTGAAAACATCTTAAATTAATTTAAAAACCGACAATGTTTGATGTTTTCAGTACAGTGTATTTCAAGTAATGTGTACTAGCTACATACACACTACTTTCGAAAACTTTGGTCACATTCAATGCTGCTAAGACTAAACTTGTTTCCTTCAATAATTACAAAAAACCTTCTCTACCACCAATAGAAATGGCCAAAGACTATTTATCTGAAAGTAAATCTTTTAAACTCCTCAGCCTAACGCTCACAGGAAACATGAGTTGGAACAATTACATTGAGAGCATTGCCCGGACCGCTGCGAAGAAGGTAGGTTCTCTCTACTGTGCTAGAAAACTACTAACGCCCGAAAGTATCCTGTACCTCTACAAGGCCACCATTCGTCCATGTATGAAGTACTGTTGTCGTATTTGGGCTGGTGCATCTGCTACTTGTCTCTCGCTCTTAGACAAGGTTCAAAAGAGAGTCGCCACCTAATAGGTCCTGAACTGTCATCTAAGCTTCAGCCTCTGTCCCACCGACGAAATGTAGCATCCCCCTGCCTGTTCTACAAGTATTTTAATGGTGAATGCTCTTGCGAGCTGCAAGCATTCGTACTCCTTTTGATATAAATACCCCCGACAAACCCGACAAGCAGCTAAATCCCACCCCTTCACAGTAGAGATCCCTAGATGTAAGAGAGCCTTCTACTCCAGTAGTTTCTTTCCCAGAACCGCTAGACTTTGGAATTCCCTTCCTGGTTCCTGCTTCCCCAACTGTACTGACATGCAGAAGTTCAAGTGAAACGTGAACCGACATCTTGCTGCCCAACTTCCCACATTGTACCCCTGTAGATTATGTCCCTGATAGTTGCCTCCTACATCAAACTGGCAATGTGCCTTGTTTGGGGTGAAAATGTAAAAAAAAAAAAAAAAAAAAAAAAATCCACTCCCACCTTATGTATAAGTCAGTAGTTAAATCTTTTTTCCTTTATTTTTATTTGCCTTTTCTTTCTCATCAACATTCTCCTCACATCTTCCATCCCACATTTGCCAAAATACTTTGTCAAACTACTCAACAACTTTTTATCACCCCTTCTTCTACTGCATCACCTCTTCCTTCTCCTTTTATCTCTCCCTCCTACTTTTTCCGTATTCATTTCTCTCTTTCCTCATTCTACTCCTCCCACCCTTTCTATAAGGCGTTAGTTGCTGTTCAATTCCACACAACCAATTAACAACTTTCTCCTCACACTTCTTTTATTCCTCCTTCTCTGATGCTGGTATTACGTTTGTCCTTGCTTATCCTCAGCCTGCTCCTCAGAGTTCCTTTATGCCTATTAATGTTACGACTTTCTTACGTATGGTTTATACTACTTTGTCCTCACCCTTCTCCTCATACTGTGTATCATACTGATCCTATCCCTCGCGTTTCTCCTTTGTATCATCCTCTTCCCACTGTTTATACTCTATCCGGCCCAGCCAATCTACACCCTTTATCTTCCAACTGTTTCTTTACTCCTTCTTTCTTTTCATCTCTTCCTCCTCCCATTTCCCATACTGTCTCACTTTGTCTTAAACCCCAACCTTCACGTTTCTCCTCTCACTTCTTCCACATATAGATATTTTCAATCATTTGTTGATAGTGCTGTGCAGTTCCCGTCACCGCACCACCTTCTTCATCTTCGAAGAAATAAGGATCTACCAATATTTCCTGGGTAAAACCACACCATTTTATTGGATGCAATTCACGCTGATGAACGGTTCTTAGATTCTTAATTGCCATATTCAGCAGTTTTGCTTATTCACGAATCCGTTCAGATGAAAATCAACTTCGTCGTTCATTATCAGCTTATGGATGAACTCATTTTGGTCTCTGGCTAATTGCTGAATGCGAATAGCATAAATAAATAATACAAATCTGTGGATTGCAATGCCTGTAACATTTGAATATTGTATGGAAACCAGTGCAATTCCCTCAGGATTCTCTGAAGTGACTTTCTGGACATCCCAATCTGAGTGGCAAGTCTTTGAGTCGAAGTGTCTGGGTTTACAGCAATGCTGTCCTCTACGAGTGCTACATTTTCGTGGTCCGCCAGTTCGTGAAAGATCACTGACAGAGCCCTGCTGCCGAAACCGTTTCACGATCAATTGTGCTCTGATTTGAAGCTTGTCTGACATTATAATGCCGACGATAGGCTCTTTGAGTCCAGATTATGGATCAAAGAATTTCGAAATAAAACTCAATAATTTAAGTCCTCAGTGCAAAAATTTTCCATGATCAATTGTTAATGTTTTATCTGCAAAATTCTGAAAAAAAAAAGAAAAAATGTGTTAAATGTTAAAGTTATTACTGATTCAAACTAATGCGTATGAAATCAAATAATACGAATAACCAATTCTCATCTCAAAAAATTGAAAAGCTAAATATTATCATGTCATCATTAAATTTTATTCATAGAATAAAAATTTAGTCATAGAAAACAGGGTTTAAATACAAAAACAGACAAATAAAAGCAATGAAAACATCATTTATGACATTGGAAAATAGGCACACATTCTTTTTTCCATTCCGATACCGATTCCGATACCTTAAAAAGTTCCGATGTTTTCGATTCCCGATTCTGATTAATCGTCTCAACACTATTTTCTATTTTCATTCTTTTATTTTCCTTTATCGTCAATTTTTCTTTACACGTCTACGCCCCCCCCGTGCGCCATACTCACCCCTCTCCTCGCGGTTCCCCTTTTACCCAATTATGTGTTATACTCATCCCTCTACTCGCGGTTCTCCCCTTACTTCTTCTGTACGTTATACTCTTCCCATTCCTTGTATTTCTTTTTATACTATATCTTGTCCAGATAATTAACACCTTTTATCTTCCAACTCTTACTCTTTCCACTATTAATTCTCCTCGTATTTCCTACTCTCTCTCTCTCTCTCTCTCTCTCTGTGTCGCTCTCTCGCTCTCTCTCTCTCTCTCTCTCTCCCTCTCTCTCTCTCTCTCTCTCTGTCCTCATCCCACTTCTCCTTGTATTTCCCACCCGGTCTCTTTTTATACTCATTCCACCTCTCTTCCTCCTACTCTGTCTTTCCGCCGTAATTGCCACTCCGTTATGTCGAGCAGATCGATCCATTTTTATCAAGAAGCAAGATCAACCGTTTCTCTATCGTTTTCATTAAAACAGACAATCTTTTATGGAATGATCAAAGACGTGAGAGGCCGATGGTGAGAATAAAGCGCTTGCGACATAGAACGACAGAAAACGAATAAATAAGATCAAAGGTGAAGAATACAAGAAGCGTAAGATGTCTTTTGATTAGTTGAAAGTCATTTCAAGCCTAAAAGCGAGAAAAGGCGGGAAGAGAGAGAGAGAGAGAGAGAGAGAGAGAGAGAGAGGGCGAAAAGTCAAGTTCTTTTCTCTTTTTTTTATTAAAGAAGATAAGAAAATGTTTGAAAGGATAAAAGGAAGAGAAAAACAAAGGAAAGAAATAATGGAAGCCTTAAAGAAAGTTTTTAAAAAGCTTGTCTCTCCGCCTGGGAAAATATCGGCAGCAGCGAAGGATGGCTGGCTTTTTTTTTTTTTTTTTTTTTATTACACTTTGGTGTAGGGGCCTACTATCAGGGGCAACAGCTACTGAGGTACTATGTAGGGAGTTACGCAGCAAGATGTTGGTTCACGTCACACTTGAACTTCTGCATGTCAGTACAGTTAGGGAAGCAGGCACCCGAAAGGGAATTCCAAAGTCTAGCGGTTCTGGGGAAGAAACTACTAGAATAGAAAGCTCTTTCACATCTAGGGACCTCTACTGGAGAGGAGGATTTAGCTGCCTGTCGGGTTTGTCGGGGGTATTTAGATCGTGGGGGGTACAAGTGCTTGCAGTTCGTCAGAGCATTCACCATTAAAGTACTTGTAGAACAGGCAGAGGAATGCAACATTTTGTCGATCGGGCAGAGGCTGATGACAGTTCAGGACTTATCAGGTTGGCGACTCTCTTTTGAACCTTGTCTGGGAGCGAGAGATCAGTAGCAGATGCACCAGCCTAAATATGACAACAATACTCCATATATGGGCCTTATAGTGGTACCGACGAAATGCAAAAAGATTAGCAACAGTAGCAACAGTAGCAACAGTAGCCGGAAAAAGCGGATATGCAAATTAGGAAGTGTGCGCGAGAAGAAGCAGGAATAACTGCTTCTCAAAGCCCAAATGCATCTCGAGGATAAGGGTTAATAAGTAACAGGTGGCCGATGAGACAACACCGTGATGATCAGTAATGGCGGAACTAGGTTAGGATTAGTTTATTTAAGAGGATGGCTCAGCAAGAATTGTTGAAAACGACCATTTTTTAGTCAGTTGGGCAGCAATCCCGTGGTATTGTGTTCCACAGACAAGCAGTTCTAAGAAAGAAACTTTGCTTAGTGTGTTGCAAGAGGAGGATGACATTATCCCGCCTCTTGATTTTGTTAGTTTTTATGGAAATCGCTTGAGACAAGGCATAAAGCCATTTGATGCAAAGCGCTAAAAAGAATGGAAGCTGATTATTGCAAAGACAAGAGATGTTTATTGATCATAGTCTTGAAAAGACCGATGTTATAGGTAGAAAGAAAATAGTAAGGTGGAACAGAGTTCCACAACGTTGCAGTTCTTGGAAAAAAAGCTTGAGACTAGCAACATCACATCTGTGAGAGAGAAGTTGCAGTGAAGAATAAAGTGTGGAGTCAATTAAATTACAAATACGTTTCTGCAATTTATAACGAATTTTATAAATAGGACAAAGATTCACCAGCCCAAATATGACAACAATACCCCATACATGGCTAATAGTAGATCTGCAGGGATAGAAAATAACTCTGAATGCAAGAAAGTGCTTAGAGCAATAGAGAGAGCCGATTTTATGGCAAGCAAAAAAGCAATGAATTCATTATATTAACTTTAAGAAAGATTTGATGAGAAAGAAAAACCAAGAAGTTTTAAGCAACTGAAAAGGCAAATCTGTTTCTCCAACGTTTTGCCTCCAACTCCACTTCAGACTCAGCAGCCCCCCCCCCCAATTTCGCTTTGTGGACGGTAGCCATATTCGATAATGTGAAAATCATCCCTTCACTTCTTCGTGATGCCATAATAAATCTAAACACCTCGAAGACATGTGGACGGGATCTTATCCTTGCTATACTATTTAAAAAATGCTCCGATGAGGTTGCTATTGTTCTCTCCAAACTCTTCAACAAATACCTTAATTAAATCTTGCTTTTCCGACAGCGGGGAAAATTGCTTCTGTTGTACCAGTTTATAAGAATTCTAGTGAAAGAACTGACTCATTCAATTATTGCCTCATTAGCCTCCCCTCTCTTTTCACCCTAATCTTTGAGTCCTTAATCAATCAAACACTAGTCCATCACACCCCAGACAGTAAACTTTTATCTGACCGACAGTACTACTGCAGATATTTTAACTGTAATCTCCGAACGTATATGCCAAGCACAAGATGAGGAAGGAGAAGCTAGGTCAGTAGCTCTAGACATAACTAAAGCATTTGACAGGGTTTGGTACGAGGGTATTCTACTGAAAATAAAATCCTATGGTATTGCTGGGCGTATACTTTACGTTATCAAATCCTACTTAGATAAAAGAAAACTCCAGGTTGTCGTCGATGGTCGAACGTCAAAACAACATGAGGTAAATGAGGGTGAGCCACAGGGGGGCGGGGTAATCCTTACACCTTTATTATTCCTGGCATTCATAAACGACCTCCCTGATAAAATTATCTCTGAGATAAGGACATTTGCTGATGACACCAGGTTCTATAACAGAAATGAGAATAAAACTAATGAACCCATATCTAAGGAAATTGCTAAAACTCTAGAGAATGACCTCCAGTCTGTTGCGGAATGAGGCCGAAACTGGATGGTAACGTTCAATGTTACCAAGACTAAGTTTATTTCCTGTAATAAGAAACGTTCTCAACCATTGATTACCATGACTAATGATACACTGCCTGAAAGTACATCCTTCAAACTCCTAGGATTAACTTTCACAGACAACATGAATTGGAACAAATACATTGAGCTAATTGCGAAGGCTGCTGCAGGGAAGGTGGGCTCTCTCTCTACTGTGCTAAAAGACTATTCACACCTGAGAGTATACTGTATCTCGACAAGGCCACGGTTGGCCCATGCATGCAATATTGTTGCCATATTTGGGCTTGTGCATCTGCAACTAGTCTCTCACCCCTATAAAGGGTTTTAAAAAAGAGTTGCCAACCTAATAAGTCCTGAACTATCAACTGAACTCCAACCTCTGTCCCATCACCGAAAGGTGGCATCCTTCTGCCTGTTTTACAAGTATTTCAATGACAAGTGCTTCTGCGCTTTTTTTTTTTTTTTTTTTTAATATTCAGAGCGAACGAAAAGCTACAAATCCTCGGTTATGATTGGTAGCACACAGCAGCGAGCATAAAAACTGCCGATTAAATGTATCTAAAATAATTACGTATTTCTGGATGTAACGTTGAAGAACTGTTAATCAAAAGATCTCAACACTTAAAAAAACTATATGTATTACCACGAAGAAGGCTAATAAAGCCGAAAATTTTTCTTTAAAAATATAAATAAATGTGTCATTTATTTGCAAAAATAATCCTGCGTCGTGTTATCTATTTTCTTCGCGGATTTTCAAACATTTCATTATAACGATGCATAATAATAAATGTTAGAAAATTAGTTAAAAAACAGATAAAAATATGAATGTTGATCTTTTTGCTAGGAACAAGATGTAGTATCTGTTCTAATGCTACACTTTGATTATTCTGGCCTCGGACAGTGAAAGAGAAATCTTCTTAAATTATTTTTTTCAAGCCCATTGACTCTCTTTTAGGGAGGCTTGACTATAAAACTCAGTCCATTAGAGCAGTGTCTCCCAGCGTTTTTACTTACGTGGAACCCTCCCAATAATAGCGATGTCCTTAGGAACCTCATAAATAACAAAATACTTTAGAATTTTATTTATTTCTCCTTCATAATGCAAGCAACGTTTTTTTTTGTTTCTTTTTATAAAAGATTTAGGTTTAAAAAATTGTCTTTTTAAAAGTTATTGACACTTTTGAAAACAAAAATCAGCATATTTTTCTGACAATTATTTCAAACACTTAAACTCGATCCTATTTCCAGATTACTTAGAATTCTGAAGAAAATTAGGTTTGAAAATAGCCCAGAAAAATCATAACTTCTGTCTATTTATCAGTATCTCTTGAAGGAAACCTTGGTACGCTCTTAAGGGACATCAGGTGTTATGTAAAAAGGACAGACACCAGTAATTAAATAGATAAGTTTAAAAATGATATTTGGAAAAGGATAGAATCAAACCCAGTAAGCAAGAGTTAAAAGTAATAGAAACATTCAATTTAGAATGTAGCGATTGTTCATTGTTTTAGAAATAACTGGATATATTTATTATGCCAGTTAAAAGAATGGACAATACAAGTTGGAAACAATGATTAACAAATAGGTTAGATATTGAACAATTCAATTTAAGGATTTCTTTGTTTGCCAAAAGCGTGTTTGGACATACATAGGTAGAACCCACGGGAATGAATTTCACGTGGCGAAGCACGCTTTGACGTCATAAAGAAAGGAAAATCATTATTGAGACAGAGTTCGAAGTTAAAGACAAAAAGGAGAGACAGTCAGAAACAGAGCCAAAGAGCCAGAAAAGGGTTCGGAGAGAGAGTCGAGTCGGTTAGACTAGGAGCTGATGCCCCTTGAAACCAAAGAGGGGGGGGATGGGACCATGTAATCGTAAGAGCATGAGTTCCTGATTCATCAATCAATCAGCTGGTAGAATAAAGATCTTTATATATTTATAAACCTCGTCTTCGTCGTCGTCATTACAACTGAAAGGTAAAGGTGGTTTTGTCTATCAGCTGTAAATGAACTTTGTATAACACCCTCCAAGTATTATGTGTCCCCATCTGCCATCATCAATAATGACTCTCTCCTTTATCTCTGTTAACAAGAACTGTTACGTCATATCAAGAATATAAATGTCTCAATCTCTCGTTATAAATACCATCCCGATACACACACACACACACACACACACACACACACACACACACACACACACACACACACACACACTGAAATACACACACACAGATATACGGTTCATAATATGAACTGACTATCTAATAGGAACCCCCAATATTCGGCATCAGGGCTCCGTGAAACCCTGCTTGAAAAACCCTGCATCATAGAATGCCATCCCAAAATTAGTTCACCCATAGCTGGAGAACCAAGTCGAGACAGTAAAAGAGAAAAGAGAGAGAAAATGAGAAGAAAATAGAAAGAGATAGGGGTGTTATACCTACTTTAATTCCACCTACATTTCTTTAACAATTTCTACAATGGATGCCCCCCTCCCTGCCACCGTTTCGACCTACCGCTATAATCCGATTACAAGAGGATCAAATATCCGGAGATGATCAACCATCCGAGTCCGTTCCCGGCAGATCTCCGTATTAGACGAGGGATAGGAAATACACACGGCATTCAATTATCAATCCAGTTCAACTCGCACGCACCCCTCGCGTTTGATACTTTATTTTCCTCGACTCCCTAAAAAACCGTCATCAACCAACGATCCGAAACATGAACCAACCTGCTCGGTTTCGATTCACGCAGAAAGCTTTGTCTCCCCGCCATTTTTGTTTTTTTTAAATCAGCTTTAATTTTAGAGTTATATTTCTTTTAAGAAGCAGGTGCTTTTTATTCGTATTATTAGGATTATTCGGACTACTGTTCTCAAAGACCCGTGGCGTAGTGGATAACGTACTTGGTAAAATTTGGTTATAAGTTACACTCTTCTGGATTCAACCTCCGGAAGAGTGTCACTTACACTGGATTTTAATCAACAATGTGAGTGATACTCAGGATACAATTGCGAATTATTTAGGACTTCCACCCGGTCATGGCTGACAGAGTGAGAATATGCTACCCCCTTGGATTAAATAAAGAACTCCGTTCGAAATTTTGTTCAGATTCTGAGTTTGACATAAGATTCGCGAGTTCAACAAGATACATCTGAAGAAGGCCGGAGATTAAATCAGCCGTTGTGAAAATAATAATCAAGACAAGAACAATAGTTTGCATAATCCAAATAAAACCTTTCGTTTCTGAATTTTTTAGAACACAATTGAACCATAATACTTGACGTTTCTGAATTTTTGAGATGAGGATTTGTTATTCGTATTATTTGGATTCATCCGACTACTGCTCTCATCTTGATCATCATCAACGTTTCGGTCGATGTAATCTTCGACCTTTTCGGATGTATCTCGTCGAACTCGGAATGTTTCTGGCGAATTCGCGAATTTGGACCCGTGGCGCAGTGGTTAGAGTATTTGGAAAAATCAGTTGTGAAAAGTGATTTTCTCCTGAAAGTTGAAGTTTCAATCCTCAGTGTGGGCGACCGAAAAATACAATTGCGAAGTATGTAGGATCTCTATTCAGTCATGGCTGACGGATCAAGAGCATCCTACTGACATGAAGTAAATAAAGGTTTCTGTTCGTTACATACCCTGCTCGATTTTGTCTCTGGTAAAATACGATGTGCCTTAAATAAGTTTCCAGATTTTTTTCGTATGGGTACTTTCATTGATAGTCCACATATGAAACTCTAGTCCTCTTCGAAGTAATCTTTCATGATTGCAATGCACATGTTGTCCCGTTCCAACAATTTCTGGAAGGCTCCATGGAAGTCTTTTTGTGTGAACGTGTAAATGACCTTCGTTGCAGTCTCTTTCATCTCCTCAGCTGTATCATAACGACAGCCGTTAAGGTTTTCCTTAAGCTTAGGGAATAATCAAAAGTCATAGGAAGCATGGTCTGGACTATAGGAAGGGCGAGGAACTGTCTTGATGGCCATCTTGGTCAAATCGTCTGTGGCAAAGATGGAGTTGTAGTCTCGTGCAATCGCACAAAGTTTCCGCATTTTCAGTTCCTCGCGAATAATTGTGTGTACAGTTCCCACACTGACATCAAACTGTGCATTTATTGTCTCTATAGACTCACGACGGTCCTTATCCATGAAATTCTTTATTTGGCCAATCAACTCTAGTGATCTGACTTCCTTACTTCTCCCACACCTCGTATCATCCCTCACAGACTCCCTGCCTTCCTTGAATCGCTTATGTAACTGAAAAACTGATGCTCGATTCATGTAAAATGGTCCAAAAGCGGTCTGAAGCATTCCATACGTTTCTGTGGTATTTTTCCAAGTTTAAAACAGAATCTTATTGCATATCGTTCTTCTAAAGTGTCCCCACGTTCAGATTGCATTTTTTTAAATTTACCAGCTAGTGTATTCCAATTCCTGCAGTAGCTGTTCATTTGAACCTGAAATCATAAAAAATTGTCAGTCACCTCAGAGGATGTATAGCAATAACATATTTAATTTTCAAGAATTTACGGCAATTTTAAATGTCTGTGCGAAAAAATCTGGAAACTTCTTGAAGGAACCACGTACATGCAGCAATCACATTAGATCCAAAATGCATGTATTTGGGGATTTTAATGTCCACCATAATGATTGGCTTTTTGTAACCTTTAAAAGCTTATAATAATCAAGACAATTCGGTGGTATATTTATAAGAGTGTGTTTAAAGAAGTATGGAGATAGTATTTTCCAGAAAGTTTTCGTCCGATACTGTGGCTATGATTGCCACCAGTAACTACCATAACATCTGTAACTTATTTCTTTGCATTAATATTAATATTAATATTAATAGATAAGGAGTTTTAAACGAAATACAAATCAAACCTGATATTAATATTAATATTAACTAATATTTTTACCACCGATCAAAACACCTCCCTCACTCCATACATTCGTTTTAGTGTAGTGCGTAAATTAGCTGACAAGGCTTGAACTCGGTTTGTCGATTTTAAGTCCGTATCGATAACTAATACGCCTCTTGCTTCTACACATACGCACGAACAAAGGCGCGGACCCCACGTATACATTTTTTGATCGTTGATCAAAAGGATATTAGAAAGAATCTCTCAAAGAGATCGATTCTTGTTTATTTCCTTTGCGTATCGATTAGCCAAAGTCGAGACCGGAAACGCATAGAATCTAAGATGGCAGACAAATCCGACGTCTAAAAATATAAGAATGAAAAAAAAATAATAATGCTCACCCCCCCCCCCCACTGCACGTCCGTTATTGACCCAGATTCAAAATCAACGGCGATCAATGTTGACCTTAAACTTGTATGAAAACTTTCAATGCATCTTTATAGTCCTTTTGAATTTCATGTTCAGCTGAGTTATAGCGGATTATTTTGTGTTTTGAATTTCTATATCAAATCTATAAAATATTTTCGCATAAAATCGATATCATTTTATAAAAAAAGCAACAAAAAAAAATTAAATTAAATATAGTTTTATGTTCAGCTGACTATGATTTTTACTTAGCTACTAGCTGTCCCGATCCGGCCTTACCCAAGATCCATTACGGGCACATTTTTCAGTTGTTGTTGTTGATGATGATGATGATGATGATGATGATGATGATGATGATGATGATGATGATGATGATGATGAGGAGGAGGAGGAGGAGGAGGAGGAGAAGGAGGAGGAGGAGGAGGGGGGGGAGGGGATGACGATGAAGATAAGGATGATGACAACGACGACGACGGTGATAATGATGATGGTGGTGACAAAGACGACGACGACGACGGTGATGATGATGATGATGATGATGATGATGATGAGGAGGAGGAGGAGGAGGAGGATGAGGAGGAGGAGGGGGAGGAGGAGGAGGAGGAGGAGGAGAGGGGATGACGATGAAGATAAGGATGATGACAACGACGACGACGGTGATAATGATGATGGTGGTGACAAAGACGACGGTGATGATGATGATGATGATGATGACGACGACGACGTCGACGACAACGATGAAAATGAGAAATAACGACTGAGATTTTTTTTTTTAATTTAAAAGGATATTTTTTATATTAGTTTTTATAAGAGGGATCACCGCTTATCAACGCCCAAAGGTCACTCGAGGATAAAAGCTAATGAGTATCAATTGGTCATTCAGACAAAATCGTGATGATCAGTAATGGTGGAACTTAGCTTATTTTAAAAAGACGACCCAATTGTTACTTATTCGTATTATACTTTAAAAAAAAAACTGTTATAGTCAGCTGGAAAGCAGTTCCGCGGTATTGTCTCCCACAGACAAAGCAGTTCCAGGAAAGAAACTTTGGTGTAACTTTACTATAGTGTGTCGTCTGATCCTATCGTGTATTTTCGAACAAATGCATTCCAGAAAAAAAAAATATTATTACGTACTCAAGTGCCATGTCGAAATTCCAAAAATTATGAAAAATAGTTCAGTAGAAAATGCGCTAGAGTTAATTTTCTGAAAAAAAATGTGCAAGAGATCGAGAACAGGCAAGATGGCAGACCTGGAAGATAGTGCCATTAGATTCTGCGCAAAGCAACTTAAATAATAAAATGCGGTTATCTTCCCTTGTTTTCGATCTTCTAAAAGGGTTAACTTACAGTGAAAAATCGCAACTTCAAAACATTCTGTTTTTACTTATAGTTATGTTTCTACTGGACCATTTTTCGCAATTTTTAGAATTTGCACTAATTTCAGCATGACAGGTAAGTACCTAATATTTTTTTTTCTCTAAAATGCATTTTTTCAAAAACACACTATAGTAAATTTGCCCCGAAACTTTTCTCATGGAATACAGTAATAGACGTCCGTGCCGGGTAGCAACAACTGGTAAATGAGTTGATAAATAATTCGTTGTTTGCATTTTAACTCGCAGCTTCAAATTACTCCTAGTTTCGCACTCCTTAAATATACGAGAACCGTAATCACGTGTTCGAACCACGTGACTCAATAGTTCATCTATGATTAAATTACAAATAAACCTTTGCTTTTGTTTATTAAAAAAAATAAGAAGAAAGTGTAACCATGAATTAATCATGAATTCAAAACATCCAAACATTTGACGGTAAATTTTGCTAAAAGAAAAAGAAACATTAGTTGATTTTTCTTTCGTGGTGACTATTCGACAATTTCTATATATTAGAAAAATACTAAATCGGATCAAGTATTTCCTTTAAATATTTTCTAGCAAAGTACTTGCTTTAATTGCAATTAAGATCGTATAACAATAAGGACTGGAAGTTGGCTGGTCAAAAGTGTGATTTGTCAGTTTAAATGTTATGAAGGTCTAACTTTATAATCTGGCCACTATTATTTTATGAATAGCGAATAGTTAGGTCTGACATCAAAAGTGAATTTTAAAATATGAAGTTTTTATTGACCTAGCTGATGACATTGATGTTGAGAAAATGGATCGTTTATTCTATAATAAAGATAATGATGTATATATATATATATATATATATATATATATATATATATATATATATATATATATATATATGTACACACCTGGCAATGCTAAGTTGTCATATGTGTGGTGCTAAGTTGTCACATGTGTGCTCTAATCTGCAAATCTAAAAGTGGCCTGACATGGCATTCGAGGATTCACAATATTACCATGCGATCACCTTTACAACAAGGAAAGTTTTTATGCCACATCTGTGAACTTTCATGTAGGTCTAAAGTTGGATTGAAGAGTCATCTACGTTCACACGGACGCAAATACACTTAAAGAAGAGATGGCAAACTCCTGTCAAGAAGTAGCAATCCGATATATATATATATATATATATATATATATATATATATATATATATATATATATATATATGTGTGTGTGTGTGTGTTCAGCATGTTAAAAATATACTTTTTGTTGTAAAAATCTAATGAATTAACATCATGGTTGGGACAGGATATAAATCGTAAAATTGCCTACCCATTAATTTTAAGCTGTAATGGAAAAATCGAGGAAATAAACGAAGGTTATAAAAAAGAAAACGTGAGTCTTGGAATTTTCAACAAAATTTTACATTTTATATATATATATATATATATATATATATATATATATATATATATATACATTTTACATTTTATATATATATATATATATATATATATATGTATGTGTGTGTGTGTGTGTGTGTGTGTGTGATTATATTTGAGTGTCTCTTTGACTGAAACAGATAGCTATTTTTAGCGACCATATGTAACTGTTTACCCTCAAATAATATTAAAAAAATATTTTGCTCTTTTTATTGAGCACTATTTTACAAACTCGTTGTCTTCATTAGTTACGACTTTTGAACACCTCAAACCTGAATATATATATATATATATATATATATATATATATATATATATATATATATATATATATATATATATATATAACAACAAGAATCATCCCGTCATCCCGGCTGCTCTATTAAAAAAAATGCTCTGTCGAGGTAGCTCCAATTCTCTCAAACTTTACAACGAATGCCTTAATGAATCTTGCTTTCCTGACTGCTGGAAAACTGCTTCTGTGGTACCAGTTTTCAAAACTTCTGGCGAAAGAACTGGCACATTAAATTATCGTCCCATTAGCCTCCTCCCACTTTTCGCTAAATATTTGAGTCCATAATAAACCAAGCTCTACTCCGTCACCTTACAGATGCTAAACTTCTGACCGACCAAAAATATGAATTTAGGCAAGCCGGTTCTACAGCAGATATCCTAACTGTAATCTCCGAACGTATATATCATTCACTGGACGAAGCAGAGGAGAGTAGAGCGGTAGCTCTAGATATATCTAAGGCTTCTGATAGGGTATGGCATGAAGGTCTTCTCAGGAAAATCAGATCATACGGTATCAGTGAACGAATACTTAACATAATTAAATCCTTCTTAACTAAGAGAAAAATCCAGATTATTCTCGACGACCGTACATCTAAACAATATGATATAAATACGGAAGTACCTCAAGGGTCTATCCTAATATTCACAAATGACCTCCCAATATGATATAAATACGTGAGTAACACAAAAGTCTATCCTAATATTCACAAAAATTGTCCCTGAGATGGATATATATGCTGATGACACCACGTTCTATAACAGACACGACAGAAAAACAAATGAACACATACCTAATCTAAGGAAATGGCAGAAATACTAGAGGGTGACCTCCAATCTGTAGTGGAATGGAGTCAAAAACGTGGTGGTCACATTCAATGCTGCCAAGATTAATTTTGTTTCCTTCAATAATTACAAGAAACCTTCTCTACCACCAATAGCAATGGCCAAAGACTCATTGCCTAAAAGTACTTCTCTTAAACTCCTCGGCCTAACGTTCACAGGAAACATGAGTTGGAACAGTTACATTGAGAGTATTGCCAAGACCGCTGCGAAGAAAGTAGGCTTTCTCTACCGTGCTAGAAATATACTAACGCCTAAAAGTATCCTGTACCTTTATAAGGCCACCATTCGCCCATGTATGGAGCATTGTTGTCATATTTGGGCTGGTGCATTTGCTACTAGTCTCTCGCTCCTAGAAAAGGTTCAAAAGAGAGTTACCAATCTGATAGGTTCTGAACTGTCATCTAAGCTTCAGCCTCTGTCCCTTCGACGAAATGTTGCATCGCTCTGACTATTCTACAAGTATTTTAATGGTGAATGCTCCGACAAACTGCAAGCACTTGTAACCCTCGACGTAAATACCCCCGACAAACCCGACAAGCAGCTGAATCCCACTCCTACACAGTAGAGATCCCTAGATGTAAGAGAGCTTTCTACTCCAGAACTGCTAGACTTTGGAACTCACTTCCGGGTCTCTGTTCCCCAACTGTACTAACATGTAGAAATTCAAGGGTAATGTGAACAGACATCTTGCTGCCCAACTCCCTATATAGTACCGTAGATTATGTCCCTGATAGTAGCCCCCTATATCAAAGTGGCAATGTGCCTTGTTTGGGGTGAAAATGTAATACTAAAAATAATAACCAGAACAACGGCAACAACAAAACAATATTAATAATAATAGCAACAACAAGAATAATGCTATTAATCTTTATTATAATAATAATAATAATAATAATAATAATAATAATAATAATAATAATAATATACAATTAAAAAAGCAATAATAAATCTTTTAGTCTTATAATTCCACTCGCCGTCAGATTCATCAACGCCTTCCACACATTAGCACGTCATCGTACGAATAGAGATGATGAGAAAATGGCTGCCAAGCGAAATTTGATTGCCGATAATTATCTCCCCTTTCCCCGGTTTTCTATTTCTCTATTTTTTTTTTTTTTTTTTTTAATTTTTTCTTTTTTCCTTTGCAATTTTTACTTCTAGAAAACACGGGGAAACAATAAAATTACTGGTTGTTAATCAACTGCCCAAGCCACAAATGAACCCTCCGCCCAATCTGGGAGGTTTTTCTGACCTGCCCATTTTAAGTAATGGACCTTGTTAAGCGGCATAGAAAAAGGAAACATACACACACAGACATACATACACACACGCATACACAGACACATACACGCACGCACACAGATTATAATTGTTGTTATGATGCTTACGACGGTCGTTTGGAATTATCAAATATTAACAATGTTAAATTAAAGAGGTTTCAAAATAGGAGGAGGTTTTGTTTTGTTCTTTTTAATAATGATGGCGTCGATGACATGCAAGTGGGGGAAATTGTGCAGAGTGAGAGGTTCAGAGAGGGAAATAGTAAAGAAGAAGAAGAAGAAGAAGAAGAAGAAGAAGAAGAAGAAGAAGAAGAAGAAGAAGAAGACAACGACGTCGAGGCATATAATTTGGTTCATTAGATGAGGTACAGGTATTCATAACATTCTTAAATTTTAAGTTTGAATTGAACAACAATAACAACAACATCACTACTACTACTACTACTAATAATAATAATAATTTTAACAAAAGTATATCTAAAACGAACAAGAGAAACTAAACCAAGGGTCGGCAGGGAGGCATCATGACCGGCCCGTTAGCCTGATTACCAACGACTCTATTTTTAAAATGAGAGAGGGGGCTTTCGAATTCAACAAAAGGACAGCTATTGTCTTCCTCGCGCCCACTCAAAAGTATTTGGATACTATTTCCACAAAACACGATCAAAACACAATCACCTCCAACAAAACTGAGAACCAATTTGACCGACCGACCGACCGACTACAACAGACTTTAGGTGAGGACAGTTTCAAAAGGGACAATGTTGTCTCAGTCATCTTTCTATTACATGCCTCGAAAATGTTGGATGTTATCATATGTGTACGTGCGTAAAAGCATACGCTTGAAAGTATTTGTACTCGTATGTATGTGTAATTGTTTTTCGTTTTTGTTTGTGTGTGAGGTTCGTTTGTGGTACAATTTTCAATAACAATTTCAAACATACACATCATTATTTCATCCATTAGATTTCGGTTTAATTTTTTCACTTTGAAGTATTATGACGTTCCTTAAGGAAAACTAATTTTTGTTAAGCTTTTTTTTTAATTTTAAATTTTCTTTTCCGTTTTTTTTTTTATTCTTAAATTTTTTTTTTATTATGTGTTTAAACATTTGGATCGATAGGTCTGTGCATATTTAGTTTTCCTTATACTTTTATTAATGACCTTTGTTCGGAGCACAACCCGTAATCGTAACACGATTCAGCTCGCAGGGTCGAATGAGTTGCCGATCCTTGACCTAAACTATATAGTACAAACCTAAAACAAAATGTACAAATAATCGTGAGATACTTTGGGCCGTTCATAAATCTGGACCAAGGAAAAACTGATGCATCTAACCCAGAAGACCACAAAACTTATGATCGTACACAATGCACTGCATCCAAAGGGTTATGGTAACCGATTCTGTGTGAAAAAGAAAGACGGAGAAAGAGGACTGGTTTGTGTAATAGACTCTGTGACTAACACAATACGAGACTTAGAAAAGTGCATAACGCAGAACAGAAAAAAGGCTAATCACTAGATCAAGAAACAGAAACAGAGACGCAAGGGATAAGAAGAGAAAAATAATGGGAAGAAAACAGCTACATGGATTCATAAGGATAACAAAAGATGAGACTCACGAAAACATGTGGACATAGCTAGGAAAAAGATATCTTAATAGAGAAGCGGTATCATTAATGACAGCCACACAACATAACACAATTAGAACTAACTATATCAAAGCAAAGATCGACAAAACACAAGAAAACAGCAAATAAAGACTCTGTGGACAGAGAAACGAACCGATGATCCACATAATAAATGAATGCAAGAAACTAGCCCCCGAAAGAATACAAGAATAGACGCAATCAAGTGAGGAAGGCAGTACACTGGAAAGCATGCCAACAACTGCATCTTGAACACCCAGACAAATGGCACAAGCACAACTACAAATCACAAAATCGTTTGGGATATGGATGTACAAATAGATTAACCCGACGAAACAAGAAGACCGGATGTTATAATAGTTAACAAAAGAAAAAAAAAAGAAGAAAATTTGTGCCAGATCGTAGATTTCGCCGTTCCATCAGACCACAGGGTGAATATCAAAGAGCAGAGAAGTGAACCAAATACACGGAACTGATCAGAGAGCTGAAAGAGATATAGAAGATAAAGAAAGTCAAGATAACACCAATATTAATTGGAGCACTCGGAACAATCCTAAAAACCTTCGAAAAATGAATGCGAGAGATTGGAAGCAGGGGGTGGTTAATGAGATACAATGGATGACAATAAGGAAAACGATTGAAATATTAAAAATAAAACTTGAATGCAGGAGATAAATCTACAAGAGCTACAAACGATGACCGGCCGTATAGAAACTGCAACAAGTAAAAATACCAAATAATCGTGGGGATCTCAACTGTGTAGGGGTGGGATTTTGCTGCTTATTGGATTTGTCGGGAGTATTTACGTCGATGAGGTACAGGGGCTTGTAGTTCGTCGGAGCATCCGCCATTAAAATACTTGGAAACAGGCAGATGGATGCAACATTTCATTGATGAGACAGAGATTGAACCCTGTCTAAGAGGAAGAGACTAGTAGCAGATGCACCAGCCCAAACGTGACAACAATACTCCATAAATGAGAGAATGATGGCCTTGTAGATGTACAGGATACTTTCAGGCGTAAGTAGCTTTCTAACATGGTAAAGTGAGCCCATCTTATTTGCAGCAGCCTTGGCAATACCCTTTATGTATCGTTTCCAACTGTAAATGAACTTAACTAGCATTGTCTATTTCCTATGACGTGTCATGACGTAGGCAACAAGCAACGGCTCGAGTAAGTTAATATCGGTGATCACCAATATTTTAATCCTAGAAACGATGATTTTAAATACGTACATCTACCTGATGTTGGACTTTTACAATTTGGTCAGCTGTCACGGATCGTCGTAGGGCATCGCTACCTTCCAAACTAAATGAACTTTGGGTGAAACTTTTTTTTAAAGGGACAGACATAATCCCTTCTGTCGCCCATTTTCGGACGTCTACGTATGAATTCCATTGCACAGAGATCACCTTAATGAGAAATGAGTGTTCGTCGTCCCACACGTGTGTTAGCCAGTTTACTAGTCCTATGTCATGGAATCTATTTCAGTGGCGTTTGTGCGATGTGTAGCGGTCGGAGAAGGAAGACCGGCCGTCACTTAATATCTTTTGTCCGCTTATAACATCAGCTATAAATATTCAAGTATGCAAATAAAGATACGCACTGATTCGCACTGGTGGTGGTGGTAGAAAATTTGCATATTTTTGCGGGCGAGGGGTGGGGGAGATTAATTCGGTTGAATGGATTATTTCCAACTAAAGAATGACATAAAAAAAAAAAACAGATCTCCGCTCTGAAAGAAAAAAAAAAAAACTCCGTCGAAGTAAAAAAAAAAAAAAAAAATATGTTATGCACGCGGCCGAATTTATTACAAAAATGTTAACTTCTGAAAATCAATGCACCACAAATGTAATCTGCCGCCGCTCCCACGGACTAGTATCCACACAGTAGATTAGAAGTTAAATGCGACCCCTCAACTGCGGGATCACAAATGTAACATCGTCTGAACTCAAACCCTTTAAAAGTTTATTCGGGTATTCACTGGGCGCTAAAATCATGCAAATATCGTGAGATTTTTCTACTAGTTGACCAAAAACGCACAGACCCTAAGTTCATGTGGCAACACAATTTTCATATCGACGGATTTTTAGAATTATTAAAACAATATTTCGCTATCCGGAACATTTCCAAAGTTGGTCGTCTGGTTGCTGTTTTTTTCTCTCATAAAATGTCATCATTGTTGTGAATACGGATTATCTCCCCTTTGATAATTCAAG
>NC_136509.1:104361154-104368654 GCF_053919585.1 Euprymna scolopes | reverse complement strand
TATTAATGCTGGAGTCCCTCAGAGGTCCATCCTAGGCCCAACTCTCTTCCTGATATACATCAATGATCTCCCAAAACACATACTTAAATCATTCGTTGACATCTATGCTGATGACACGACCATCTACGGCAACACACCAAAGGCCGTAAATGACAAAGTTCTCTCAGATTCTCACTCCTCTGATCTCGAGAGCGTGGTACAGTGGGGGAAGAGGTGGCTGGTTACTTTTAATGCATCTAAAACCAAGCTCCTATCTTTACATCATCAACGCTCTGATTCCCATCTGGCATCAATTGATATGGGTGGCTCTCGTCTAGGGGAACTCCATATTTTGATAGGCTTCTGGGCTTGACCTTTATCCCTGACCTGAAATGGAATACGTACATCAAGTCAGTTGCCAAGATCGCTGGAAAAATGGTAGGATCCTTCTACCGCTCCAGAAGATATCCCACTCCTGATGCAATTCTCTATCTGTATAAAAGCCAAGTACGTCCAAGGATGTAGTACTGCTGCTACATCGTGGCAGGAGCTGCTAAAAACAGCCTATCCTGCCTTGATAGAGTACAAAATAGGCTTCGTGGCCTAGTGGGTGATGCCCTTTTCTCTTCCCTGCAACCTCTCTCCCACAGGAGAGACGTTGCGAGCCTGTCTTTGTTTTATCGTTACTACCATGGCAGGTGCTTGTCTGAACTCCAATCTCTGGTCCCCCCTCACCAATTTTTCACGATAAACACCCGCCTAGATGAAACCACTGTCAAAAATTTTCCCCACTCCTTATCTGTGCCAAAATCAAAACGTAGATTCCATGAACAAAGCTTCTTTCTTAGAAGTGCACTCCTGTGGAATTCTGTTCTGGTTGCCTGTTTCCCACCTGACTACAACTTGGATGTCTTCAAGTCCAATGTAAACAAATTCCTGATAAACCGCCTCTTTAAGTAAGATACTTTATCAGATCTCCAAAACTAACGTACTGTACACACAATAACCCTTATCCCCGAGTGGCTTCCGGGCCCTGATAAGTGGTGACTACCTTGTAAAAAAAAATAGTTTCTTTCCCAGAACTGCTAGACTTTGGAACTCCCTTCCGAGTTCCTGCTTTTGCAACTATACTGTCATTCAGAAGTTCAAGTGTAATGTAAGCAGAAATCTTGTGGCTCAACTCCCTACATAGTATCTCTGCAATTCATGTTCCCGATAGTAGCCCCCCTACATTAAAGTGGCACTGTGCCTTGTTTGGGGTGAAAAAAAAAGAATTAAAAAAAATGTAGACTGTGGACAAAAAGACGAAAAGATAAACCACATAATAAGCCAGTGTAACAAACTAGTCCCAAAAGAATACAAGAACTGACACAATCAAGTGGGGAAGACAGTACACTGGGAACTATGTAAGTAACTGCATCTAAGACAGTCAAATAAATGGTACAAGCACAAGCAGGCAGCGGTACTTGAAAATGAAAATCACAAAATCCTATGGGACATGGCCGTACAAAGAGATGAAGACCAGATGGCATAATAGTTTACAAGAAGGAAAAGTCCTGTCAGATCCTAAATTTCGCCGTCCAGCAGTCACAGGGTGCATATCAAAGAGTCTGAGAAGCAAAGCAAATACACGGGACTGGCCAAAGAGCTATGGAATAAAAGGAAAGTAAAGATAACACCAATAATAGTAAGAAAACTAGGAACAATCCCGAAAAACTGGGAGAGATTGGAATCAGAGAGCTGATGATACAACGGATGACAATAATGAAAACGGGTGAAATATTAAGGAACGCCCTTAGAAGCAAAGACTAATACATACGAACTACAAACGCTAGTCGGACATACAGAAAAAGAAACGTATGAAGACACATCACATGGAATCAAAAAATTGTAAGTTAACCTCTTACTCTAAAAAAAAATAAATAAAAAACTAACGGCATTAACTGACACCACACCAAATACTTGTGGAGAGTCAAAGAGGGTGGAAAGACTGAGTAAGCACTGGTCAGACCTCCACTAGATAAGTGCGAAGAGAACTGAGATTTTGGAGAGGCTTAGTAGCACCCAAATTCCAGTGAAGACCAATGGTTGTTGCTGGCGAGAAATCAGTGGTAAATGGCTGTTGTGATAATGCAAATTTATTTCCAAGGTTATCGAAAGAGTTGGAGAATACTGGAAATCTCCGCACCTGTGGTCACACAGACGCCAGGTTCTTAAAGAGAAATCTTTCATAATGGCCTATGCGAAAACTCCAAGTGAGTACAAATAATACAGAAATGGTATAGGAAAGCGAATATCACAAACTTCTTGGGGATATTCATATGCAAACTGATATAATTTTTCAAAACAAAAGCAAGAGAACTTGCTCAATCCTTGACATAACCTGCCATTTCGCAAGAGAACATGCAAAAATAAATAGCAAGATCTGAAGTCGGAATTTGTTAGATTCTGGAAATGTAAAAAAGTCAAGGTGATTCCCATTGTGATTAGAACGCCTGAGACCATAACGAAAAGTCATCATAAACGGCTTAATCAGATTGACGATACAGTTTCTTTTCCAATTTTTTAAAAGGCATGCTTGTTAGCAAGGACGAAAATGTTAACGTACAGCTTGAATGTCTAAAGTCAAAGGAATTGATCTGATGTGCAAGAATAGACACCCAATTAAAAAAGTTGAGACTATAAAGTAATAACAATAGTATTATTAATAATAGTCATAATGATAATAAATAATAATCATAAATAATAATAATAATAATAAAATAATAATAATAATAATAATAATAAATAATAATAAATTAAGATAATAATTATTATTATAATAATAAATATTAATAAAATAATAAAAAGTCATAAAAATAAATAATAATAAAATAATTAATAATAATAATAAATAATTAATAATGATGATAATAATAATAATAGTAATAATAAATTAAGATAATAATTATTATTATAAATAATAATAATAATAATAATAATAATATAATAATAATAATAAAATAATTAATAATAATAAATAATTAATAATGATGATAATAATAATAGTAATAATAAATTAAGATAATAATTATTGTTATAAATAATAATAATAATAATAATAATAATAATAATATAATAATAATAATAAAATATAAAGTGATAAAAATAAATAATAATAAAATAATTAATGATGATGATGATGATGATGATGATGATGATGATGATGATGATATACGATCAACTGGGGAAGGCAGTACACTAGCAATTATGCAAACAATTGCATCTTGAACACCAAGACAAATGGTACAAGCACAAACCGGCAGCAGTACTGGAAAATGAATGTCAAAAGATCCTATAGGACATGGATAAACTCATCCAAGCAAGTAGACCGGATATCATAACGGTTAACAAGAAAGAAAAGTCCTGCCAGATTGTAGATTTTGCCGTTCCAGCAGACCACACAGTGAATACCAAGGAGACGGAGAAGCGGAGCAAATGCACAGAACTGACCAGAAGGCCCAATGGGATCTGGAAGATGAAGAAAGTAAAGAGAACACCACTAATAGTAATAGTGCTAAGAACGATACCGAAACACTTTGAAAAAAGAATAAGAGATTGGAATCAGAGGTATGGCTGAAAAAATACAGCGGATAAAAATAATGGAAACTGCAGAAAATATTAAGGAAAACTCTTGAATGTGGAGACTAACACCACACATAAACTACACACAAATTGAACACAGAAACGGCTACAGATGCATAAGACAAAGCAACATTACATGGAATCATGAAAACTGAAACTGTATAATTCCAATATTCCGCCCCCCCTTTTTTTGTTGTGAGTGTCACCATATATGGGCACCTAACTAAACAAGGGGGATGGAAAGACCGAGGAGAGAAAATAGCCAGACCTCCCCTGGCTGAGTGCAAAGAGGCTGGGACCTTGTGGAGGCTTATTGCCACCCAAATCCCAATGAATCCCAACGAGAAATCAATGTTACGATAACGCAATTTTTTTGGCACAAGTTATTTAAAGAGGTGGGTGTACTGAAAGTTTTGGGAGACTTATTGTCACTCAGAGTCCAGGAGAGCACCACAAGTTGTTCTCAAAGAGCAATCTTTGATGATGGCTTGTGTGACTACTTCTAGCGAGTAAATAATAATAATAATAATAATAATAATAATAATAACAACAACAACAACAACAACAACAACAACAATAATAATAATAATAATAATAATAATAATAATAATAATAATAATAGTAACGGTAATTCTTGTCTTGATAAACGAGTTATCACTGAGAAAATGAAAATATGTAACAAAATTACACGATAAAATGTATGAGAAATAAGCGATTCAAGGAATGCCAGTCGGAGTGGGTTGGCGCGCATGCCCAGGTGCCCATTCATAAAACCGCCGTAAGTTCTTTCGGACAATTGTATAATAGACTTCCGGTGAAATGGATATAAAAATGCAAATCAGGGTTTCCCGACTGTGGGTAATTCGTCACGGACAGTTGGCCAAGCATGATGGGAGATCGACGCCAGAGTCGAAACTAGAATGGGTAAGTGATTTATCGATAATAATAAAACCTTCTTTTCTCTTCCTTTCACAAAAATATATCGACATTTCAAAACGAACGGTGAAAGGTATGCAAGATGTCCGCCGTTAAGATTAAAGCCGAAATAAAATAACGAACAGTTGGAAGGCGGGAAGAAAGAGACCACACAACAAAACAAGTGTTTTTCTGTCGCTTATTGAGCGTGTTTTAATCATTTACACACAAGTAGCGTCGTCGTCGTCGTCGTCGTCGTTATGAACCAGGTGGTTGATTGTCTATCAACACAAAAATATTTTATTTTTTTAAATGTTAAAAAAAAAAAAAAACGGTCACAGACGCAGATGATTTCGTATACGCATGATAGATAGATAGATAGATAAAAGGGCCGAGGAGGTTGGAAAGAGCATTAACCAGACCTCCGCTGGATGAGTGCGAAGAGAACTGAGATAGATAGATAGATAGATAGTATTTCTTATAGAGAAATCCAAATCCTTTATAAGCACATGTCGTCGTCGTCGTCGTTGTGACACTAATAGTTGATCGTCTGTCGACACTAAACTATTTGAACACCAATGTTGTTCAGTTTACAAAATATATACATATATATATATAATAAATTCCACAGCCAAACAACGTCGCAGCCCACAAGAGCCATGACAGTCAACGAACCGGAAGTCCAAGACTCGAGTTTCGCCCGCATTTGGGCTCATCCATTAGACACATCCGAACTCAGGATTCGAAACCCGAGCCTCTTGCATGCAAGGCAAGCACTCTACCAACTGAGCAAACGCCCTGCACACAAGAATTTCTATTAACCAACACAGATCAAGCAAACCGCGCCAAATCCGACTGTGAAATGAACCTACTTCGTCTCAACAAGGGACGCGGTCATCCAACCAGCTAATAACCCCAAGCTGATGTCTCACAAGTAAGAGTTTTAACTCGAAAGGATGATGTCATCAACCAATGCTAACCAAGCGAGCAACTTATGATAGGATTTTCAGAATGTGAGAGATTGTATATAATAAATTCCACAGCCAAACAACGTCGCAGCCCTCAGGAGCCATGACAGTCAAAGAACCGGAAGTCCAAGACTCGAGTTTCGCCCTCATTTGGGCTCATCAGTTAGACACATCCGAACTCAGGATTCGAAACCCGAGCCTTTTGCATGCAAGGCAAGCACTCTACCAACTGAGCAAACGCCCTGCACACAAGAATTTCTATTAACCAACACAGATCAAGCTTCATCTTTGCAGATGATTGCTGTCCTGCTCCCCCCCGAAAAAAACAAACAAAAACACCACCAACCCCATTCCTCAGTTAATCTTACATCGCGATGAAGATGGCTTTTCAAACCAGCAACCGACTTGGCCTGAAGCAAAGATGACACATAAAGTCAAGTGTCTGGCCCGGGTTAACTAGACCATTCTGTGGTATGGTGTCACTGTGGGAAACCATATGTCTCTTCAGACCTGCAGTTGACTTGAACTTCCCGCTATACACAACACATAGTATCATCAGGTCGCAGAGGCAAGGGTACATACGGTTGTCTTTCGTGTGACTTCATGTCGTTCACATATTCAGCTTTGGACAGTAGAAAACGTTCACATGTCTAATACTTCCAGCCAGCTCCACGAGCATCCAAATCCTTCACAAACTCTTTTACGTAGATTTCTCTTAAGCTCTGCCTGCTCCAAGTTATTTGTCTCCAATGACTTTCAACCCTCTGAGACAACTCCTTATTATTCACTCCTATTCTCGGCCATTTCTTCCCATCTTTCAACATTTATGCAAAGCTTATTAAGATTCATATATATATATATATATATATATATATATATATATATATATATATATATGTATATATATATATATATATATATATATATATATATATATATAGTCTTTGGAGTTTTTAACCTTTAAAACTATACAAAAAATATTATTTATCATTCGTTAGAAAACCATTTTTTTTTATACAGTGATCACCACTTATCAAGGCCCGGAAGCCACTGAGGGATAAGGGTTATTGTAAGTACATTACGTTAGTGTGGAGATTTGATGAAGTGTTTACTTAAGGGGTCGGTTCATTAGGAATTTGTTAACGTTGGACTTGAACACATCCAAGTTGTAGTCAGGTGGGAAGCAGGCAGACGGAACAGAGTTCCACAGGCGTGCAGTTCTAAGAAAGAAGCTTTATTCATGGAATCCGCGTTTTGATTTAGGCACAGATATAGAGTGGGGGACATTTTTCATAGTGGATTCAGCTAGACGGGTGTTTTTCGTAAAAGATTGGCGAGGAAGGAGCAGAGATTCAGAGTCAGTAAGTTATTTAACCACCTGCAACCACTGCATCAACTCACTCTCGAATTTACTATAGTACTAATAATTTATTTTTCAAGGCATCATTAGTTGTTTACCATAAAACACTGTTTCGGGGATTTAAAAACAAAACAGTATACTATTCTTTCGATGTTATAAGAATATTACAAGTTTTACATAAGGTTGCTCCACAAGGAGCAACCTTAAAATTACTTCATTTACTCACATAAATTAATATACGAAAGTATGAATTTATGCGTAAACTTTAAGTATTTACTTCAACAGTGCTCAATATGTAGGTAGAGCTAGTTAATATATATATATATATATATATATATACACATATATATATATATACATATATATATATATATATATATATATATATATATATATATATATATATATATATATATATATATATATATATATATTGCTCCCTATCTTGGTTTGAGCAAATTGGGAAGTTATATACAAACTGCCATCAGCGTATTAAGCGACGCTCTTTGTGTAAAAAAATCTAGCGGAGGCATTTGGACGATGTCAAAACATCGTTAATTCATTACCCTCACGGCAGCAGCTGTATAGCGCAATGGTGAGAAGTCTTGACTGCCATTTGGGCGGTCGGGTTTCGATACTGGCTTGAGGCAGTTG